>NC_143398.1:1538854-1838854 GCF_052110815.1 Crocodylus siamensis | reverse complement strand
GCAAACCCTACAATGAGAGACTGCAGGACCTGAACCTGTTCAGCCTCCACAAGAGAAGGCTGAGGGGGGACCTGGTGACCGTCTAGGGGGGACCAGAGGGGTTTGAGGGAGACACTGTTTCCCCTAGTGCCCCCTGGCATGACAAGGAACAAAGGACACAAATTATTGGAGAGGAGGTTTAGATTAGACATCCGCAAGAACTACTTCACAGTTAGGGCAGCTAGAAGCTGCAACCAACTTCCTAGGGAAGTGGTGCTGGCTCCTACCCTGGGGGTCTTTAAGAAGAGGCTTGATGCCTACCTGGCTGGACTCATTTGAGTCCAGTCTTTTCTCCTGCCCAGGCGGGGGGTCGGACTTGAAGATCTGCGAGGTCCCTCCGATCCGACTTCTGTGATTCTATGATTCGCTTCTGAGCAGAGGTTCTGAGTGTTTCAGGCCATTCACCAAGCCCCTGCTCTTGCCAAGTATTGGCCATTGCCCCTCTCCAGGCAGCTCTTCTGGTCTCTAGGGGTGCCTGTGAGAGCCAGCAGTACCCCCCTGAAACTGGAGGTCATCCCCAGCCATTCCACCTTGGGCTGCAGTAATTCGGGCCTGCACTGGGCCTGCCCCTTCCAGTGGGAACCTGCAGCAGAGCTAAGCTGAGCCCCTGCCACTTCTTCCTTGGAGCCCTCCCCTGCCCAGGGTCTGTGAGCCGGCTGTTTGCATCATCCTCACAGCACCGTGCACGGGAGCAGCTCTGCAGCCAAGAGCTTGAAAGCATGAAATCGGATGGTGCCCAGACCCCTGCCCCCCCAGCTGCTCCTCAGCCACTTGCTGGGGGTTCTCTTGGAGAAGACCAGGTCACCCTGCTGTAGCCTTCATCGCAGTCTGGCGAGAGGCCCCAGGGAGGATCTGGCCCCAGTGCCATCCAGAATGGTCTGCAGGGTTTTCTGCTGCTTTCTGCAGTGACTCTGCCACACTCTCACCAGGAGGCTTTGCTGACCTATCCTCTGTGCAATGATTTGGGCCTGAAATCGGGTCCCATCAGCCTCAGCAGGCAGCAGTTCTCCTGCTTTGAGCCTTTGCTGGCAGGATGTCCCTGCCCAGAGCTCCCCTGCAGCAGTGCAGCCCTGCCCGTCACTGCCCAGTGCGTCTGTACCCCATGCCTCCGTGCTGCCCCGAAAGGACCCTCCCACGATGGAGGAGGGAGTTGGGGCATGGTTTCCCCACAACTGAGCCTGTCAAGGAAGGAAGCTGCTGGTGATGGAGGCTCAGCAAGGAGCCAGACCTCCCCTCCCCTACTCGCAGTACCAGCTGACAGGCATTCAGCGACTTGTGGGAGAGACGTCTGGTGTCCATCACTCGAGAGCTAAGAGGCTGCGTCTCCGTGCAGATGCCCGAGTCCCTCTGCCCCATGTGCAAGGGGCACAAGTACAGTGCTGAGCTGAAGACGTTGGGGAGCTGGACTCGGTGTGGATGAAGGTCCAGCCTGGTGCTGGGAGCGGTCTGAGTGCTGAGCCTCCACAACAGAGCATGGGCCTCACGGCTTCCCCACCAGGAGAAAGGCCTCCTGCTCCCAAATCCCCCCGGTCGTGCACCTGTCTCGCGCACCTCTAACCTGGGTCTTGGGAGGTGCCTGGCCCACCCCCACCTCTGAGCTGGTGGCGTCCGTGACTGGACAGCAGCTGACGTGGCTGGAGACGCTATAATCCCCTAATCTCCCTGGCACGGCTCTGCCCAGCTGGTGCACTGAGATCGTTGTGTGGGGCGGCGCTTATCAGGGTTGGCTGCTAATGACAAAAGGGATTAACAGTGGGGAGCTGCCTGCTGCTGCCCTGGCCTGGCACTGCTGACTTCCAGCGTGGGTGGGAAGCAGAGGAGTGTCTGTAGCCTCCCTGCCCTGGCACTTGAGGCTGGGACATGGCCAAGCCCAGCCCCCTGAGTGGGTGCATAGCAGGGTCTCCCTGCCGGTGCCCGTGGGGTAAGTGCTGGCCTGCCTCATCTGTACCTTCCCCAGGCCCTGTACAGATGCTCCTCTCTCTCCTGGGAAGGAGGCCAGCATCATCCCTGCTTTGCTGGGGAAACGGAGGCACTGAGTGAAGTGACTTGCCCCAGGCTGTTCGCAGTGGGAATAAAGCCCGTTAGTGGGGTTGGTTCTTCCTGGTCTCTGTGCTTGAATTCTGCTTTGAAGCTGGCGTGTCTGGTGCCCTGGCATGTCCCCTCCGGATGCACCGCATGATGTGCACAACACCTTTGCCTGGGGTTGCTGTTATGTTTTGGGGCAAGCACCGGCCATCTTCAAGAAGTGATTGGATAAGTGTTGGTCGGGGGCGATCCACTTCTGCTGTGCGAGGGGTATTTCCCAGGCTTCTGGACTTTACTGGTTGCTGCATTGGGCTGGGAAGGAATTTTTTCTTCTTGCTTTATGTTTCAAGGGCTTTATTCTGCTTTCCCCAGAGACACTGGTGCTGCCGCAGCCCAGGCTGGTGCTGGGGCTGGGCTGTGCCGATGCTTCTGCTGGCACCAGCCCCGCAGGGTCCTGGCTGGAGGGTCTTGCCCCTGCGCTCAGGCTTGGCCTCATGCTGCACTGGGGCAGGAAGGGATTTCGCCTTTGGTCAGACTGGTGTGCACTTGGGTGGGGGGGTTGCCTTCCTCTGCAGGGGAAAGGGGTTGGTCCTCCTGGTTCTCTCAAACTTGTTTTAACAACCTTTGCAGCAGCGGCACACGAGCCACCATGGTTGCCCTGTCTTCCCTGGGGCAGATCAGGGTGCTGTGTTTGGTGGTTGTCTGAGGTGACTAGTTTTAGGGCTAAAATCAGACAAGGACTCGGATGGGAATGTTTGTTTGGGGAGGACCCTGCCTCAGGCAGGGGGTTGGGCTAGATGTGACCTCTGGAGACAGATCCCTTCCAGCCCTGCTTTTCTCCAGTTCCTTGATGCCACGGGCTGGACCTTGAACGACAAGACACCTTAAGAGTCACCACGGTCCTCTTGCCTGAACTGGCGGCTGCGGGCAGCCCTGACCCTTGCTACAGAAACTTTTGCCCCGCTCTTGTTCCTGGAGAAAGCAGCCAGGCTCCTGTGAGCTCCAGGCATCTGCTTCCTGAAGGAACGAAGCTTCTGCTGCCTCCAGCACCGGTTTCAAAGGTCTGGGCAGGAGTGTGGCCGTGCTGGGCTCTGTCAGCCACTGCTGGAATCGTGCACAGTCCTGGGCCGTCGGCTCCCTGCAGTATCCACTCAGAGGCTGTGGCCCCTGGACAGCCATATGGAGCTGCCCGGACGGCTTGGACCTCGGCAGAGCTTGTCCCCCTAGGAGGAAAGCCCTGCAAGGGGAGCTTCCCGAGCACCAGGTGCAGGGGGCTGGGTGCTGCCTTCTTCTGCAAACCACTTGCACTTGGCTTCAGTTTGCATAAACTTTCACCTGCTGACAGCTGCTTCCACTTTTCCCAGCTTGCAGGGGCTTGGACTGCTGCATCAGCGGGGCACGGGCTAGCAGCTCTGGCGAGGTGCTAGAATCTGTCCTTGGAAATGAAGCGTGGGTTACACAGACAGGGCTGCTCCTAGCCCCATGGAAACCAAATGGCTCGAATGGACGTGACCTCCTGAAGCCCCTGCCAGGCCTGTCACTTCCTTCATTGTCCACCCCCAGGAGAGGGCAGGGTCACTCTGCCTGCCGTTGCTTTACACCTCCTGCTTCCCATCTGCCCCAGGTCTGGGGAAGTGCTGTGAGGCAGACAGTTGCTGCTGCTTGGGCTGCGAGCTGTCATGCCATTCCCCTGCTCCCTCCTGCAGCAAAGTCCTGGCTCTTTGCTCAGATAGTTTGGGATTTTCTGGTGGGGCTCCCCAGCTTGCTGCTGCCTGTATCCCCATGGCTGAGCAAGGGCTCATCTGTGTGAAAGACATGAAGGGGTGTCTGTTAACTATCGCACACAAGAGGAGAGACTTAAATGATAGGCCAGGGCAGTCTGGAGAGCACTGGAAGGAGGCTGTGTGGGCAGCTGGGGCCCCCGTCTTGAGTTGGGGATGCTGGAAGGAAAACGGGGCATTCCTGGGTTCAGGACCCCTGGAGGTGAAGCATGCTGCCTCTCAGCGCTCAGTGTCCTGGACAGGTGTGGCCAGGTGTTGGCACGCTACACCCCTCGCGGCCTGGCATACCGAGCACACAGGCAGCAGCAGAAACCCCATTAGCAGCTCAGCAGTGAGCCGTGGGCTGAGGCCCGGTGCTCCAAGGTGCTAACGTGCCCTCCAGCCTCAGAGCGGCTGAGGCTTCCCAGCCAGGTCCCCCAGCTACCCATGCTGCAGGGTTGGCTGCATGCCTAGCTCCCTGTTTCCTCGCCCCTTGGGAGCCTGCAGGTGTAAGTGTCCCTTCTCCTTCCCTTCCCTTTCCTTCCCCTCTCCCTGCCTGCCACTTGCTTTGTTCTGGGGTGGGAGGAAGCACCAGAGCTGAGCTGAGCTGAGGCTGGGGACAGCAGCAAGAGCAGGGAAGAGAATAGTTCCCCCCCTTCCTGCCCTGTCTGCCAGGAACAGGCTAGGAAAGGGGATCCCCTACCCACCCCCACTGTCAGCAGGAGCAGCTCTGATGCTTCCCCTACCCCAGCACAGTGGGGAAAACCACTGCGGCAGGTCCCGGAAGAGGAATGGAGGGGGATTTTCACCTCCTTAAGGAAATCCCCAGAGGCTCGCCTGGTGCACTGCAGTCCAAAAGCGGGGTGCAGCTGTGCCACTGCACCCCCTCTGCATCCACCCCTGGGAGCAGGGTCTCCTCTTCCTTGCAGGTCAGCATGGAGCCGCTTCTCTGTCCTGATCTGTGTGTGGGAAGCTCCCTGACGAGGGGATGGTTAGGGCTGACGTGAGCCACAATATCATGAACCCAAACCCTAACCCCACCTCGGTCCCCCCTGCGCTGAGCCCTGGCCTGCATTAGGTTTAGCAGGGATTTAACACAGTGTTTGCTGTTCGCTGACCTTTGAGGCCTGCCCCAGTGTTGGTCAGGGGCAGGATTGTCTGCTTCGAGCATGAGGTAGCTGCCAGCTCCAACTCTGGGGCATCACTTTCCCATGCCTCAGTTTCCTTCTCCATAAAGAAAGATGAATTCAGGCAGCTGGTTGGTGCTGTGCCCTGGGCTCCTGGCTGATGAGATGTGCTGCAGAGTACTTTCCTTCTTGCTCTTGTTGGTTCCAGTTTCCCATCTGCTGCATTCCCCTTGGCAGCCTTGCCCAGGCAGCTTCGCCTCTGAGCATGGGTTGCAGCTGGGTTCCCTGCACATCACCATTGCGCTCGGGAGGGCTTGTAAACAGGGCCGTGATCTCTCCCAGCTTGGGCTCTCCTGCCTTTGTCTGTGCTCTGACCTCTCGGCCTGCCTCATCCCTTTCCCTCTGCCTTGGTGCTGCATTCCCTGGAGCAGGCTGCCTGCGGCCCACCTACCGACGCTTGAACTCGAGCCGGGATTTTCCATGCGTTCCTACTTATTTATCCTACTGCAAAGCCGCCGTGACCGACCACGGTCCTTCTGACAAACTCCTTTGCTTTCCAAGGTGAAAAAGCAGCTGAAGAGTTTGTTGAGGCTCCAGGAGCTTAGCAAGTTCTGTAGCTTCTCGGTTTTGTGGAGAAGCAGCCTCTGGTTTCACTTCAACGGCGAGAAATTTATTCTGCTGTTAGTGGGAAGCGAGGAGGAACGTCCCAGTTCTCCATGCGCCTCGTGAGACCCGACAGGGAAGCTGTTGGCCTGTGTAGAAGCCCAGAGGGGGAAGAAAGGCTAGAGAGGCAGGCGGTGATGGAAAGGGAAGCGAGCCGTGGTGGCCTCGGTTGTCATCGCGATCGGCTCGGGGGCGGTTGGAGCGTACACCCTTCAGTGCCTGCTTTCCTGGAATCCCGAAACTCCGGGCACGTGGCAGCATGTTGGCCGCTCTTTCTAGACCGGTTTTGGCTTCTGGGCTTAGCAGCATGGAAAGTGCCAGGCGGAGGCTGCTCGTTCTGTCTTGTAAATGTGGTTCCCAGATGCAGGCAGTGGCTAGTGGTATAGACACCAGGGAAGCGGGGGACTCTCCAGCACTGGGGGGGTTCAAGGAGAGGGTGGATGGGCACTGGGCAGATGATCTAGGCATAGCAATGCCTGGGGGGATCTCCCAGGCTTCTGGGCTCTGCTGGTTGCTTCCCCCCTCCCTTTTTTTGCTCCATGTGTTGAGGGGTTTTCCCCTCCTCCAGAGGCGATGGTGTTGCTGCAGCCCGGGCTGGGGATGGGGCTGGGCTGTGCCAATGCTCCTGCTGGCACCAACCCCGCAGGGTCCTGGCTGGAGGGTCGTGCCCCTGCACTCAGGCAGGAAGGGACTGGTGTGCACTGGGTGGGGGGTGCCTTCCTTTGCAGCAGGGGCACGGCCTCAGCCTGGGCTCTCTGCAGCGCCCATGACCCCCCCAGCAGCAGCTGGACATTGGTGGCCGCATCCCCCCTGCTTCCCTGGGGGCAGGTGGGGGGGTGATGCCTGGGGCTGTCAGAGTTGATTTGTTTTATGAAGAGATTAGATGATGGGTTTGTCTGGGCTGGTTTGAATGGGACTGATCCTGCCTCTGGCAGGGGTTGGACTGGATGTGACCCCGCAGCTCCCTGCCAGCCCCACGGCTCTAGGACGATTCCCCACAGTGAGGCAGACAGGTGACTGGGCCCAGAGAGCCATTCGGCAGCGCTACAGCCTGTGCTGGCTGCCCTGGCGTCCTGGGGAGACATAGGGCAGCAGAGCGGCCACACGGCTCCAGAGCAGGCTCTGCGAGCGCTTTCTCCATGTGGCCGTGCCACGGACCTCCTGGACGTGCCATTAGAAGTCCGCTCTGCAGCTCCTGCACTCGAGGACCAGGAACGGCTGGCTCCAGGCACAGCCCAGATTCCTTCCCTCGTCTGCGCTCGGCTCTAACAAGGCAGGGGCGGCTCAGGGCACCCTGGTGGAGTCTGGTAGTGAGTGATGGATGCCAGGGTGCAGAAGCAGAGAGGAGCACCACCTCCAGCCAACCTCAGGCCTGGGCCCAGGGGGCCATGCAGCTCCATCAGGCCTCCCAGGACAGCTACAGAGACACCAGGCCCTGCACAGTGGGATATTGCCCGAGGCGCCGAGTCTGAGAACTCAAAACTGAGGCACCGGACGTTCAGAAAGAACAGCGATGTCTGAGCACCTGGAGTCAAGACCCTCGGGCCTGTCAAGTCCAGCATTCACCTGTCTGCCAGGGGAGCTGCAGTGCCTCGTGGCATCTGTCGTTAGGTGTTGTGCTGGTTTTCTTGGATCCCTGGCCAGGGTGCACACCCCAGCATGTACGGAGCAGAGACAGCTGTGCCAAGGCGTCCGGCTGAAATGCACCTCCCAGCCACTGGCCCTCTGGCCTGGGCTGTCCTGTCGCGCCCCGCTCTTCTCAGGCTGCGATGGGAGCTAGGCCCTCCACTCCTTTGGCCTCCGGCTGCCCGTGTGCAGCGCGGCCAGGAGGCACCTACAGGGCAGCAGGTGCCGTTTTTAGCCAGCGGGGGCGGCCCTGTAATTACCTCAGAGCTGGCGAGGTCCCCCGGGCAGAGAGCTGGAACACGGCAGCGGGTAAAAATAGAGCCGGTTCCTCCCCACGCGCGTGGCAGCTCCCCCGCACGCCCAGCTCCCTGTCTGTGGGGCCAAATGGTGCAGCATTTACCCTGGCACGGTGGGCTGCGATTCCTCCGGTGCTGCCGGAGAGGCCGACTGGATGGGCGCCCTGTCCTGCCTCCCGCGTGGAGCTGATGGGAGGCCTTGGAGGCTTCCAGGCACCTGCTCCTAGGTGCTGGCCCCAGCCCCTGGCTGAAGGGCACGGCACTGGGGACTCATGGTGGGCGGCGGGGAGAGCCGTGCAGTGTAACACAGGGGAGCAGACCTGGAGACCCCACATCCTGGCCATTAGTAGGTCTTGGATGTGGCAGGTGGGGTCTGGTTTCTCCATGCTGCCTCTGGAGGAGGTTTCCTTCATTGGCTCTGAATGTACTGCCCCTTGTTACAGCCACTTGGAGCCACAAGACATCTTCTGCGCTCCCCTCAGCCCTTGAACCCAGAGGGAGAGTCGTCCTGTGCGCTTAGCCTGCCGGGACCTTTGCCAGGGAGTCCCTGGCACTGAATGCTTGTAGGTGGCACGGTTCAAGGCAGGTGTCAGGCCTGCCTGAAGCCAGCAAAAGTTGCCTGGAGGTGGTTAGTGGCCTCCCAGACCACTGGGTCCAGCCAGACTCAAGCCTCGGGAGCAGGGAAGGGCAGAACCCAGCATGGGCAGTGCGGGGAGCCCTTGGTGCATGAAGCCAGGCAGTGGGCTGGTGCTGGGAGCCAGGTACCCACATACTAATGCCTGCACCTTGCTAATGCAGAACTGCAGCCATTGTGGGAGCTGCATTGAATGGGAGTCGCCTGCTCAGACAGACCCTGGCCTACCCTGCAGAGACAGCCCTGCCACTGCCTCCGACCCCCTGGCAGGGATCCCTCTAGCCCAGTGGCTTTCTTTACCCATTCCAGTGCCATTGCCGCACCCTTACTTCCTGCCTCGCCGCTGAATCCCTTCCTCCTGCAGCCCAGGCTGGGGATGAGGGCTGGGCTGTGCCAGTGTTGCTGCTGGGACTCAACCCCTCAGTGTCCTGTCTAGAGGGTCTTGCCCCTCTGCTCAGGGTCTGACTGATGTGGCATTGGGGGCCAGAAGGGATTTTCCCCCCTCATCAAACTGGTATGGGTTGGGGAGAAGGATTTCCTTCTTGTGTAGTGGGGGCACAGCCTCTGCCTGGGATCTCTTGAGCATATTTTAACCTTTGCAACAGCAGGATGTTGGCAGCCACGGGCCCCCCTGCTTTCCTTGTGGCAGGGTTGGGTGTGATGTCTGGTGCGTTGAGGCCCTTGTCCAATTCTGCTGAGAGGTCAGACATTGGGTTTGTCTGGGATGTTCCTGCCATGTGCACCCCACAGGGAAGGAGGAGGTGGAGGCCTGCAGAGCACCCCCAGATCTCATCACTGCTGCCACTCTGCAAGCTTCTCCACCAAATCCTCTCCATTCGGAGCAGCCACGCCAAGCCCAGCAAATGCAGTCGGAGCAGGAGCTGCAGCTGTTTCCAGCTCCCTCCAGTTCTGGGGTATGTACTGGCACTTGCCCTCTCCTCCCCACATTTTGGAGATCTGCATTGTGCTGGACTGGGGGCCATGGAGTTGGGCTGGGTGTCACCTACAGTCTGGAAACAGAAAGAAGGGTTGGGCTTGTAGGAGGCCAGTGCTCCTGCTGGCGCCCGTGACATCACACAGGTGAGCAGAGCAGGCCCTGCTGCACCTGAAGGGCAAATGCTTGTCGTGTCCCCCCTGCCCCATGCCTGAGAGGCCTCTCTTGCACCTCATCGTGGGCTGGGGTGATGGTGAGCATTCGCATTACAGTGTTTGTAGGGTGGAATCGCCAGGGTTTATTCTGTGTTGGTTGCAGCAGTACAGGCCCATGTCCCAGCCCTGCTCCCCCACCCTATTCCCCAACTCTGCACCACAAGAGATGGATGTCCTGAGATGTGCTGGTGGCCATGCCAGAGACCCTCCACCTCCGGCACACTCGTGTCCCATTCAGAGACAGGATTGCAGTCTTCTCGCTGCCCCTTATCTTCCCTCCCGCTTCTCGGTGCTGTGCTCCCTAGCTGGGAAGGTGCCAGCCTGTGCTGCTGCCGTGCCAGTGTCTGGGTAGGCCACGTGCCAGGCCTTATCTTTTGAAGACCTGTCCGGGCTGGAGTTACTGGCGCAGAGCAGCCAGGTGCGATTCCCAAGAGCACATGAAAGAAACCAGGGCCCCTTTGCCAGGTGTGATAACAGTCAGCCAACAGCTCAGCCTCAGGTTTCTGCTCCCACCATGGTGTGGCACAGCATCTTCCTGCTGGGCAGTGTAGCCCTTTGTCAGAAGGAGCAGATCTCTTATCTTCATGCTGTCCCCGAGGCTCCTGCTGCCGCTTCTCTCCGGGGCGCCCTGGAGAGGAAGCAGGTGCTTGGAGACCAGACCCCAGCCTGGGCTTGCCCCCGTTCCAGCACATGCTCTCAGGACTGGGGCCAGCGCCCCCAGGTTTGTCGCTCTCCTGCTGCACCCAGCCGAGCTCGGGGCTACCCACTTACTGAGGCTGCTGGAAAAGAGTTGGTTGGACTCTCTCCCTCTTCCCTCCCAAGGGGTAAAGGGCTGAAGTTGACCTGGGAGACAAGTTTTATACCTAGTCGAAGCTGGGTGGTGTGTGGATCTGTCGGGGAGCCCCTGCAGAGAAACAACACAACCCCAGCACCTGCCTGCACCCCCCAACCCAGCCAGGATGCAGCGAGACTCCTGTGCTGTGGCCGGGCCCTGCCCTGATGCTTAAGCTTCCTCTCAGGCTGTTTTGGAGGTGCGTTTAAGTGAGGATGGAGCTGAGCCCGAAGTGTTAATGGTGGTTTTCTGTTCCCAGAGCACTTCCTGGCACGTAAAGTGGCTAGCAGGTGGCAGGCCGCCCTGGCATCCCTCTTGCTTCTCCATCCTTCCCCTGTGCCAATAGCTCCCTGGGTCTGAGCACATCGGCCGTGAGACCACTCCCCACCGGACAAGCTCTTCCTAAAACAGGTTCAGCTGGAGCTTGCTAGGTGCCCATAGCCATGGGCTCCCTGGCTTGGCCTGAAGTTTTGGCTTGCAGGGGCCTTCTTTTTTTTCCGGCAATAGCTCCTGACCCATTTCCTGGGGGGCGGGTGGAAAGGTGCGGGGCAGCAGGTATCACCCACCTCTCTGCAGGGGCCCGGTGCCCTGCCAGGCTAGGATGAGCTCAGGTGTCTCGCTGACACATCCAGGTTTTAATTTGAGAGCACCTAAGAGCAGGTTTGAGCAGCTAATGACAGCCTTGGGGAGAGAGGGCATGGGGTGAAAATAGACTGCGAGGGGAACGAGACCGCCCTGTTCCTTGGAGACGCTCTTTAATTTTAGCTCTGCTATAAAAACCGTATCTCCTGTCAGTTCCTGAATCCCACATTCATCACCCAGCACCACCTTTTCCGGGGAGCGTGGCCTGCCAGTGGAGTTGCCTTGGGGCAAGGCAGTGGAGGAGCTGTGTCTGGTGCCGTCTGGGGCTGAGAATGACTGTCCCCTCCCATGCGGTGTGGAGGGGACCACTTGTCAGGACCAGCTGGTCTCAGCCTTTTTAGATTTAAGGCCCCTGCATCATACTGGAGGCAACTTCCATAGCTTTGTAAATGGAGCCATGTCATTTTACAAGCTAATTGATGTATTTGTTGGTTGCCTGCTCTCCCTCCATCCTGCTCCATGCATCAGGGGGTTTCAAGCCTCCCCCAGAGGTGCTGGGGGCTGGGGCTGGGCTGTGCTAGTGTTCCTGCCAGCACCAACCCCGCAGGGTCCTGGCTGGAGGGTCTTGCCCCTGTGCTCAGGCTCAGCCTCATGCTGCACTGGGGCAGGAAGGGATTTTCCCCCCTGATCACACTGGTGTACAATGAGGGGTTTTGCCTTTCTCTGCAGCAGAGTCATGGCCTTAGCCTGGGCTGTCAGCACCGCCCATGACGCCCCTGGCAGCAGCAGGACATTGGCGGCTGCGGACCCCCTGTATCCCAGGGGCAGGGATGGGGGCGATGCCCGGGGCTGTGTCAGGGGTGACTGTTGTGTGGCTCCGAGGTCAGACACAGGGTTTGTCTGCGCTGGTTTGGGCAGGGCTGATCCTGCCCTGGGGGTTGGACCGGATGTGAACCCACAGCTCCCTGCCAGCTCCATGGCTCTGGGACTCTGTGGTTTACCCGTGAGTCTCTTCCTCTACATCCTCCTTTGCAAGGAGTGCAGGAGGGCTGTCATCACTGCCGCCACGAACACCGGGCTCAGCTGTGCACCTTTGCGTGCATGAGGGGAGGGGGCTGTACGCGTCCCTCGGTAGCATGCAGCAGCCTGGATTGTCCCAGGGTGCCGGCCCAGCAGGGTGGGCGCTAGGTCCAGCGCGTGGCCAGGAAAGCAGGCTGTGCCAGGTGCCCAGCTTTGAAGCCCACGTCCCCTGCTTTGAAGCAGGCGACGGGCCCAGTGTTCCCAGTGCCTCCAGCCAGGGCGGGCAGCAGCTGGGCCAGTCCCAGCCCTCCGCGGCGCCGCACACACAGCCCTTTTGTTTGTGTCCCATAGAAAAGCCATTCTTGCTCTCCTCATCCATATGTAGCGAGGGAACAGGGCCCTCATTGTCCCCCAGCAGACACTTGTTGTGCTGTGCGGGTGCGGCCCCAGGCGTCCGGGCAGCTGTTGGGCAAGGCCACGGTGGGTTCGCCCTGTCCGCCAGGCGGTCGTGCAGAGCAGTGCTCAGCTGTCCCACGGGGCAGGGGCCGAGAGGCTTGAGGCCTGTAAAGGACATGCACAGCCAGGTTTATGGGCTCTTATCTCCTGACCCGTGGTCTTGGAGCTCCTCTGACACCTGTGGGGATGCCGCATTGATAGCTGCAGCCTGGCACCATCTCTGCAGCCAGTACTTTTCGCTTTGCTCCTGTTTCTAGATAGCAGCAGTCCCAAGACCCTCTACCTTCCCTAGACCCTGGTTCTCCTAACCCAGAGGCTGCCAAATGCTTGCAGGCCCCTTGCCGATGCCTGTGGCTGTAGCTATGGTAGCAAGATGCAGGCAGCAATCGTGGGCTTGGTTGCTTTTCTCTGGAAGCTAGCGCCAGCAGCTGTGCCAGACCTGGCTGACCTGGGGGAGTTTATCCCATTGCTCATAACTCAGTGGGCACCATGTCAGCAGGACATTGGTTTCAGTCTGTGAAACCTTTGCAGGTCCTGTGGGGTTGTGCAGCACTGCTGGAAGTGCTGCTAGCATCTCCCCTGGGACTGGCATAAACTGTGGCTGCAATTCCAGCTCGGCTAAAGGCAGCTGGAGGGGAGGCTGTTTGATCAGCTCCCAGGGCAGGTGGCTGGGGAGCCTGTCGCCAGCCTCCTGTTGGCCTGGAAGGATTGCACTGATGCAGATCCTCTCTTCCCCATCAGAGCACTGCCCCACTGGAAGTTCCTTGTGTCCTGACCTTTCCACCAGGATGGCCAAGGGGCTGCACTGGAGGGGCTCAGGCAGCTAAGCTCTCTCCAGTGTCAGGCAGGAGAGGTGAGGATGATAAGGGATTCCTGCAGCAGCTGGTCGCCAGGCACATCTGCAACTGCTGTGTGCCAGGGAGGAGAGGCAGCTCAAAGGGGCTGGGGGAGGTGGGGAAAAAAACTGGGCATGGGCTGGGACCACCAAACCCGTGATGGTCATGCAGTTTGCTGACACTTGGCACAGGTGGTGAACATGATGCCTCGGCACCTTGCAAGGCAGAGCGGGGGTCTGACTTCTTGGGGACTCCCCTCTGCCCTGGCATCACTCCACCTGTGCCCAGACCTCCCCTGCATGCCCTGAGGCAGGGCCTCCCCCTCTCTACCTGCCTCCAGGACTTCCTGGCAGAGCTCCTGGAATTTGGAGTCCAGCTTTGTACTGTGGCTGCATCTCCTGTGCCCAGCACTGAGCTCCCTGGGACTGGGGGGCTGGGTTTGATTCGGACCTGCGGTCTGGCACCGTTCGGTGGTCAACAGTCTGGCCCTTGAGTGTTGCCAGCAGTAGCCCTGCTGGTCCTGCCTGCCAGGACCTAGGAGGAGCATGGTGGGGGCACGTAGGCAGCCCTTGGCAGGATGGCTGGGCATCTCGCAGGTTGCCTCGGCTCTGAGCAGCGCGTAGGCAGGAGCTGCATCTCCCACGCCCTTGGCCAATGCTTTGGGTCGCATTGCAGGCAGGAACTGACAGGGATGGGGGGAGCTTCCTGCCTCTACTCTCTTGCTTTGGTCATGTGAGCCCCGAGCCAGGTGTCGAAGCGAATCCTGGCTTCGGCCCAGCCTTGATGAGCTGCAGCCAGAACGTGTTTCCTGCAACCCTGGAAAGCTGCGGAGTGCAGCGTGGGGCCTGCCAGCTGCCTGCTGGGCCTCCCTGTGTGTTTTGCCGTGCTCCCGGTCTCATGACAGGTGACCACAGTGGTGTGACAGAGCAGGACTGCTCCTTCCAGCCCTTTTGGATAGCTAGAGGCTGCCTTGGGCATGCGAGGTGATGTCCTTGCTTTCTGGAGGGCACCATGGAGCCAATGTGCTTCCACCAGGGAGGGACCTGGCCCACTACCCCCATCCCAGCACCTTGTGTGCGATAGCATGGTCCTCTCTGCAGTCCATGCTGCCCCCATCCCTGCTTCCTTGTGAAAGAGGCTTGTCCAGGCTCTGCCCCATCCTAGGGCAGCCTTGGCCTTGTCAGCAGCCCAACTGCATCAAATGGAGCAGGCTCTATGACTTGTTTCTGCAGCCGGTACAGCTGCCTGAGCATGCCTCACACCCACAGGCCCCATTGCAGACAAGCCTCTGGCCATCCTGGGCTTGCAAGTTACCTGGTGGGGGCATCCCAGGGCAAGTCCAGGGGGCTCTGCTGGGGCACTTGCTCCCCCTGCCCTGGGACTCCTGAAAAGTCTGGCACCACCAGCCTGGCTGTGGCAGCTGCATTTCTAGTCGGGCAGTGCTTGATGTCAGGGCTCTGTCACCAGCCTGCGATTCCTGCTAAACTCTTCACTCCACAGGCATTAACACCACTCTGCTTTGTAATGGCTTGATGTGCCACCAGTCCAGCTGGCCTTTCTTGTGCCATTGTGCTGTCTGCTCCTGGTAGCCCCTATGTCACAGCCCTGTAGATAGTTTTCAGCTCATCCCCAGGAAAAGAGATTTGTTTTTTGCTTCCATTTTCAACTGAAGCATCCAGCCCCAGGCCCCTGGCATTTCAGTAAAGCTTCGAGTTTATATTTAACTGGAGAAAAAGGTGTGTTGTGCTATATGGGATGATGCCCTTTGCCCTCTGCACCCCCCTTTTCCAAGTCCTACATCCACCCATGTAGTGAATTGCAGCAGGCAGGGTTTCACCTTCCTTGTCCAGAAGGTGGTTTATGAAGCTCCAGGCTCTTCCTGTGGCCGTGGGTCCGAGCTGTCAGGCAGTGCTTGGGAGCCTGCCCACTGGGGTTTCCCGCATCTTGCTTTCTGGTGCGTCTCTGTGAGCTGTCTGTTTTGCCCCAGCGGGTCTTGTGGAAGGAGGGTCCTGCACCCCGGCCCTCCCAGGCAGAGCAGGGAAGGCGCGTCCCGTTAGTTCTGCCCAGGTTTCATTTTCACGGGTGTTTCATATAACACCCAGCGGTGGATGTGCTCGGCAATAGGAGCGGAGCCACGTCATGGCTGTGGAGAGGCTGACTCATGGCCCTGCCTCAGCACGGCGTGCTGGCTGCAGCGTTCAGGTGCCTCAGGGGAATGAGGGTCCTGTTGTGCGGAAGGGGGCAGCTCCCTTCTTTTGCTCGACACACAGTCCTGTGCCTTTCCCAGCACTGCAGCAGCATCCTTCCCAGGGCTGATCAGGTCTTCCCCTGCTTGGAAAAGCAAAGCCAAAAATGAATTGTTGGTTGTAATTGTGTTGGTCTAAGGCGGGGTGGGCAAAATGCAGCCCGCAGGCCAGATGTGGCCCACCAGGCCATTCTGACTGGCCCACAGGGCCCCTAAAAAAAAATTTAAAAAAATTAATATTCATCTGCCTCTGGCTGTCTGTCATGTGGCCCTTGATGGCTTGCCAAAGCTCAGTAAGTGGCCCTCCCCCCAAAATAATTGCCCACTCCTGGTCTAAGACAGGCAGACAAGGATCTTTAAGTAAATGCGCTATCTTTTATTAGACCAACTAAGCAGTTGGAAAAATTGTGCTTTGCAAGTGGGGACAGATCACACTCGTGTGAAGAGGTGGAAGGAGGCTTGAGAAGGGGGCAGGTGGGGCGTGGAGATCTGGAGTGGTGCCCTCTGCCATTGCAGGCACCCAAGTCCACATCCCCCCATCATGAGTGCCCCAAGGTCCATGCTGCCGCAGGGAAGCTACCCCAGACCCTCCTCGCTCCGGAGACAGGAAGGCTTCTTTCCGCCTGCAGTTTTGGTAGTGGGGGATGGTGCCGGAGCCATGGTGGTCCAGGAAACATGCGAGTGCCAAGGACTTTCATCTAACCGACTGCCTGGTTCCCTTGCAGAAGCTGGTTTACAGCTCTTGCCCTCCCAGCCTATGCCGAGTTGCGGGCTGTTCACACCCACTTGTCCTGACTTGTGCGACTCAGCTCTCTTCCCAGCCTGTCTGCAGGCAGCAGTGGTGTCCAGTCAGACTTCATGCCAGGTGTTAGGGTCTCCTCTCCAAAGGTTGACTCCCAACCCTGATCTGAGTTCAGCTTCCCTGATGCAAGGTGGTGCAGTGCCCCAGACAAGCCCTTCCACGGCTTGGGGCAACGATGCTAATCCTGCCCCATCTCTGTGGGAGATGCTTGGCCTGGTGCACTGTAGGGCCCTGCTTGCCCTTTCCAAGCTGGGTGATGTCAGGAGCCTGGTCACCCTCCTCGGGTCTTCCTTACACGTGTTGTACGTATCATACAGGCATACCTGAGGCTAGGAGGGCCCTTGAAAATGGATGTGGCTCCTAACGTATGCAACCACTTGTGCTCTCATGGAGGCCAAGCCCACGTTGGCACGAACTCAGGTCGTGCTGAGCAGGGACCTAGAATCACCTCGCACTTCCTCGCCTGTGCAGCTTGGCAAGAGCAGCTTCCTGGATGCACATGCCATGGTCACGTGCGTCCCTGCCAATGCAGGAGAGAGCTCTGAAGGTCAATGCATTGACACAGCAGGGGATGGGGTCCTTTAAATATTGGGTTTGTTACGTGACGGCATGATCCGCAGAGGGGACAGAGGGAAGAGCGACATGGAATGGGGCATCGCTGGTTCCTTCCCCCCAACCCCTCTTTTTCCCCCAGGGGCAGCTTGTCCTTCCTGTTGAGCTTTGTCTTGGCCCTTTGGCCCATCATTGAGGGCCAACAGATGCTGCACCTGACTCTGGTTGATAGCAAGCCAGGTCCTCTTTCTTCCGACACGGACCAAGCCCTGAAGGAAACAAATGCAACCACGGATGGGTTGCAAGCAGGCCCCTCACGAGGGCCGGCCTGCGGCTGCTCCCAGAGCCGTGCCTGCTGCTACCGGCAGGTGATGCTCTGCACAGGGGAACATCAGGTTTCCAGCCCCTGGTTTCAAAGTCTCCCATGGGTAGCCCAGCCATATTGCCCATGCATATGTACAGAAAGCCCAGCCCCTTGCTGCAGCTGCTGGAGCCACCCTGTGCAGTCCAGCCCTCGTGTGCCGAGAGATGGTCTCTAGAGTGACAAACCCCTCGCTGGCATCCACCTGGGCAGGGCAGCAGGGAGGCAGTGGAACGGATACTCTCTGTGGCGCCCACGGCCCCCTGGCAGCAGCGCTGGTGGCCGAGGGCAGGGGCTGGGGCGATGCCCGGGGCTGTGACTGTCGTGTGGCTCCGAGGTCAGACACGGGGTTTATCTATCCGTGTTGGTGTGGATAGGGCTGATGCTGCCTCAGGCAGGGCTTGGACTAGATGTGATTTCTAGAGGTCCCGTCCAACCTCACTGCTGTATGATTCAGTGATCAGCTCAGAGGTGCAGGGCTGATTGGCTGTCAGTAGTTATCGGGGATGGCCGGTAGGAATGGGCCCCTCTCCACAACTCCCCCCTCCCCATGGGGGGAGGCTTTGTGCCAGGAGCCTGTTCCCCAGTTGCTGGTGGCCGGAGAAGCTGACACACATCTGCAGGGCAGAGGCTCCAGAGCCAGTGCCTGCAGCGGGTGAGGAAGCAGCCGAGCCTCGTGGCAGGCAGGCGGGGGGCACTGGCGCATGCACTCCCATCCTTGACCTCTGCATCCTCTTGGCTGAGCTGTGGGAAGGCCCCCAGCAGTGCCGGGACATAGCACCCTATTGGGACCATGCCAGGGGAAGCACATGCGACGCACGGGTGCCTGCAGTGGGAGTCATCTGCCCACATGAAGCCAGGTGCTATTTTCTTCCTTGCTCAGGCCTGACCTTTCCTTTTTGGTCCTGGAAGGCTATAAGTGGACTCTCTCCTGCTTTTCTGAGCTTCTAAATTCAGCTGTGGGCAGCCGGCGGTCAGTGGCGTGGTAGGAACAGGTCTGGATGCCCAGAATAGGCCTGCCGCGGTGAACATGTCGTGGGGCAGGGTTCCTCCCACCGCCCGGCCCCCCAGCCAGGCCAAAGTCAGCCAGCCCCAGGCCGGTAGAGATGGGGGGAGCCCAACCAGCTTTGTTTGTGTTTGCAAAGGCGAGGGCTGCCAGCACCAGACTGTTTTGACGGGACGCCGTGTGCCTGGGGTGCTGGAGTGGGGGAGGCTTTGTGAGCTGAAGGCTGAGCAAGGGGCACATTCCTCCGTGCAGAGCCGGGAGGCGTTAGCCAGCCGGACCCTGGTGCATCCTCAGGAGGGAGCTCGGGCTGCTGAAAGCATCCCGTTCACATAAGGGGTGTGTATCCTGCTCCCCTTCGGGTTAGGGGCGGCAGAGCCTCTTTGCAGCTGGAGGTGTCAGACCTGCAGTAGGGCTTCCTCAGGCTGGCAAGGCTGAGCCCCTGCAGTTACAGGCAGCCGTGCAAAATCCCTCATGTAAACATATCTAGCTCCCCCTTGCCTCCAGTTAAAGCCCTTCTGATTCCTCCCTGCAGTTGTGCATCATTGACTGAACTCCGCAGGGTCCTGGCTGGAGGGTCTTGCCCGCATGCTCAGGCTCAGCTCCACGCTGCAGTGGGGCAGGAAGGGATTTCCCCACCGCTCAGACTGGTCGCATTGGGGGTTTTGCCTTGCTCTGGAGCAGGGGGTATGGCCTTGGCCTGGGCTCTGCGGCACCCGTGTCCCCCTCCCGGCAACAGCAGGGCGTTGGCGGCTGTGGCCCCCCTGTATCCCAGGGGGAGGGGCGATGCACAGGGCTGTCGGGGCGACTGTATTGTGCGGCTCCAAGGTCAGACGCTGGGTTTGTTTGAGCTGGTTTGGACGGGGCTGATCGTGCCTCACGTAGGGATTGGATTAGTGGTGGCTTCTGCAGTCCCACAGCTCGAGGACTCTGACATTTCCAAAGCCTGTGCCCTAAGAAAGGGCTGCACCAGCCCTCACATCTGTGGCTTCCCCCATAAGAGAGGGCAGTATTCTTCCATTTCACAGACTGGGCAGATGGGGCCCATGGCAAGACTGCATCTGGGGCAGAGCTGAGGTCCATCGTGGGAGCTGTGATACTTGCTGCCGGGCCTCGTATGCTAGAACCCGGATGCTTTTTTTGATCCGTGATTTGGCTTTTGCTTGGGAGGCAATGGAAGTGTGATGATCCCCACAGAGCAAAAGCACAGGCGTCCTTCATATGTTCTCTCGTGCAGTTTCCAGCATGGATACAAGAGTCACGTGCTAGTTCGGGAGAGTCGGGCGCAGCCAGGCGGGCGCGTTCCCTCGGTCAGACACAGCCCACGGGCATGGCACAAACTGTAGACACTGCGAAGAGCCCAACTGCAAAGCACCGCATGGTAGTAACAGTAGCAGGGAAGATGGGGATCCATAGCCCAGGACATACGTGGCACAGTGCAGACTGACCCCTAGCTGGATGGTGCACACGTGTGGGTCTGTGCATGTACATTAAAACCTCCCAACCCAGGGCCAGCGCCGGGCGTAAGTGCACCGGGTTATCCACCTGCTCCATGTCTGTGCTCTGGGATTCCTCGTAGTCGCTGGCAGCCTTGGCAGCCGGCTGCATTGACAGCTGGATGGGGTGCTGGCTGCCTGCCTGCCTGCCTTCTAACACACTCCTTCCTCTTCCCGCAGGGAGCGGGGATGGCCAGGGACAGATTCTGCAGCGCTTCCCGGAGAAGGACTGGGAAGATAACCCCTTCCCACAGGGCATCGAGCTGGTGAGTGCGCCATCGGGCAGGACTGGGACACCGTGGGCACGTGAGCAGAGCCGGTCGCGGTTCTCTGCGTGCGGAGCTGCAGAGACCTGTCCCCATTCCTGGCATGTCAACGGGACCTTTGGCTCAGAGCCTGTGGGCCAGCCTCGTCAGGGCTAGAGCAGGGCAAACAGCAGCCTCTCCCCTTCCGCAGGGGTGGGCTCTGGGATTGCGAGTGGTGCAGCATGTTCTGGCCCTCGCAGCCAGCACGGGCTACGCCCAGCACTGAGTGCAGGGTGGCTGCTTTCCACGGCTTTCGCTGCCAGCCTGCCACATGCCTGTATAAATAGCCCTGGCTGGCTGCAGTCTTCTGGGGCCTTCCAATGTCAAAGCCTTTTGCAGCACTCAGTCCCTCTGGAGAGCTGGGCTGGTGGTGCCGGCTCTTCCCTCAGTGTTTGTTCTCGCTGCTGTGGGAGTTGGGGGTCTCTGCCCCACCCCCTGGGCACGTGGGCCTGCGCTAGGCAGTTTCCTGTGCCTGTAAAATTGCCAGGCTGCAGCCACCAAACAGCACGCCCCAGCTCCCTGGCTAGAGGGTCTTGCCCCACATCCCACTTAGGCTCAGACTGATGCTGCACTGGGGCAGGAAGGGATTTTCCCCCTGCTCAGACTGGTGCAGACTAGGGGGGGGATTTGCCTTCCCCTGCAGTGGGGGCACGGCCTCTGCCTGGGCTCTCTGGAGTACATGTTTAACACCCCTTGCGGTGGCAGGACGCTGCCAGCCCTGAGAAAGCATGAGGAAGGTGTGCCATGCCTGCCCGTTGGCACAGCCATGGTGTGTAGTGCTGCTGCATGCTCGGTCCCTTTCCTCCAGTCTCCTGCAGCGATACCTGCTGCCCGAGCGTGGTTGGCCTGTCACAGCCGGTCTGAGGAAGGGACTGGATTCCCCGGTGCCCCAGCCTTGTGTCTGCAAGAGTTAAGCATCTTGCTCAGCCCTGAGATTCCCAGCCAGCTCCTTGGTGTCTGGCTGGCCCCTTCCCCAAAGCCAGCTGTTGCTTCCCTTGCCTGTGACCTCAGGAGTTCGTTTCTCAGCTCCCCTGGTACAACAGCTCAGGGCTTAGGTTGAGGGATCAGGGACTCAGTAACCAGCCCATACTCTGCATGCTCAGTGTTTTCAGGGAGGCTGTCAGGTGCTTTGGTGGAGCAGCTGTTGATGTGCAGTGGGGACCCAGCCGCAACCTTCCCCCTTTGTCAGGGACCTCAGAGCCAGGCTTTGCCATCACTTGGTTCCTCTTGGGAGCAAAGGCAGCTCCATCCCTGGGAGACCACCCTGGCAAGGGGTGTCAGGCTGTGGTCAGTTCTGTAAGGGTGCATGCGGAGAAGCTGGCATTGGCTGAACCACTCAGGCTCCCCGTGCCCTGGTAGCTGTTGCCCCGCTGTGCTCTCAGCGCATGGACCATGCTCATCAGACTCAGGCCCAGCCCTGGGAGCTATCCCTCCGTTGCCCTGTCTGCTGTGGATGGGCAGAGGAATTGTTTGGGCACTGAAGGAACTCTCTGGCTGACACTTGTGTGTCCTCCTTATCGCGAGGGGTGCTGAGGACTCATGCCAAACCCTGTGACGCTGCACTGTTCCCCAGCCAAAAATCCATGGAATTTAAACAACCCCATTCCAACCCTGTCGGGATCAGGGGACGGCTGCGGCTTCCCGGGCGTCTCCAGCCCCAGCACACACCATGGGGAAGCAGCAGCGGGGGGCTGGGAAGCAGAGAAACCCATTCCAAGGCTTCGTGCAGTGCCTCAGGTCAACCCGCCTGGCCATGTGTAGGAGTGGCTCTTCCCAGGCCACACAGGACAGCAGTGCCAGGGACCACGGCACCGCTCTGCGCTGGCTCATGTGGAGCTGAGCCTGTTTGGGAACCAGTGTCTTCCCTCAGTCAAACTGCTGGCAGGGTGCTTGGCCTCAGCACCCAAATCCTGCCAACCCGGGCCCCAGCCATGCCTCAAGCCTGCGCTTCTGCAGCAGGAACCCAGTTGTATAACCCGGCTGCGGCTGGCCCTGGCTTCAGCATGACTCGAACCCCGTGCAGTGCGGATTTGTGTATATGGCTCCTCATTGCGCTATTGTTTAACAAAGTTTGCACACGGCAGGGCAATTTTCTGCCATTGTCTGTAGCACTGCTTGCCTGTGGGAGAGGCCAGAGACTGCTTGGCACAGAAGCAGAGAGCAGAGAGCTTGGCTTGTGGGGCAGCAGGTGGATGGGTGCATCCTCCTGAGTTTCCCACGGTTCAGGGCACTCCTGGGAGGGAACAGCTGGTCTCAGACACTCCCTGAGGCCACCGTGCTCTGCTCCGAGTGCCAGGGCTAGCCACAGGGGGAAGGGAGCAGCACACACCTCGCTCTGCCTTGGCATGGAGCTGGGGAGGGACTCGGGACCCAGCACCGTTCTTCAGGACCCAGGGATCCTGAGGCGGGAGGTAGCGCTTGGACCTGGTCTGGGTGATGCAGATGGTGTCTGGCTGGCTGGATTGGCCCTGCCTGCAACATAGACATGGGGCCCAGGAGATGTTTGCGCCACACTGTAAACTGTGTCCTGATTTCAGAGCTGAGCTCAGTGAGGAATGGGAGCTCTGCCCCTGGGCTGGATAACTGCTTGCACCTCCCACGGCCAGCTAAGCAAGAGCTGGCTCAAGTTGTGGGTGCAGGGCAGGGGGAAGGATAGCCTTGCTGCCCCTGGTACATGGCTCAGCAGGGTTGTCACCGCAGCTCATCATCCCAAGACCTGGTGCTCAGCAGGAGAGCAGGGCCCTGCTGCAGTCAGCAGTGGGCACCTTCCAGCTACAGAGGGGCAGAGAGGCAGGGCCATGGCCTGCAGGGAGCTTCAGATGGGATCTCTGCAACAGTCCAGCAGCTTCAGGGAGCCGGCATTTCGCCCTGGCTCTTCAGGCCCCTGTTGAGTCGGCTTCTCTCAGTCTCTGCCATCCCCCAGCCTCCGTCTCGAGGGCAGTCATGACTTCGGGGCCAGTCAAGCACAGAGCCTGGGGCTGCCGGAGTATTGATAGGGCGCCGCAGCGGTAGCTCAGGACAGGGCTCAGCAGATTGGAACAGAAAGCAGGAAAGCCCTCCGCCACCACTCCTGCTCCCACAAACTGGCTCAGCTTCAGCCCAGCCTCGGTGCGTGCAGCAGTAGCTCCACCTCCTGGACGTGGGGCTGCTGCTGCCAAGGCTCTGAGCTCACAGGGCCACGTGTTGTGCCCACTCTGGGACCTGCAGCTCTCTGAGAGCCTCGGCCTCTTCCTGGCATCCTCCTGAGAGAGCTGTACCACTCCGGGCCCCTGAGCTCTGTCCCTCTGAGGTGATGCTTGTGCACTGGGTGTTTTCTCTGTGTAGCAGGGCATGCCGGTCACGGCTTCTGTCTGCCCAGCCTGGTCACAGGGCTGGGCACTGCTGTACCCACCGCTGAGCTGGGCACTTCCTTGCCGGCTCCTGCCTGCTGCCTTGGCTCCTGGTGCGTGAGGGACTGGTCTCTGGGAGGGCTGGGTAATAAGGGAGGGGGTGGCTCAGCCTTCAACTGCTTCGGCTCCCCTCCGCTGGCCCCTTCTGACCTCAGCTCTCCCCTCCTGTCTGCAGTTTTGCCAACCAAGCGGCTGGCAGCTCTTCACCGAGCGGAACCCACCCAACTTCTTCGTGGCCGTGCTGACCGACATCAACTCGGAGAGGCACTACTGCGCCTGCTTCACCTTCTGGGAGGCTGTCGAGATCATCCAGGTAACGAGGGGTGAGCAGGACCCATTGGACAAGGTCCGGCGCCGTCCCGGGTGCCTAGCACAGCCAGGGGAGCCGGCGCCTGACCCACGTGTCTCCCCAGCCTCAGAGCCACAAGCGGAACAGCGAGGAAGAAGAGGAGGAGGAAATGGACTCGTCGTTGCCTGTCCAGCCCGTGCAGCTTTTTGCTCCAAAGAGCTTGGTGCTGGTATCGCGACTGGACCACACCGAAGTCTTCCGGGTAAGGGGCATGGCAGGGCCTGGCATCTCCAGGAAGCGACAGCTATCCCTGGCATGCTCTCTCCAACATGCTCCTAGCTTCTGCCTACAAGGCTGCACGGGGCCCTGCACACAGCAGAGCTGCCAGGCAGGGACCACGCAGGGCTGGGCACCTGTGGCCATGACCTACCTCTTGGCACAGCCTGTTGTTCCTGGAGTCTTTATCTCATCCATCTTTATATGCTCCCCACCTGTCCCATTACACAGCTGTAAAAAGCTCAGCTCCTGGCAGGCTTGCAGAACCCTGCATGGGGCAGCAGCTTGTCAGCAGCTCTGCAGGCTGGGGCAGGTGCCCCAGGGGAGACCCTGGAGCCAGCCTGGTCCCTGCAGCCCGGTCGGCTCTCAGTCGCAAGTTGCAGCCCATTGCCTGACATAGATATGGGGCTCCCTGTCACCCAGCAGGCAATGTAGCCCACATACAGAAACCCCCTTGCCCACTTGAAGCACACCAGTGCTGGTGCTGGGGTCCCTGTGCCCATCCTGGTTGGGGTCAGGCCTTGCATTTGCTGCACGGAGAGTCCTAGCTGCCAGCCATGCACTGTGTCCCAGGTGCTCCCCTACAGCAACAGAGTTACCCCCTTTATGCCCCCTTGTCCAGCCCCGACTGCCCGGCAGTGACCTGAAGCAGGCACCTGCTGGGCTCGGCCCCTGGCTGACCTGTGCAGATAGACATACGTAGCTGTGAGCCCCCCAGGGTGTCGTGGCATCACTGGGAGCCTGGCCCTCTTCGGGGCTTGGCATCAGTCCCACTGCTGGTGTTGGAGGCCCACTCGCATCCTGGTGTGGGCAGCACACACAGCTTGTTGCTGGCACCACGGACCAGTCTCAGCAGAGAGGCTCTCATCCCCAAGTGCCCATGGGGGGCAGGTGCTGGGAGTTGCAGGTGCTGAGCAGGACACACCAGACCTCTTGACCTCCCCGTCTCTGGGTCTCTGCTCCGGCCCAGCGGCTGCCCCTGCCACACTCGAGTGGAGTCTCAGCTTTCTGTCTTGACACGCTCCTGTGCTCTGCTTTGCTCCTCCAGAACAGCTTGGGCCTCATCTACACCATCTATGTGGACGGGCTGAGTGTGTCGCTGGAGAATGTCATCGGGAACCTCTTGACGTGCACCATCCCCATCACTGGGGGGGCGCAGGTGGGTGCCTTCTCACTCCTTCCCCTTGCTGCCTCTCACCAGCTCACAGGCACAACTGCTGGGGGGGTCTCGCACTGCCCCCATTCCCTTGAGTCAGCTGCACTGCGGGCGGGGGTGCAGGTGTCAGGCCTTCCATACTGCAGGCAGCCTGGGTTGCTCGGTCCAGTGGAGCCTGGCAGCCCCCCTTCCCATTGCAGGGGGTGCAGCTTGTGAGCGTGGCGTGGCCTGGCCGTCAGCAGAGCCAGCCTCATGCGCAGACAGACGCACTGTGCAAACAGCTGCCCGGGCGGCTGGGCAGGCCTGTGGCCAACAGGCCTCCCCCACGGCCGCGTCTGTCATGCACGGAGCTGTGCTAGAGCCAGGCAGTCACCGGCTGTCTATAAGAGCAGATGCAGGGGGCCAAGGCTTGCACTGGGAAGAACCAGGTGCCCCCTCCTCACCTTGGTCTAAGGGGCACCTGCAGCCAGTTCCCCGTGTCTTTGGCTGGGATGTGAGAATCAGCCTCCTCGCTGGGCATCTCTTGCCTTGCTGGGCCTCGCGAGTGGGAGCAGACAGACCTCCTCACTGCGCTCCACTCTCTGCAAACCCCCATCCTGTGCCTGCACGGCTGCTGAGAGCGGGAGAGGCTTCCCAGAGGCAGGGAGGGTTGGGAGAGTGCAGCCGTGTTGCTGGAGCTGGTGACTAGGCCTGGGACTTCACTCCAGTGGGGCCTAGTCCAGCCTGTGACCTTGCTTGTCTCAGTACCACATGGCTGCCTCTTTCTTGAGGCTCTCATGGGTTGGCTCTGGACCTAGAGCACACATAGCCTAGCCCTCCAGCACTGGGGGTGGCTTTTTACTGGCTTCCCCCAGGCCCCACTTGTTCTCCCAGAGCCTCTCCTTTGCTCCCAGGTCCTTGAGCTGAGGGTACTCGGTGCCCTGGAAGCAGCAGACTCCATCCCCACCCTGGGCTCTAGCACTGTTGGGCTGCCCATGAGACCCTTGCCTCCCCGCAGGTGTCTCTAAGACAAGGTTGTACATGGCGGGGGCATCTCCAGACCAAGCTTGGGGCTTCCTCTAGCCACCAAGAAACGTGCAGGGTGTGGGGGGCCAGTAGCCACAGGTGGCTGGTTCCAATCTTGCAGGAAAGGAGGAAGGCTGCTTGCAAGGTGGGCATATGCAGGCCACTGCGAGTGCCAGCTTCCTCCTCGGTCCCGAGCGTGTCCTCCCATGAGCCATGGGAGGAGTTCAAACAGGAGCAGTTCCCCCATGCCGCAGGCTCGGGGATCATGCCCTGGAGCAAGCTCAACAGCACCATTGCCTGTCCCCCGCTCTGTGCTTGCCCCTTCTCTTGCTGTGGCTGGCAGGGCTCTTTCTCCATGTGCTGTGTCCGTCTGTCCCTCTCCTCTCCTCTCCTCCTCCCACAAGGGCTCAGGCCCCTGTCTGTGCTGCTGTGTGTGTCTTTCTGTCCATGTCTCTCTCTTCCTGCTGCTTGGCTGTGCTGCCACGCTGTGCGTTTCTAACTGACTGTGCTATCTCTGTCTGTCTCCATCTCAGCCTGACGTGGAGGACGAAGGAGCGGTATGCACCTCTTTTCTTTCACTGGGTCTGGCCCCTCTCTAGCAGCTCCTCCCAGGGAGTGAGGTGGCTCAGGGCTTCCAGGGCCACCTGCAGCCACCCACTCACCCCACCCAGCGCATCCCTAAGAAGCAAGGGGAAGAGGTCTGGCGTCATGGCCTCTGGCTGGGCCCGCTGCAGAGCCTGAGTGAAGGATGTGGCCACACATTGGCTGTGGCTGGAGGGAGGTCTCATTGGCATGGCTCTGGGCAGCCCTCTGAAGGCGCGCCAGCTGTCCCCTGGCCTCTCGCGGGGCAGGCCAGGCTGCTCCCTCTGCTCCAGGCTCCAGAGGAGCTGTGAGGGATGTCTCACGTGGGGCAGCGGCCAGGCCGGACCGTTTGGGGTTGTAGATGTACTGCGATGACCTGTGAAGGGAGGGCAGGGGAGTTCCACCAAGGAGCTGGCCGAGTCCGTGCAGGGTTCAGACCTCCAGGCTTGGAAAACGAGATCCCCCTTTTCCTCAGTGAGACCCTGCTCTAGGGAAAGTCCTGCCGGCTGCTCCCAGCTCTGAGGAGCTGCCTGTGCATCTGGGTCTCACCAGGGCACCCCAAGGACCTGGCCCCCAAGCACTGCATACGAATGCCTCTGGGCCCATGTCCAAGCCCAGCCCTGTCCCAGCCCTGGGACCTCCCCCAGGCCCAGCAAGCCCATCCTGAGTATCTCCCATCAGTAGCCGCCAAGTTGACCCAAATGCAGCCGCCTACTCCCTTCCCTGCTGTCTGGCAGCCTGCAGTGGGGACCATGCTGGGGGCACACAGACGTGGTCCTGCCCATCATGGGGCAGAGGGAGCCCAGCTGCTTGTAGGCTGGGGTGGGGAGACATGCCCTGTGCAGGGAGGAAAGGAGACGCCCATGCATGGCACTATTGCTCGGACAGCTCCTAACAGCCGGTGCCCCTGTTGTTTTGTCTTTTGCAGAGGACCATCTCCCTTGGCGCGGGCGACAGGCAGGTCATCCAGACGCCCATCAATGACTCGCTCCCCATCAGCAGCTGCAGTGTAGCCCTGCTCTTCCGGCAGCTTGGTGAGACAGCCCCAGCCACTCCTCCCTTGGGGCACAGGCGCCACATTGCCCCAGGCGGCACCCTTGGCTAGGAACCCCAACTCCCTGCCCCAGCCTCTCCATTGGTGATATCACCCATCCCCTATCCTTGTGTCTTCCTCTTCTCAGCAAGAAGGGCCAGCAGCTCTGCCCCTGGGTGCATCCTTGCTGGCCCTGGTGAGCTCCTGGGGCCTGTCTGGCAGCTCTTGGCTTGGCAGCTGGTACTGGGTGATAGCGGGTACACAGGCCAGTCCCAAGAGGGGTTTTCCAGGCTCCTGCCAGAGGATAGGGCAGAGATTGGAGTAGGAAAGGTCCCATTCCCCCTTTCTGGCCCTAAGATAGGGCACAGGGCTGTGGCAGAGACATGGGCGAGAGCAGGAGTATGGCAGCTCCCCAGCCAACAGGCCAGGCCTATGTGGAGCCCCCTGCGAACGCTGCCGCTCTGCCCTCCCTCCGCCCAGGGATCACCAATGTGCTGTACCTCTTCTGCGCCGCGCTCACCGAGCACAAGATCCTGTTCCTCTCCAGCAGCTACCAGCGCCTCACCGATGCCTGCCGTGCCCTGCTTGCCCTCATGTTCCCCCTCAAGTACAGGTGAGCCTGGTGCCTCCCGTTCCCCTGCAGCCCAGCCAGCCTCTCCCTTCGAGCCCACAGACTGGGGATCTAGCACGTGCTATGGGAAGGGGGTGGCTCAGGTAGCCAGCGGCCAGTCCGCAGGGTGCTGTGTGTCCTGAGCAAGGGCAGCTCTAGGCCATCAGACTGCAGCACTTGGAAGGTCAGGCATGTCAGGGTCTCTCCAGCACTGCCGGGCCCCAAGCACCGTTTTGAGCTCCGGGGCTTCCCTGTCTGGCCCCAGCCATGAGCTGCTGTAGTCCCATCCCAGCCTCTGGCCTGGCACCCAGCAGAATGAGGGGAAGGGGACCTAATTCCAGAAACCACCAAGGTTGTGGAAAAGATGCTGAAGAGGTGACATGAGAGTAGTCTTCAAATACTTGAAGGGATGCCATAAAGAGGAAAGAAAGCCCCTGTTCTCTCTTGCTGCAGAGAGGAGGACATGGAGCAATGGCTGGAAGTTGCAGCCAATAGAGGTTAAGGTTGGGTATTCGCTGTCAGAGCAGGGAGGCCATGGGAGAAACCAGGGGAGGGGGGACTCTCCATCACTGGAGGTGTTAGGGAGAGGGTGGATGGGCGCTGGGCAGGGAGGATCTGGGCACAGCGATGCCCGTGCTCTGCTGTGGAGATCTCCCAGGCCTCTGGGCTGTGCCGGTTGCCCCCACCCACACTTTTCTGCTTCATGTGTCAGGGGGTTTTAAGCCTCTCCTGAAGGTGCTGGGTGCTGCAGCCCAGGCTGGGGATGGGACAGAGCCGATCCTGCCTCAGGCAGGGCTTGGACTGGATGTGACTCCACAGCTCCCTGCCAGCCCCTGGCTCTGGGATTTCTCTCCTGCTTCTCCCATGATCCTCCCCAAGAAGGGCATCCTACGAGGCTTTGAGCAGCAGGGAAAGGCCTTGGGACAGCTGGTGCCCTGTTCGCCCTGCCTGGGCAGGAGCTGTGGCCAAGGCCAAGCGCTACTTCCCCCCAGCACTTCCTGGCTCAGACGGGCAGGGGTCCAGCACCCTGGGATCCCTGCCAGCTCTGTGCACAAGCTGCTGCACCTCTCCCAACCCAGGCACTGTCAACATGCCCTTGTGGCTGAGCTGCCTGCCCGCTGTTTCCTACCAGCCTGCCCCAGTCCTGCACATTCACTGTCCGAGCGCCACACCAAGGGGCTGTAGTGACCATCTCCTTTGCTTGCAGCTTCACGTACGTGCCCATCTTGCCTGCACAGCTCCTGGAGGTGCTCAGCACACCCACACCCTTCATCATCGGCGTCAGCTCCATCTTCCAGGCAGAGACCCAGGAGCTGGTGAGGCTCTGGGGACCCCCATCACCAGTACCCCCCCAAAGCCACCACCGTAGGGGTGAGGGAGGGGTTGGGGGGCGGTCCTGGGCCTTTTCATGGGCACAGGGAATCAGGGAGCAGGCAGGGTCAGCCTGGGACTGGTTGGGGGACGTAGGTCTCAACTATTCAAGCACGGTCCCCACTGGCTGAGGATTCGGTTATTAAAGAGATTTAAAAGGCCCTGTGAGCACATGGTATGACACAGGCAGCTGAGCTGCTGCTTTGCAAGCTTCTGCATCTCTGAGCTCCATTAGCCTGTGATTGGCAGCTCTACCTGGCCTGGCTGTGGTTGGGCCTAGTTGGCGTCTGATCCGGATACTTATAACCTGGATTAGACTGAGACATGTTTATCCACACGGCCTTTACCCCAGTTCAGAATCCCCTTCAGGGACTGAGCAGGGCAGCAGTTCATGCAGCAGGACAGCATCGGTGTAGCAGCTGGTGCCAGGGGCACTACCCTCTCCGTGCCCAGCCTGGCAAAGCACCACCTTTCATGCAGGATGTAGAGCTGCTCCTCACCCCTCCTGGTCACTGCCAGCCCCCGCACACTGCGCTGAAGAGCAGGGAGGCAAACCCCAGTGCTGGGGGTACTGCATCGCCTGGCTGGGCAGCATGAATGTGGGCTGGCACCACCCTGGCGGGGGAAGGGAGCCCCATGTGCTTTAGCAGGCTCTAGAATATAGTAGCAGCAGGCACCAGACATGGGCCTGCTGAGGCTGCCAGATGTCCTGGGCTTTTTGGGAGAAGAGAGAGCCTGTCCATACCCAGGTGCCTGGCTTAGACGGGGCTGTGGTGTGGTTCTGTGCTTCCAGCTGGACGTCGTCATCGCCGACCTGGATGGGGGCACGGTGACCGTCCCCGAGTGTGTGCACATTTCTCTGCTGCCTGAGCCCCTGCTCCAGCAGACCCGGGAGGCCCTGTCCATGGTAAGCACCATTCCTTGAGCGAGGGGTACCTCTAGCCAGTCAGGCCTCCTGTGTCTGGGAGCATGTGATGGGGCACTCGCACCTCCTGCTGCCCCCCTGTCACTTGCTCCAGACAAGGACCAGCTGCAGCCCTGGTCCTCCTTCTCCTGCCAGCATGGACAGGTTCCCAGGTAGATTTTATGTCCAGAATAGCATGGATAAGCAAGCTTGCTGGGCCCTACAGAACCCATGTTGCCCCTTCTTGGCATCTGCAGACACAGGGCAGTGAAGCTGGTGAGGGGAGAAAGGCAAGACTGTCTGGCAGGGCTTCCCAGAGCTCCTGGCCCCTCTCTGCAGCCAAGGGCACAGTGTGAGGGAAGGGTCTTCTGCAGGGGCCCTGGCAATGCTGCCTTAGTTGCAGGGGGTAGTCATCACTGCACTGACCTGGTGCATGTTATACCGGCCACAGGGTTCTCCCTGCACCCTGCCTGGTTCTCCTCTCCAGGCCATGCTGAGGGCCAGGGGTAGTTTCTGGAGAATGCTTCTCGCACTGGAGCCAGCCCTGAAGCCACCTGCATTGTGGGCCTGGCCTATTTGCACCTTGGGGATGGGAAGCTGGGTGGGCCGGGGCTGCAATGCCCAATCCTTCCCCCAAGCATGCTCTGTGCTTTGTCCACACAGGTCCTGGACCCTGAGCTGGAGGTGGCAGATGTGGCCTTCCCCCCGTCCACTGTCTCCGCCTCCTCTCTCAAAATGCAGGTGAGTGTGGAGCATGTGCACGTGTGTATGTGCATGTCTGCGTGCACGTGTACATCTAAGCGGAGTTCTTGGGCAGGGATCTGAGTCCATCCCCAGGGCAGACAGGGGTTGCGGCTCCCATCGAGGTGAGACAGGGATTTGTTTGGGATGATCTTGCCTTGTGCAGGGCTTGCTCTAACTGTGACCTGCAGGGTGGGTCCATGCAGGGCCCCGCCAGCCTGACTGCCGTACGGTTCTGAGAGGTGTTGGCAAAGGAGCTGGCCGTGACATGGCAGCGGGGCTTGCAGGGCTGAGCTGGGGGCTTTCTCCTTGCCCTCCATGCACATGGAGACCAGCAGCTCCTTTCAGACAGACGATACCCCTGCCCCGGGTCAGCTGCTTCTAGAGCTGAGCTCTGGAGAGCCCTGTGGAAAGGCCTCTTTGCAGCCAGCCTGGGCATGTCCTGCCAGGCAGGTGGCTCGGAGCCCGGCGCAGTGTCCCCACCACTCGGGCGGCTCCTCTGCTCCCCTCTCACAGCTGACCGGCCTGTCCTCCCTCCGCGCAGGACAAGGAGATCCGGGCTGTCTTCCTCCGCCTGTTTGCACAGCTGCTGCAGGGCTATCGCTGGTGTCTGCACATCATCCGCATCCACCCAGAGCCCGTCATCCGCTTCCACAAGGTACAGATCACAGCAGGGCCACACGGGTGGTAGGCATTCTCCTGGCACTGCCGAAAGGAAAGGCCAGGCTGAGCAAACCAAGGATGGGTTCGTATTTGGATGGGGCAGCATCATGGGGAGCTCAGTTAGGCGGATTCTTCCGTGCAAGGGCTTGTCTGTGCAGACTGGATGTGTGGGGGGCCTTTCCAGATTAAAGCACCAAGTGACCACACAAGCCAAAATCTTCCCGGAATCTGCCACCCCGACCTCTTAGCCCGGGAAGTTTGCTGCTTCCCAGGAGCCAGAATCCCAGGCATTGCAGAGGAGATCCCTAAACTCGTTCAGCCCACTGACCACTACCCTATGCTTCTCATCCATGCGGGCACCAGTAACACAGCTCAGAGCGCTCCCAGCCGGGTCATGAGGTGCTACAGGGATTTGGGTGTGGGGCTTAAAGGTCTGGGGGGTGCAGGTGGTGTTTTCTTTGATCCTCTCAGTCTCGGGGTATGGGCTGAGGAGGGAGAGGAGGACCCAGGTAGTCAACCGAAGACTGCAGCGCTGGTGTCATCGGGAAGGCTTTGGCTTCCATGACCACAGCCCACTCTTTGGGGTGAGTGGCACCGTGCTATTGGGAAGGGACAGCCTCCACTTATCTCTGCTGGCGGGGAGGCTCTTCTTGGCCAGACTGGCTGACCTGCTTCACCGGGCTTTAAACTAAGCCCACCAGGGCATGGGGGGACTACCGCCCCTGCTGGCCCGCTGAGCAACCCTTGCAAAGCCAGCAGGCCAAGGCAGTTAAGGGAGCCCACCCCTGCCCCAGCCCTGGTGCAATCTGTGGGCAAGGCAAGGGCCCCCAAGGGGACACTTGCATGTCTATACCCAAATGCCAGGAGCTTGGGGGATAAATGGGAGGAACTTGTTTTCCTGCTAAATGCAAATACTATGATGTCTTAGGGCTAACGGAGACCTGGTAGGACTCTACCCATAACTAGACCACGGGTATAGACAGCTATACCTTGTACAGAAGAGATCGAGTCTACAGGCCAACGAGAGGTAAAGCGCTGCTCAATCTGGTCCTGGCAACCGGGGACAACCTAATGAGTGACTTAACGATCGAAGGGAAGCTGGGTGACAGTGACCATGTGCTGATCACCTTCACTGTCTGGTAAAGCTGGCAAGTCAGTCAGTAATACAGAAGTCCTTGACTTCAGGAAAGCTGACTTTGACAAGCTAAGGAGGCTTGTCAGAGAGGCCCTAAAAAGCCACAACCCAATGAAGAGGGGAGTTCAGGATGAGTGGTTGCTCCTCAAGGGAGCAATCCTGGATGCGCAAGCAAAGTCCATTCCATCTCAGAGGAAAGGCAGCCAAAGGGCACAGCAGCCCCCTTGGCTCTCCAGGGAACTGGCGGACCTCCTGTGTCTTAAAAGGAAGACCTACAAAGGATGGAGGACTGGATCCACCTCGAAGGAGGAATACTCTGCTCTGGTCCGGACCTACAGAGAGCAAACCAGGAAAGCCAAGGCTGCGACAGACCTCCAACTGGCTATAAGTATCAAGGACAACAAAAAGTCCTTTTTCAGATATGTGGGGAGCCAGAGGAAGAGCAAGGGCAACGTTGGACCCCTGCTAAACCAGATAGGACAACTGACATCCAACACGCAGGAAAAAGCGAACTTGCTAAATGGGTACTTTGCCCCAGTTTTTCGCCAGTTCCATGGGATGCCCCTGGCCACTGTGGGTCAGGGAGGCCCGGGTGAGGGAGATCCCTTACCCTCCATTGAAGCTGACCTTGTGAAGGAACACCTTGATAGGCTGGACACCTTCAAGTCAGCTGATGGGTTACACCTAAGGGTACTCAAGGAGCTGGCAGGCATCATAGCCCAGCCTCTGGCATGGATTATTGAGAGCTCCTGGCGCTCTGGTGTAGTGCCCGAAGACTGGAAGAAGGCCAATGTGGTGCCGATCTTCAAGAAAGAGGGGAAAGTAAATATGGGGAACTACAGGCCTATCAGCCTGACCTCTATCCTGGGTAAGGTCTTGGAAAAGATTATCAAAGGGGCCATCCTTAACAGACTAGCTGAAGGCAATATCCCGAGGGATAGCCAGCACGGGTTTGTTGCAGGTAGGTCTTGCTTGACCAGTCTCATTTCCCTTTACAACCAGGTGACCTATCGCCTGGACAAGGGGGAAAAGATTGATGTCATATATCTTGACTTTAAGAAAGCCTTTGATTTGGTATCCCATGATCACCTCTTGGCAAAACTGGCTAACTGTGGCCTCGACCTCACCACAATCTGCTGGCTGGGGCACTGGCTCCGTGGTAGGACCCAGAGGGTTCTGGTGGACAGGAGCCAATCATCGTGGTGCGCGGTCACCACTGGGGCCCCCCCAGGCTCTGTCATAGGGCCTGTACTATTTAACATCTTCATCAATGATGTGGACATTGGTGTCAGAAGCGGACTGGCCAAGTTTGCCAACGACACCAAATTCTGTGGCAAAGCCTCCCCACCTGAGGACAGGAGGGTGATCCAGGCAGATCTGGACAGGCTCAGCAAATGGGCGGATGAGAACCTGATGGTGTTCAACACTGAAAATTTTAAGGTTCTCCACCTTGGGAGGAAAAACCTGCAGCACCCTTATAGGTTCGGCAGTGCTACCCTGGCTAGCACCACAGATGAAAGGGACTTGGGGGTCATGATTGACCACAAGATGAACATGAGCCTGCAATGTGATGTTGCGGCTAGTAAAACGAGCAAAACGCTGGCTTGCATCCATAAATGCTTCTCAAGCCAATCCCGGTGTACTCGGCCCTGGTGAGGCCACAGCTGGAGTACTGCGTCCAGTTTTGGGCTCCACAATTCAAAAAGGATGTGGAGAAGCTTGAGAGAGTGCAGGGAAGAGCCACGCGCATGATCAGAGGTCAGGAAAACAGACCTTACGACGACACCTTGTCCAGACAGGAGAGGAGTTAAAAAGGCTGAGTGGAGCTGAGCCAACAGAGGACAGGGCAGCAGTGGCAAAGGAAGGATTTGCTGGCACAGCTGTTGAAGGAAACGGGGAAGCCACCCACAATGATAGAGAGCATCTGAGCACAGCGTCCATTCAGCACCCTGACCTCAGCTCAGATGCGTCCTGCCACCCACAAAGATCACCTGCTGTTGGGGCCAGGACATGGGCACTCCCCACCCAGGCAGGGAGACTAGTGAACCCTGGGGTCCCTGTAGCTCCTGCAGCTCTGTCTGTTACTGCATGCCCCCTGAGGCAGGCGGAGAGGCAGAGATCCTGCTCCTGTGAGCACCAAGCACAGAAAACTCCAGGACTCCACAAGGGCTCTTCATAGAGAGCAATATAATCATGAAGCAAACTGTTGTTCGAGAAATCTGGAGAAGAGAAGACTGAGAGAGGATTTAATAGCAGCCTTCAACTCCCTGCAGGGTGGCTGCAAAGAGGATGGAGCTGGACTGTTCTCAGCGGGGGGAGATGACAGGACAAGGAGCAATGGGAAGTTGAGGTAAGATATTAGGAAAAACTTTCCCACCAGGATGGTAGTAAAGCACTGGAACAGGTTACCCAGAGAGGAGGTGGACTCTCCATCCTTGAAGGTGTTGAAGACCTGGATAGAAAAAGCCCTGGCTGGGATGACGTAGTTGGGGCTGGTCCTGCTTTGAGCAGGCGGTTGGATTAGGTTTTACCTCCTGGGCTCCCTTCCAGCCCTCATCTGTGATTTGAAGTCCCAGGACACTAGAACTAGGGCTCACCTGCTGAAATTAGCAGGTGACAGGTTTAAAACTAACAAGAGAGAGGACTTTTGTGCAGCGTGTTGATAATTTGTGGAACTCACTGCTGCAGGAGGCAGCCAAAGCCGATAACACAGCAGGCTCAAAAAGGGACCAGCTGTGTTCATGGATAATGGATCCATTGGTAGCTATTAAACAACAGTCAAAGATGCTGGTTCTGACATCCATGTGGTACTGGATGCAGGGAGGGTACAGCAAGGGGATAGATCACTCTAGATCAGGGATCCTCCACCATGGTGCCATAAGATTCTTTCAATGGCACCACGGATGCCAGGATTAGCCATACGAGATGAACAGATGTTTCACAAGCTTGTTGATGCCTTCGGCCACATCTGTGCTGTCACAGTCCATGAAACCTCCCCAGTGCCGTGTCCCTGGGTCAGCCCGGGAGCTGTTTGTTCACTGTGGGTTTTACTGCTTGTCATGGGTTCTCGACCCAGTACAGGCACTTGGGGCACTTCCCCAAGTTGGGGGCCAAAAGGAAAGCCTCCCTTAAAACCTGTGTATGGGCCAGAGACACCGCGGCACGGCCTTTCATCGAACTATAACCTATGCGCACAACAAACTTCTGCTCGTAAACCCCTCGTGCAGATGCTCTTATATAAGCTGTGCCAAACTTGCCTTCCGGAGTCAAGCTGGGGCTGGCAGGGCCTCTGGAGGTCACGTCCAGTCCAACCCAACCCTCTGTTCAGGGCAGGATGCACCCCGTCGAACCCGTCGCAGACAAGTGTTTGGGAGGGAGCAAACCCCGCTCTGCCCAGTCAGGGGCATGGACCAAGGTGGTCAAAGGCCCAAAGGTCCGCCACACCAAGGCCCCCCCTCGCCTTAGCTTAGCAACAGGTTCGCACCTCTTGCAGCCCCAGCACAGCCCGCGCAGTCGCCAGCTCCCGCAGGCAGCCCTGGCTCGACCGCAGCTACTGGCCCCGCTCTCCCCAAGACAAAGCGAAAGGTGTTTGTTGTGGGAGACTCCATCATGCGGGGCACTGAGGGGCAATCTGCCGCCCCGACCCCTTAGCCCGGGAAGTCTGCTGCTTCCCGGGGGCCCGCATCTGAGACATTGCAGAGAGGATCCCGCAGCTCCTCCGGCCCACAGACCACTTACCCCATGCTCCTTATTCACGTGGGCACCAATGACACGGCTCGGAGCACCCCCAGCCAGGTCATGAGGCGCTACAGGGAGTTGGGAGCGGGGCTTAGGGGTCTGGGAGCTCAGGTGGTGTTTTCCTCGATCCTCCCAGGCTCGGGCTATGGGCTGAGGAGGGAGAGGAGGATCCACACAGTGAACCAAAGACTGTGGCACTGGTGTTATCGGGAAGGCTTTGGCTTCCATGACCACAGCCCGCTCTTTGGCGAGAGAGGCAGCGAGCTGCTGGGAAGAGATGGCCTCCACCTCTCTCCCCTGGGGAGGAGGCTCTTCTCGGCCAGGCTGGCTGACCTGCTCCACCGGGCTTTAAACTAAGCCCACTGGGGGATGGGGGGACGACTGCCCCTGCTGGCCCGCTGAACGGCCCTTGCAAAGCCAGCGGGCCAAGGCACTTAAAGGGGCACTTAAGGGAGCCCACCCGTGCCCCAGCCCTGGCACAATCTGTGGGCAAGGCAAGGGCCCCCAAGGGCACACTCGCCTGCCTGCACACTAATGCCAGGAGCCTGGGCAACAAGCAGGACGAGCTCGTCCTCCTGCTCAGTGCAAAGAAATATGATGTCATTGGAATAACGGAGACCTGGTGGGACTCCACCCATGACTGGACCACGGGGATAGAGGGCTGTACCCTGTACAGGAGGGATCATGTTGACAAAAGGGGCGGGGGTGTAGCTCTCTATGTGAAGGAAAGCTACATGTCCCTGCAAGCTGATGTTGGCGACCGGCATGGACAGCTAGAGACCCTCTGGGTAAAAGTTCGTGGGGAATTCGGCACAGGGGACACAACGGTGGGAGTCTACTACAGACCTCCCACTCAAAGTCCCGAGCTTGACCAGGAGTTCGCCCGGGAACTGACTGAGGCCGCTTGCTCCAGGACCTTGGTTGTCATGGGCGACTTCAGTTACCCGGACATCTCGTGGGAGGATCGCTCAGCAAAATCTGAACGGGCGCAAAGCTTTCTCTCGTGCGTGGATGACCTCTACCTCACCCAAGAGGTCTATGGGCCGACAAGGGGCAAAGCGCTGCTCGACCTGGTACTGGCTACGGGGGACGACCTAATCAGTGACCTAGTGATCGATGGGAAGCTGGGTGACAGCGACCACGAGCTGATCACCTTCACCATCCGCCGTAAAGCTGGCAAGTCAGTCAGCAACACAGAAGTCCTTGACTTCAGAAAAGCCAACTTTGACAAGCTCAAGAGGCTAGTCGGTCAGGCCCTCAGGGACCGTGACCCCAGGGAGATGGGAGTTCAAGAAGAGTGGTTGCTTCTTGAGGAAGCGATCCTCAGTGCACAAGCTAAATCTATTCCAACATGGAGGAAAGGCAGCAAGAAGACACAGCAGCCCCCCTGACTCCAGGGACCTAGCGGACCTACTGTGGCTAAAAAGGAAAGCCTACAAAGGCTGGAGGACAGGATTCACCTCCAAGGAGGATTATTCTGCACTGGTCCGGTCCTGCAGGGAGCAAACCAGGAAAGTCAAGGCTGCAACTGAACTCCAACTAACTTCAAGCATCAAGGACAACAAAAAGTCCTTTTTCAGATATGTGGGGAGCCGGAGGAAAAGCAAGGGCAACGTTGGACCCCTGCTAAACCAGATAGGACAACTGACATCCAACACGCAGAAAAAAGCGAACTTGCTAAATGGGTACTTTGCCCCAGTTTTTCGCCAGTTCCATGGGATGCCCCTGGCCACTGTGGGTCAGGGAGGCCCGGGTGAGGGAGATCCCTTACCCTCCATTGAAGCTGACCTTGTGAAGGAACACCTTGAGAAGCTGAATACCTTCAGGTCAGCCGGCCCTGACAACCTGCACCCCAGGGTACTCAAGGGGCTGGCGAACGTCATAGCTCAGCCCCTGGCATGGGTCTTTGAAAACTCCTGGCGCTCTGGTGTAGTGCCCGAAGACTGGAAGGAGGCCAATGTGGTGCCAATCTTCAAGAAAGGGAGGAGAGTGGATCCGGCTAACTACAGACCCATTAGCCTGACTTCTATCCTGGGGAAGATCCTAGAAAAGTTTATTAAGGAGGCCATCCTTGAGGGACTGTCCCAGGCTAACATCCTAAGGGATAACCAGCACGGGTTTGTTGCAGGTAGGTCTTGTTTGACCAATCTCATTTCCTTCTATGACCAGGTGACCTATCACCTGGACGAGGGAGAAGAGATTGATGTCATATATCTTGACTTCAAAAAAGCTTTTGATCTGGTATCCCATGATCACCTCTTGGCCAAACTGGCCAGTTGTGGCCTTGGCTCCACCACGATGCGCTGGCTGGGAAATTGACTCCGTGGTCGGACCCAGAGGGTTGTGATTGATGGCAGTCACTCATCGTGGTGCCCTGTGACCAGTGGGGTCCCTCAAGGCTCTGTCCTGGGACCCATACTGTTCAACATCTTCATTAATGATGTGGACGTTGGAGTCCGGAGTGGACTGGCCAAGTTTGCCGATGACATCAAACTTTGGGGCAAAGCATCCACGCCAGAAGATAGGCGGGTGATCCAGGCTGACCTGGACAGGCTCAGCAAATGGGCGGACGAAAACCTGATGGTGTTTAACACCGAAAAATGCAAGGTTCTCCACCTTGGGAAGAAAAACCTGCAGCTTCCTTATAGGTTCGGCAGTGCTACGTTGGTTAGCACTACAGAAGAAAGAGACTTGGGGGTCATGATTGACCACAAGATGAACATGAGCCTGCAGTGCGATGCTGCAGCTAGCAAAGCGGCCAAAACGCTGGCTTGAATCCATAGATGCTTCTCGAGCAAATCCCGGGACGTCATTCTCCCCTTGTACTCGGCCTTGGTGAGGCCACAGCTGGAGTACTGCATCCAGTTTTGGGCTCCACAATTCAAAAAGGATGTGGAGAAGCTTGAGAGAGTCCAGAGGAGAGCCACACGCATGATCAGAGGTCAGGAAAACAGATCTTACGATGATAGGCTGAGAGGCATGGGACTCTTTAGCCTGGAAAAGCGCAGGCTCAGGGGTGATCTGGTGGCCACCTATAAGTTTATCAGGGTGACACCAAGATCTGGGGGAACGTCTGTTCACCAGAGCGCCCCAAAGGATGACGAGGTCGACCGGTCACAAACTCCTGCAAGACCGTTTCAGGCTGGACATAAGGAAGAATTTCTTTCCTGTCCGAGCCCCCAAGGTCTGGAACAGTCTGCCATTGGAGGGGGTTCAAGCACCTACATTGAACACCTTCAAGAGTAAATTGGATGCTTATCTTGCTGGGATTCTATGACCCCAGCTGACTTCCTGCCCTTTGGGCAGGGGGCTGGACTTGTTGATCTCCCGAGGTCCCTTCCAGCCCTGATGTCTATGAAATCTAACTTCATCTTAAAGACTTTGTGTAAAACCCTCTTGCATAACAGATGGGCAGTGTAGCAGGAATCCCCCTTTGTTTCTCCCCAAAATCTTTGCCCTGTGACAATGTGATTAGGACGGGCCCAGCAGAGGAGGCACACTCTTACCCTGTCTCTTTAGGTAACCTGAGCTGGCTCCAGTCCTGAGGGAGGGGGGACCTGCTCCTTCTGCTTACATGACTGGTATCAGCTACCTGGGTGAGGGACATCTACCTCGGGGGCTAGAGTCTGCCCGGCAAGTAGTGATGTATTTGAAATTGGTTGGCTGACAGCCAACCGGAGCTGGCCTCCACTGGACCAGGTGAATGAGGTCACAGGGGCTATATAAGTTAGGACTGCCCGCGGGCTGGGGAAGCAGCTATGCGGGGGACTCAGAGGAGCTTGACCATCTGAAACTGGCTCTCTCCCCCAAAACTCACGAGCTAGAAACGGCCTGCCTCCAGAGGGGATTTCTCCAGCCTTTGGAAGATGCTTGTGAGTAAGCTACTCGAGATCTGATAGATCTCTAGCTGGCAGTAGCTCAGATGCGTGATCAAAAGGCTACCTCAGCCAGACTGTTTGCTCTTTAGGATTTCTAGGATATTGCACAATCTTGTACCCTATTTTCACCCTGTAATCAGTAAAGTTCTCCTTTGAGACCAGTGTGGGAGACTTATTGAGGGGTGCGTCTAAATTATGCCTAAGAGGCCCCTTAAGTCTGCGGACTAAGGGAGGCTTTCCTTTTGGCCCCCAACTTGGGGAAGTGCCCCAAGTGCCTGTACTGGGTCGAGTACCCATAGGACTTTAGGCCTGTGTTTCCCCGAGGACAGAGGGCCGAGACAGTCCCTTCTCGGGGTGGTGGCAGTACGTTACCCCGGACTAGTGAGTGTGCTCCAGGAAGGGGGTCAGCCAGACGTGAGGCGCCCCAGGGAGGCACTCGGAGCCTGGCAGGTGGTCAGGCTCAGGGAGGTGGGCGGCTCAACACAGGAGCACCCCCTACTGGCCCGCCACAGGCACCGTGCCTGAAAGATCAGGAATGCCCAGACTTGCCCCAGGTGGAGCTTGCAGACAAGGCCTCTGCCACTGTCCTGCTGCTTTGGGGGCAGGAAGGAGCAAGGGGGTCAGGGTGGCCAACGTCCTGCTTCTCCCAGGGAGGTCATGGGCACTGCAGAGAGCCCAGGTCCAGGCTGTGCCCCTGCTGTAGAGGAAGGCAAAACCCCCCAGTGCAACCAGTCTGAGCAGGGGGGAAATCTCTTCCTGCCCCCAGTGCAGCGTTGGGCTGAGCCTGAGCGCAGGGGCAAGACCCTCCAGCGAGGACCCTGCTGGGTTGGTGCCAGCAGCAGCATTGACACAGCCCAGCCCCATCCCCAGCCTGGGCTGCACCCAGCACCTCTATGGGAACGGAAAAATCCCTGACATTTGTAGCAACACGAGGGGGAAAAATTCTTTCTTGGCCCCTTGTAGCAACAGCAAACTCCAGAAACTGGAAAACCAGGCAGCCTCCCCTCTGCTCTGCAGCCTGGGAACAGCAAGCAGAAGCCACATATCCCAGCTCTCCTGGACAGAGCTCAAACACCCTCTGTGCCATCCTTTCTCTCCATAAGCTTATCCCAGTTGCTTTAATCTTTTATACGCAGGCCAGTTGTGGAGCTCTACTTCACTCCTTTGCTGCTTCATTCCCCAACATCCATCTACTCCAGGCTGCAGATGTCTCCTGATCTCCCAGTGGGGTGATCTCCTGGGCTTCCAGCTGTTGCTCCTCCAGTCCAGGTCATCCCTAAGCAATGCTTCACCCTCTTCTTGAACACCTCCAGCGAAGGAGAGTCCACACCTTCCCTAGGTGTCTGTTCCCCCGCCTCGCTGCTCTGACAGCAAAGACATTTTCCCCCAATTATTCAATCCAGACCCTTTTTTGCTGCAATTTCAAGCCATTCTTGCATGTCCTGCTCTCTGCAGAGATGAAAAAGAGGTGGTTTACTTCCTCTTCATGGCAGCCCTTCTGGTTTTGAGAACTGCTCTCCTGTCTCCTGTTAAAGCACCTTTTCCACAAGCTGAACATGCCCAGCTCCTTCCACCTCTTCTCATAGGACTTGCTTTCCATGACCTTTATCATCTTGGTTGTCACCTCTGGCCACCTCTCTGACTTTTCTCCACGTCACTTCTAAACGGGGAGCCCAAACCGGTGCACGCTGTGCTGGACCAAGGCCCAGCCAGTGCTGAGCAGAGTCACTATCACCTCTCGTGTGTCTTGCACCTTATGCTTCTATTGATGGCTCGCAAAGCTGCATTCAGCTTTGTGCAGCTGCATCCCTGCTCACATCAGGAGCACTGTGGAGAAGGATCTCCTCTGCAGCCTCAAACCCAACCGGGAATGAAGAAAACAGGCGGGTCTGTGCATGACCTCCCTGGTAGCACCTGGCTGTCTGGCCTGAGCAACGGCACCTGCTCTATAGCATGCGTGTCTCTGTGGCAAACTTCCCCCCAACCACCCCCATATACTTAATCTCCAAACTGCCCAGCTCCTGAGCCGTACTTGTTGGGGCCAGCGAGCTTCTAGAGGGCTTGGCTGTTGCATTTTTTCCATATCGGAGTCAGGCGGGCAGCCTGAGAACCAGCTCCCACCGTCCCCTCAAGCCCTGGCCTCACAAGTACCAGTGAGCTTGCTCCGCATGGCATCAGAGACCAGGATTGGGGAGTTTCATAGTTTCTAGGGTCGGAAGGGACCTGAGCAGATCATCCAGTCCGACCCCCTGCCATGGCAGGAAAGATTACTGGGGTCAAACGACTCCAACCAGGTGTTCATCTAACCTCCTCTTAAGGACCCCCAGGGTAGGAGCCAGCACCACTTCTCTTGGAAGCTGGTTCCAGACCCTAGCCGCCCTGACTGTGAAGTCGCGCCTCTTGCTATCCAGCCTAAACCTACCCCCTGCCAGCTTGTGAACATTATTCTTGGTCACTCCTGGCAGTGCTGGGGGGAATGGTGATTCTCCCAATGCCTGCTGATTCCCCCCTGACTAGTTTATAACAGGCCACAAGATCCCCCCTCCTCTTTTGGAGGCTGAACAGGTTCAGGTCCCGTCACCTCTCCTCATAAGGCCTGCCCTGCTGTCCCCTGATCATGCAAGTGGCCTCCTCTGGACCCTCTCCATGCTGTCCACATCCCTCCTGAAGTGCGGCGCCCAGACCTGGACGCAGTCCTCCAGCTGCGGCCTGACCAGTGCCGCATAGAGGGGGAGGATCACCTCCTTGGCCCTGCTCGAGATGCATCTGTGGATGCAGGACAAGGTGCAGTTGGCCTTCCTGACCGCGTCCCCGCACTGCCGGCCCATGTTCATCTTGGAGTCAATGATGACCCCCAGATCCTTTTCTGCCTCCGTGCTGACAAGAGGGGAGTTCCCCAGCCTGTAGGTATGGTGCTGGTTGTTCCTCCCCAGGTGCAGCACCTTGCACTTGTCTGTGTTGAAACCCATCCTATTCTCGTCCGCCCTCCCTTGTAACCTGTCTAGGTCTGATTGTAGCCTGTTGCATCCTTCCAGTGTGCCCACGTCCCCCCACATCTTAGTGTCATCAGCAAATTTGAGCAGGGTGCTTTTTACCCCCTCGTCCAAATCACTGATGAAGATGTTGAACAGCGTGGGCCCGAGGACCGAGCCCTGCGGAGCCCCACTGCCCACGTCCTTCCAGGTTGAGAAGGACCCATCCACCACCGCTCTCTGGGTGCAGCCCACCAGCCAGTTGGCGACCCGTTTGACTGTGTGGGTGTTGACACCGCAGTCCCCATTTCTTGATGAGAACAGGGTGAGAGACAGTGCTGAAGGCCTCCCGAAAGTCCAGGAAGACGATGTCCACTGCTACCCCTGCCTCTAATGATCTGGTGATCGGATCGTAGAAGGCCACCAGGTTGATCTGACAGGACCTGCCACTGATGAACCCGTGTTGGTTGCCCCTAAGCATGCAGCCCCCTGCTGGCCCCTCCTGGATGTGTGCCAGCATAATTTTCTCGAACAGCTTGCCTAGGATCAAGATAAGACTAACCGGCCTATAGTTTCCTAGGTCCTCCTTCGTGCCTTTTTTGAAGATGGGGACCACGTTGGCCTCTTCCAGTCCTCTGGTACCTCACCAGAGCACCACGCGTGCTCGTACAGCCGTGCCAGGGGACTTGCAATGACCTCGGCCAGTTCCTTTAGAACTCTAGGGTGGAGATCATCCGGGCCGGCTGACTTGAATACGTCCAGCCCCTCCAGAAGCTCCCTAACTAAATCCTCGCTAACCCGTGGCCCAGGCGTACCTCCCCCGGGGCCCGAGGGGGGCCCAGCAGGGTGGCGGCTGTTCTGGTCCTTACTTAGGAAGACAGAGGCAAAGAAATCATTAAATATGTTGGCTTTGTCGTCTGGTGTGACAACCAAATTTCCCAACGCGTCCTGCAAGGGCCCCACATTACCCGGGACCTTCTTTTTACCCCCTATGTATTTAAAGAAGGACTTCTTATTGTCCTTAATCTGGGAAGCTAGTCCCAGTCCCATCTCTGCCTTGGCCTTCCTAACTGTCCCCCTACATCCCCGAGCAACTACAGAATAGTCCTCCCTGGTGATGACCCCTTCTTTGCATCGGGTGTGTGCCTCCCTTTTAGCAAGGAGACATTCCCGGATGCTTTTGGTGAGCCACGGAGGCTTGTGTGCTCTCCTGCTCCCTTTGATCCTCGTTGGGATTATCTTCCTTTGGGCTTGGAGGATCGTCTCCTTAAGGAGCGACCACTCTCCTTGGACACCGGCTCCCCTCCCCCCCGGGACCTCAGCGCTTCTCCAAATATCCTCCTTAGCTCGCTGAAGTCCGCCCTCCTAAAATCTAGGGCCGCTGCCTTACTGCAGGCCTTTGCCACCTTGCGCTGGATGGTGAATCCCAGCAGGCGATGATCGCTGTCACCCACGTGGTCGAGCACCCGCAGCCCCCTCACCAGGTCGTTGCCCGTGGCCAGCACCAGGTCCAACAAGGCATCTCCCCGGTGGGGCTGTGCCCCCCCCGGGTTAGATGGAGGTCCTGCACTCTGGCCAAGAACCGACGTGAGCGGTCAGACCTGGCTGACTGCTCTTCCCAGCAGATGTCCGGGAAGTTCAGGTCCCCCATGGCTACCACATCCTTAGCCTTCACCTCCTCTGTGAGCTGACCCAAGAGTTCCTGGTCAAACTCTTCCCCCTGGTTGGGAGGTCTGTAGTAGACCCCCGCCGTTAAGTCTCTTTCCCCACGACTGCCTTGTACTCTAACCCAAGGCACTTCAGAGTGCCCCTCCCCTGGCTCCTTGCTAATCGATGAGGATGTGTATTCCTCCTTAATGCAGAGTGCTACGCCCCCACCTCTCCTTCCTATCCTGTCCCTCCTGTACAGCCTCTAGCCCTTGACATTCACCACCCAGTCATGCGTTGTGTCCCACCACGTTTCCGTGATCCCCACTGTGTCCGGGCTGGTGTCAGCCATCAGGAGGGCGAGTTCCTCCTGCTTGTTTCCCATGCTATGAGCTTTTGTGTAGAGGCATTTGAGGCCTCCTGCGGGTGTGCGCACTGTCCCCCTAGTCCCAGCGTTACCCTGGCCCCCATTGCTTACCTGTTTGCTCGTTTCGCTCGTCGGTCTGGGCCGGGCTGTAGTTGTGGGTGCTGTTTGGTCTGGCAGTCCGATGTTTCCTCTGGCCTCATCTTCCCCTTCCGCCGACGAGCCTAGTTTAAAGCCCGCCGGAGGAGGTCCGCCAACCTAGAAGAGAACACATGCTTCCCTTTCGGGGAAAGGTGGAGCCCGTCCCACCCCAGCATGTCTCTCGTCGTGATGTGCCGGTCGTGGCTGAGGAAGCCAAAGCCTGCCTCGAAGCACCATTCCTGCAGCCGCCAGTTGGTCTGCGCGATGCACGTTTCATGCTGTGATGGGCTCTTCCCTCCATCTGCCTGGCAGTAGGTTTGAAGTGGCCCTGGGCTCTTTCCAGACAAGTCAGGGAGTTGCTGGTGCTTGCCAGTCCACCCCCAAGGTCCTGTGTCCCCCCCAGTCTCCTGCAGTGCTCCACAGATATATCCCCAGCTGCCGGGCAGGGCACCATGCGACACAGGGCACCTGGCTCTCCTGGTTGGCGAAAGCTCTGTGCCGTGGGACGGGGAAGCTGGCTGCGCGCACACAGTTGTTTTAGGTTTGCATACATGTTCTGCATACGTGCATCCTGTGTAGATGAGCCTCAAACCTGAGCTTCAGCACGGCCCTGCGCCCCTCTGCTTCCAGCCTGCGGCAGGGTGGATACCTGACCTGCCCCCCAGACCAGAGGAGGGGTTGGGCAGCTGGCAAAGCTCTTGGTCCCGTAGTTCAGCCCTGTCAAGGCCTGTGACGACAAGGCAGGCCCAACCCAAGAGGCTCCTTTCCCATGAGTGAGCTGGGGACGCAGGGCTTGGGCACACATCCCAGTTGTGCTCCCTGTGGGGGCTGATGTCCGGAGGGGACTGTGGGGCTGGACTCCCCCCAGCGTTTCCCCCATGCCTCAGCGTGCCGTTCGTCCTTGCAGGCAGCCTTCCTTGCGCAGCGGGGGCTGGTGGAAGACGACTTCCTCACCAAGGTGCTGGAGGGCATGGCATTTGCCGGCTTTGTGACAGAGCGGGGAGCCCCGTACCGGCCCATTGACCTGTTTGACGAGGTAAGAGGATGCCCACATCTCCCTGGCTCACTGATACTGGGCCAGGGAGTATGCCCCTGCTGAGACCTCCCAGCCATGCCAAAAACCACTGGGGATGGGGCCCACAGTGTCCCTACCAGTCCCGGACCACGGGTACCACGAGTCCCTGCCGCCTCCCTCATGCCTGCCCACTCCTTCAGCTGGTCGCCTACGAGGTCAAGCGCATGCACGCGGACAAGGGGAACAAGCAGAAGATCCTGCGGCACATCAAGGAGCTGGCGGAGAAGCTCTACAAGAACGTGAGTGCCACAGGGTGGGGCTCAGGGCACTGGGGGGATAAGGGGAGCCCACGCTAAATGCTCCTTTCCTTTCCCAGTGTCATCTGCCAGGTGCAGGGCTTGGGGTGGGTTCCTGCCTGCCAGCTTTCAGCCCCCACCCTGCCTACAGCCCCTGGTTGGAGCTAGGGGGAGGGAGTCAGCACTGGGTCTTGGCCCCAGGTGGTAACGTCCCTCCCTTGTCACATGGGGCATCTCATGCCCACAGCCCCGCTGGTCTCCTAACCTGGGCTGGACTCGCTGAGGGAGTTGGAGCACGACACCTCCGCCCCATGTGGCCTTCAGGCCACGCTCTTGCCGGGCTACTGGGGTGTAGCTGCCGCCGGGGTGTTCAGGGAGCCTGGGGTCTGTGGGAGCCGCGGCACATGGGGCCCATAGTGGAGGGTGACTGCCCACACTCGCCGACACAGGAGAACCCGTACCCCGCGGTGACGATGCACAAGGTGCAGAAGCCCACAGAGGGCTGCCACCTCCGCCTGCACCAGAAGCCCTTCCCCCGCCTGGACGAGGGCACGGTCCAGTGGATCATCGACCAGGCCACCGCCAAAATGCAGACTGCCCCGCCAGCCGTCAAGGCAGAGAAGAAGTGCATGGTGCCACTGGGGACCCCGATAGGTGCGTGCGGGTCACCTGGGAGCAGGCTGGGGTGGCTGTTGCTAGGAATCGGGACTCCCAGGTTCCTCCCCGGCCTAGGCCACTGGCTTGCTTCACTTCAGCTACCCCAACTTGCTACTGAGTCACTGCCTCCAGTCAGGTGGCAGTGGGGTCGCTTCATCTCCTGTGCCAGGCCATAAGGCACAATTGTCCCCAGTGCTCTTAGCTGGGCAGGGCATAGTCTTGGTCGCAGCCTGTTGCGAGGGGCTGGGGGTTCCCAGAGCCGGGAGGCAAGGCAGTGGGCCAGCTACAGCCCGGAGTGAGTTGGGCAGGCCAGAGCCCAGCTCCCGGCCACTCGGTGACGGCACCTCTGCCCCCAGCTGCCATCCTGGAGCGCAATGGGAACGCCCTGGCCAACAGCGCGCGGCGCCTGGAGGTCGTGCGGAACTGCATCTCCTACATCTTCGAGAACAAGATGCTAGAGGCCAAAAAGGTGGGAGCTGGGGGAGAGGAGGGGAGGGGGCTGCCCCAGCTTTGGCTCTGGCCGTTCCGGCCCCTCACCCGCAGACCCGTCTTGCCTCGTTTGGCCCGTGTGGGCTGGCCAAGCCACGGCACAGCAGCTTGCAGCATGGTCTGTGGTGAGGGGGTGGGAAGCAGGGAGCCTTGTTCAGGGGTCAGTGAACTTGAACTACAGGGGGTGGGTGGAGGTGAGTCTGGGGGCTCAAGCCACGCCTTTCCCCACCACCAGGCATGGAGCGCTCCCCTGCATGTATCCAAGGTAGGGGAGGCTTGGCATCATCTCTGCTGCCGCCAGCTGCTCTCCAGCAGGCTGTTCCTGATGCCATCCCCCTTGCTTTCCCCCTACAGCTGCTCCCTGCCGTGCTGAGAGCCATGAAGGGCCGGTCGGCCCGGCACTGCCTGACCCAGGAGCTGAACCTGCACGTGCAGCAGAACCGGGCCATGCTGGACCACGAACAGTTCAACATGGTCGTCCGCATGATGAACTGCTGCCTGCAGGTGCAGGCACCGGGGGTTGGGGGCAGGGAGGAGGTAGCATGTGAGCTTTGCTGGGGCCTTGTGGCAAAGGGCCCTTCCCTGGGGCTGCCATAACCTCCCCTTCTGTCTCTCTATGGCAGGACTGCACAGCCATGGATGAGCATGGGATTGCAGCAGCGCTGTTGCCACTCGTCACTGCTTTCTGCCGTGTAGGTACCCACAGCACAGCCAGGGCCCACCCGGGAGCATGGCCAGAGCTGGCCAATGGACCCTGGGTGGTCTGGTCGTAGCCGGTGCTGGGAAATTCCTGGGAGCCATCCATCTCCCCGGCCCCAGGGTCAGCAGCAGGAACTGTCCCTCTTTCCAGCAAGGGCCGGATCTTTCCGGTTCCAGCTCTGGGGGACCTCACCCGCTTGGCAGGGTGGTGGGGCAGGGGCATCTCTAGCCTCACTGTCCCAGCTGGGGGTAGATTTGCCCCTGCCTGGACTCAGGCCTGGAGGAGATGCCCAGCTCCCTTGGGGGTGCCAGGGGCTTCCTGCCAGGGCTGGCTGGGCCCTGAGCCTGCAGGCAGGGGGGGAGGGCTGCAGCTCCATGTCACAGGGTGCCTGGACAAGGGGGTGTCCATGGGACTGTGCCCTGTCCCAGGCAGAGGGGTCAGCACGCAGGAGAACTCCTCATTGCGCCCCTCTCCCTCCTGATTCCACAGAAACTGAGCCCGGGCGTCACGCAGTTTGCCTACAGCTGCGTGCAGGAGCACGTGGTTTGGACCAACATCCAGTTCTGGGAGGCCATGTTCTACTGCGACGTGCAGAACCACATCCGCGCCCTGTACCTGGAGAGCACCGAGGAGAACCACGCCGGCGAGGTGAGCTCAGGATCCTGCGGGCTGGCACCTGGTGTGGATTCCCCCCACACACTTCAGCAGAGAGCCAACCCATGCCCTCCTCCCACATAGGAGGGCCAGGAGGGGCAGCCAGCGGAGAAGGCAGCCCTGGAGATCGCGTCGGAGCAGCTGCGGCTCTGGCCCACCATGAGCCGGGAGAAGCAGCAGGAGCTGATCCAGAAGGAGGAGAGCACCGTGTTCAGCCAGGCCATCCACTACGCGAGCCGCATGAGCTACCTGCTGCTGCCCCTCGACACCAGCAAGAACCGCCTGCTGCGCAGCTCTGGCCTGGGCGATGTTGAGAGCGTCAGCAACAGCTTCGTCACCAACAGGTGCCACGTGCTGGGCCGGGGCTGGGAGCCAGAGCTGGCAGGGGCTGACGGCCGTGCTGAGCTGTGGTCAGTGCCTGGGGGCAGGCCAGGCTCACACTCCCACGCTTCCCCACATCAGTATTGCTGGGAGTGTGACCGAGAGCTACGACACGGAGAGCGGCTTTGAGGATGCTGAGCTCTCGGACGTGGCCAACTACGTCGTGCGCTTCATCAACCGCTTCGTGGATAAGGTCTGCACTGAAAGCGGTGTCACCAACGAGCACCTCAAGGGGCTGCACATCATGATTCCTGGTGAGCGGGGCCCCGGGGGGGTCAGTCACAGGCGCCTGGCTGCTCCTCTGACCTTGCCGCAGGTCCTCTCCAGAGCAGGGGAGGACTGGGGGCAGGCAGTCCCTGCCACGGGCTAGGAGTTGGGGACAGGCAGCAGTGTTGTAGCAGGGCCACTCCTGGGGCCCCCTGTACTCATATTGGGTCTCACTGCTCCGCAGACATCGTGCAGATGCACATTGAGACGCTGGATGCCGTGTACAGGGAGAGCAAGAGGCTCCCCGCCACGCAGAAGGTACGTGACTGCCGCCTGCCTGTGCAGGGGCTGCCCCCAGCCCCCTTCTCCATGCCAAGGGGTCACACTGCATGCTCTGACCTGTCCACTCTGCCTGGGGCCTTGCTCCCTGTTTGGGGGGTGCCCCTCTCCCCTGTCACTGGGGGCAGGGCAGGGAGGTGCCCTGCTGCCAACGCCCCCTCCCACATGTCCCCACAGCCAAAGCTGCTGTGCCCCAGCCTGCTGGTGGGCGAGGAGTGCGTGATGGAGGGGCTGCGCGTGTACCTCATGCCCGACGGACGGGAGGAAGCCACCGGCCAGAACAATGGGGGGCCTCCACTGCTCCCTGCAGAGGGGGCCATCTTCCTCACCACCTACCGCATCATCTTCAAGGGCACACCCACGGACCCGCTGGGTAGGGCCCCCCGCTGCTTCCCTCTGCCTCAGCCTGGGGGGCTTGGGAGAGTCTATCCCAGGGGGTGGGGTGCACCCTGTCACAGGGGCCATTGACTCCGCTGCAGGCTGCTTCTCTCCCATGCTGCCACCCTTGGGCACTGCTTGGCGCTTCATGGAGCCCCAGGGGAGCCTGCATGGGGCTACAAATATCACACTTGTAACTTGGGACAAGGCAGCAGAGGGAGACGTCCTTCCTTTGCACCCCAGGCGTCTGCGGGGGGAAACAAGGCACCCATCCAAGGCAGTGCTTGCAGTAGCTATGGGGCCTCCAGGCTGCTCCTTCCATCTCTAGCACCCGCAGGCCTCTTCCCTGGAGCAGGCCTGGGAGATGCCAGGGGTCTGCTTGGCAGCCCGGCGCTCCTGGAGAGCCCCGGGGCCATGGCCGGCAGGTGCTCCACTCTTCCCACGGGTGCTACTGACACGTCCTGTCTCTCCCTCCTTCCCTCCTGCCCAGTGGGGGAGCAGGTGGTGATCCGGTCCTTCCCGATTGCCTCGCTGACCAAAGAGGAGAAGTTCAGCATCCAGATCAAGAGGGATTCGTCCACCCAGGAGGGGCTGCAGCTGCGCTCGTGCACATTCCAGGTGAGCCACAGACCCCGCAGGAGGAGAGCGACTCCTTGGCTCAACTGAGGGGGGTCACCATAAGCCTGGCAAGGCCACATCTAGCCCCCAGCCCAGGGGACCCCAGGGCTGTGAGTGCAGCACAGGCTGCTAGGAGCTAGGGCTCTGCTGGAAACCTTTTGGGGCTTGCAGTCGAGTCCTGCAGCTGCCCCCATCCAGCTACAAGGGTGCTAGGGAAGGGGAGGCATGGACAGGGTGGGGCTGGAGCTTCCACCTTGGGATGCCCGTCAAGTGCCATCCAGCACCTTTGGGCTGCAGCCAAGGGGGGACGGGGGCAGGGAATCCCATGCCCGATGGGGAAGGGCTGGCCCCACTGTGCCCCAGCCCACCCTGCGCTCACCCTCCCGCAGTTGTTGCGGATCACCTTCAATGAGGAGGTGGCTTCAGAGAGCGCTGAGGTCTTCCGGAAGCACCTGAACAAGCTGCGCTACCCCCAGCACGTCCGCGGCACCTTTGCCTTCACCATGGGCCAGTCGCCCAAGCAGGCCATGCAGCCCAAGGCCAAGGAGAAGAACTCCGCGATCAGGTACCTGCAGCGGCTCCTAGGCAGAGGCCACGCTTTGGGGTCCCAGCTTCGCACCCCTTGCTGAACCAGCTCAGCCAGCTCCCTGCCACTTGCCTCTGCCTCCCTACTCTCCGGGGTCTCATCTCATGGTCTCCCAACCTTTCCCTGTCTACGGAGCAAGATCTAAGGGGCAGTCGACAGCCAGGAGAGTGGTCTGGCCCCGGCTCTGAAGGAACGGGGCAGCTTGGGGTGCAGGGATCCCACTCCCAGCCTGTGAGCAAACAGCGTTCGTTAGCTTCTATGGGGCAGGGGCAGGCCTTGGAGGAGCTTCTCCGTGAGGGAAGGCCTCAGTTCTGCAGCTCGGGGTTCACAGCGGCTTCCGGGGTGAGACAGCTCCTGTGTGGCAGGGCCCCAAAGCCATCCACGCCCCGTGGCTGGCTGGTTTGCGGGTACCGGGCTGAGTCTCAGGCTCTCTCCTGTGTGTTTGTGACCCAGCTCCCAGCAGGTGACCGATATGTTCCAGGGCCTGACCGTGGGGGTCCTGTCCCTCGGGCACCTCAGCCACTCAACCACGTAAGACACCTTGACCGGGTGGGGGCTTGCGAGGTGGCACTGACTCGAGGCTGCAGTCTTCACTGGGTGGGGGCTCCTCTGTGCACCCACGCTGCATGCTCTGGGGCTTGGGCGGGTGTAACCCTGTCCTCACGCTGTGTGCAGGCTGGACGCAGAGCGGATCCCGTGGCGCCGCTCCGTGCTTGTCATGGAGGTGCCAGGACCCCTCGGGTCCTCGCGTGCAGTTCCCTGCGGTCACAGGACGGCCCCATCCAGAACCTCGTTGCTCCCTGTGTTCTGCTTCTCTGGTCTCTTGCCTCCCCGCAGCTTCTGGGCGGATGGCTCTAGAGTCATCTCCAAGTCCCCTCGTCTCCCAGCCCATTTCTCTTGTTCCGCTCCTCACATTCTCCTGCTGCCATCCATCACGGACACGTGTATCCACCGCTGCTCTTCCCCTCTCTCCCTGTCTCAAGATGACAACGACCCCATCCCCCCATTGCTCTGCATGCCCTTCTCTGCAAGCTTCTTGAATGTGTCTCCTTGACTGGAGGTGACTGGGACAGTGCTGTGTCCTCACATGGGCCTTGCATGTGGCTCTTCCTCCGCCAGGCTGCAGCTAAGGGTCACATCCATTCTTCTCATGGCCATGCACTGGTCTCCCACCGCCTGTCTCAGGATGGCGAGGGGTCGGCACGTAAGCAGGTTACACAGATTTAATAGATTTCATAGACATTAGGGCTGGAAGAGACCTTGCGAGATCATCTGGTCCAGCCCCCTGCCCAAGGGGCAGGAAGTCAGCGGGGGTCAGATCACCCCAACAAGATAAGCATACAAGGCTTTCTTAAAGGTATCCGGAGTAGGTGCCTGCACCACTTCTGGGGGGAGTCTATTCCAGACTCTGGAGACTCGGACCGTAAAAAAGTTTTGCCTTATGTCCAGTCTAAAATGGTCTTGCAGGAGTTTGTGACTATTGGACCTTGTCTTCCCTTAGGGTGCTCTGGTGAACAGACGTTCCCTCAGATCCTGATGTACACCCCTCATGTAGTTATAGGCAGCCACCAGGTCACCCCTGAGCCTGCGCTTCTCCAGGCTGGAGTCCCATGGCTTGCAGCCTCTCCTCATCAGGCCTGTTCCCTTGCTCTCTGATCATGCGTGTGGCTCTCCTCTGGACTCTTCCCAGCTTCTCCACATCCTTTCTAACATGTGGAGCCTAGAATAGGATGCAGTACTCCAGCTGCAGCCTCACCAAGGCTGAGTAAAGCAGGAGGATGACTTCTTGGGTCTTGCTTGAGATGCACGGGTAGGTGCAAGCCAGAGTTTTATTTGCTTTGCCGGCTGTGGAATTGCACTGGTGTCTCATGTTCATCTTGTGGTTAATCGTGACACCCAAGTCTCTTTCGGTCACGGTGCTAGCAAACTTAACACTGCCGAACCCGTAAATGTGTTGTGGGTTTTTTCTCCCGAGGTGGAGCACCTTGCATTTCTCCATGTTGAATGTCATCAGGTTTTGATCTGCCCACCTTCTGAGCCTGTCCAGGTCGGCCTGAATTGCTATCCTATTGTCTAGTGTGACCACACTTCCCCATAATTTGGTGTCATCCACAAACTTGGCCAGTCCGCTTCTGACAACTGAATCCAGATCATTAATGAATACGTTAAAGAGTACTGGTCCGAGTACTGAGCCCTGGGGAACACCACTGGTCACCACACACCATATTGACTCTGTTCCATCGATTGTCACTCTCTGGGGTCGACCCCAGGGCCAGTTCCCCAGCCATCGGACCGTAAGATTGTCAAGGCCGCAGTTCCCCAGTTTTACCCTGAGGACATCGTGGGAGACCAAGTCAAAGGCTTTTTTGAAATCCAAGTTGATGATATCAACCTCTTGTCCTTTGTCCAGGAGATGCGTCACCTGGTCATAGGAGGAAATGAGGTTGGTCAGGCAAGACCTACCGGCAATGAAGCCGTGAACATTGCCTTCCCTTAGCTGTTGGTGGTTTCTTTGATGATTTTTCCCAAGATCTTTCCAGGGATTGAGGTCAAACTGATTGACCCGTAGTTCCCTAAATCTTCCTTCCTTCCATGCTTGGAGATAGGCACCACACTGTCCCTCTTCCAATCTTCAGGAACCTCACTTGAGAGCCATGAGTTCTCAAACATCCTCGCCATTGGTTGTGCTGTGATGTCAGCCAACTCTTGTAGCACTCTTGAGTGCATCCATCCGGGCCAGCTGACTTGTGGATGTCCAGCCTCTCAAGCTGTGCCCTCCTCACAAGATCTTCACCAGTTATAGGCGTATGATTGCCCTTACCCTGGTAATCCTGTGCCCTGTCAGTCAGGGCAATCTCCTTGGGCTGGTGGAAAACCGATGCAAAGTAATTGTTGAGGTTAGCTTTTTCCTGGGTGTCGGTTGTCAGCTGCCCCATTTGGTTCAGCAAGGGTCCGGTGTTGCCCTTGTTTTTTTTCCCGACTTCTCACATATCTGAAGGCCTTTTATTGTCCTTGATTCCCGTAGCCAGTTTGAATTCGGTTTCAGCCTTGGCTCTTCTGGTTCGCTCGCTGCAGGTGCGGCCCAGTGCTGTGTAATCCTCCCTAGTGATAGTTCCCGACTTCCATCCCTTATACGCTTCTCTTTTCAGGCTCAGGAGGTCCGTGATTTCCCTATTAAGCCAAGGAGTCTCCCAGTCCTTTGCTGTCTTTCCTATGGGCCAGAAGGGACTTCCCTTGTGCTTTTAGGATCATGTCCGTAAGGAACGACCACTCATTGTGGACTCCCCTCCCTTTCATAGGTGGCTTGGTGGCATTACTCACCTTAACCATCACCTTTGCTCTCTGCTGTTGGTCAGCCGCGTGTCTGCAGACACCCTCGTGGTGTGAGGTCTGTCTGGTCCCCAGGCCCACGACCGCTTGTCCTTGCAATCCCAAAGGTCTCTAGGTGTCACCATAAAGGATCAAACTGCCCCTTCTTTGAAGGGAGGGGAAAGCTCTTCTTCGAGACCTCCCAAGTAGCAGCTTTATTCGGTCTCCTGTTGGGAGGAGTCTGGCAGCCATCCCTTGAGTAGCCCCCTGTAACTCTCCATGTGATGCCCTCCCAGACGCCCGCTGCCGTTCGGAGCAGATCTCCCGGTCTCCTGTTGTCTCTGTGTCTCTGACCCCGGTGCCCGCAGCTCAGTCCGGCGCTCTCCCTGGCTGCGGGTCCCAGGTGGTTCTCCCCTCTCTGCGGCGACAGCGTCGGCCCGGTTGGTAAATCCATGGGGGCCCTGCTCAGCAGACAGCCCCGTTGTCAGTGCTCAGAGCCCGTTGTGAGCGTACTCCAGCATCCCGGTCTCCCTGTCAGGCCTGCAGACACAGGCTGCTGTTCGGACCGCGGGCAGCCGGCCACTGGATCAGCTGCCCTGCGTGGCCCCCGCACTGCCTCACGGCCCTGTGCCACCTGCCTTGTCTGGGTTGGGGGACGAGAGCCCAGGGTTGGGCTTAGCTGTCTGCTCGGCTAGTTCCCCAATCCCCTCCATGCCCCCCTTCCGGGTGGGGAGCTCAGACACTGCCCCGACGGGGGCCGTATCTGAGGCCCCTGGTCTGTCTTCTTGGAGAGCTGCTAGCAGGCATCTCCCCCTGTGAGGCCAGGTCAGGGGCCATGGTTCATCTTGCTCCAGCTCTCCCAGCCCCTCCATGTGCCTCATAGTTTCAACATTTATGCAGGGCTGGGAGAACGTGCCCCTCCTGGGACCAGGCCGGTCTCTGCGCTCCCAGCCAGGGCAGATCCCAGCTGCCCTCGAGCGGTGGGGAAGGAGCAGGGATCGCGTGACCCCCTGCCTGCGGGCAGCACCAGGCCTCTGCCTCTTGCCTCTGCTTTGCTCTGGGTGTGACTAAGTGTTGGTGTTTCTCCTTCTAACCCTCTGGGGCCAGGACGGACGCTGCGGCTCCCTCGGGGGGCAGGCTCCGTGGCTGCGCGCGGCATGAGGTCTTGGGCCTGCGCCCACTTGCCCTCACTCCTCTTCCCCCTCCGCCTTTGCAGGACCTTCTCCAGGAACGTGATGAAGAACGCCAGGACAATCGGGCACCAATATGTGACGCGCAAGAAGTACACGCCGCCCACCTGGGAGCAGCGCGGCAGCCAGCAATTCCACGAGGACAACGAGGATGAGATCTCAGGTGGGCAGGGGGCAAGGAGAGGCGCGGAGATCCCAGCTCCTGGGGGGACGGGAGTGGGAGCTTGCGTGGGGAAGTGACCAGCCCCTGGTGGTAGGTCCAAGCATGCTGCGGGGCCAGAGGCAGGCAGGACAAGACCCCCTGAGGCCCCTGCTCGAGTCTGCATCGCGGCCCAGTCCGGGAATTGGTCACGTCAGCACTTGTCTCTTTAGGGAGGGTTTCCCAGAGCCCTCCACCCCCTACCTGTGCAGATCAAATGGCATGCGTCCTGCCCTAGTTCATCCCCTCCCACGCTACAACTGCCTGCGTGGAAACCTGCCCCCTTCAGTCGTCTCTTTCTTAAGCTGCTCCTGAAACCTCCCCTCGTCGGTGGTGATAAACCTCCTCCCTTTTTTTGCTGCTGTTCAGACCCCCCACCCCAACCCCAGCTGTTCCCCACATCATTATTTCATAGTCATGGCACAGCTGGGCTGGCGGGGCCTTCACCAGCTCATGTAGAGTCCAGCGCCCTGCTGCAGGCAAGGTCAGCCCTGACTAAACCAGCCCAGCCATGGGCCTGTGCAGCCGCCTCTTGCAAACTTCCAAGGATAGAGATCCTACTGCTCCTCTAGCATCAGCCCCCAGAGTGGGCATAGGGGCCTGGGGGTTACTTCTGATGACCCCTGTTCCCATGCAAAGCAAGTCGACATCAGTTGTCTTCCTGCCTAGAGCCGGGGGGCTGGACCCGATGATCTGCAAGGTCCCTTCCAGCCCCTAACAATCTATGAATGCACCTGAGAGCCTTGAAGGAGCTGGCAGACATCATTGCACCCCCCCTTGGCAGAGATGTTTGGAAAACTTGTGGCACTCGGGCGAGGCCCCAGAAAACTGGAAAAGAGTCAACGTCGTCCCTATCTTCAAGAAAGGGAGGAGGGATGACCTGGGGAATTATAGGCCAATCAGTCTGATATCCATCCCTGGCAAAATCCTGGAGAAAATTGTCAAGGGATCCATCGACACCAGACTAACAGAAGGCAAGCTTCTGAAGGCAATCCCATGCGGCTTTGTGACTGGCAGGTCCTGCCTGACCAACCTCATCTTCAGTGACCAGGTGATACAAGCCCTGGACAAGGGAGGGGACGTGGACATCATATATCTGGATTTCAAGAAAACCTTTGACCTAGTTCCCTATGATGTCCTCGTGGCTAAGCTGGGGAACTGTGGCCTTGATCATCTTATGGTCCGATGGCTAGGCAACTGGCTACGGGGTGGGACCCAAAGAGTACTAGTCGAAAGGAGCAATTCAGTGTGGCACAGGGTGAGCAGGGGAGTCCCTTGGCTCGGTACTTGGGCCAGTACTCTTTAACATCTTCATCAATGATCTGGATTCAGGAGTCAAATGTAAACTGGCAAAGTTTGTGGATGACACCAAATTATGGGGGATGGCAGTCGCACCACAGGACAGGCTGGGGATACAGGCTGACTTGGACATGCTGTCATGGTGGGCTGGCCAAAATTGGATGGCTTCATTGCAGAGAAGTGTAAGGTGCTACACCTCGGTAGGAGGAACCCCCAACATACTTACAGGCTCGGCAGTGCTATGCTCGCTACCACCACGACCGAAAGGGACTTGGGGGTCCTGATTGACCACAAGATGAATATGAGCCTCCAATGTGATGCTTTGGCTGGCAAAGCAAGCCAAGTTCTGGTGTGCATCCACCAGTGCATTTCAAGCAAAACTAGGGAAGTCACCCTCGTACTTTACTCAGCCGTGGTGAGACCGCAGCTGGAGTGCTGCGTCCAGTTTTGGGCCCCCCACTTTAGGAGGGATGTGGAAAAGCTTGAGAGTCCAGAGGAAAGCTACTCATGATCCAAGTCATGGAGGGAAGGCCACACAAGGAGAGGCTGAGGGATTTGGGACTTCAGTCTGGAGAAGAGAAGGCTCAGGTGGTAACCTACGGTTATGTAAGAGAGGTACATCAGGGCCTGGGAGAACAGCTGTTCACCAGAGCTCGCCAAGGGATAACAAGGTCTAATGGCCACAAACTCCAGGAAGGCTGATTTAGATTAGACGTAAGAACAACGTTCTTCACAGTGCGAGTGTCCAGGGTCTGGAGCAGATGCCCCCAGACGTGGTGCAGGTACCAACTCTGGACTCTTTCAAAAAACATCTGGATATTTTTCATGCTGATCTCACTTGATCCCAGATGACTTCCCGCCTATGCTGTGGGGGCTGGACCCATTGATCTCATGAGGTCCGTTCCAGCCCCTAACATGTATGAAATCTATGAATCGAATCTCCCTATAGTCTTCTCTTCTCCAGATTCAGTCCCCCCAGTTCTTCCAGCCTTTCCCCATCAGTCTGGTCTCCCAGGCCCCAATCCTTTTTGTCACCCTGTGCTGGACTCTTCCCAACCTGCCCACCTCCTTCTTGAGGCACAGGGCCCAGAGATGGATGCGGGACTCCAGGGGAGGCCTCCCGAGCGCTGAACAGAGTGGAGGAATCGCTGCCTGGGTTTGCAAGGACGCTCCTGCCAGGCAGCTGGTCTGTGGCTGGTCCTGTCTGCAGTTCTGCACACCGGGTCTGTCCCTGCACTCTCAGCTGGGGCCATTCACTGGGGCTAAAGCTACGCTGCTGGGTCGCTGGTGCGCATGGACAGGGCCAGGTACTCAAGGCTTCCTCAACAAGGGCAGCAGGACTGGTACTTTTAGGTGCACAAGGTCCCCCAGCCATGGGGCCTTCCTGCCCAGAGCATAGAGTAGCCTCATTTGGGCCCCCAGCACACCCACAGTGATGAGGTCTGAGTGATATCCCATGGGCACAGGGCATTGGCTGGGGCACATGCCTGAAATCACCCCCTCCCCCCTGCACGGGCCTGACCCTCTCCCCCCACTGTCTCCGCAGTGTCCGAGGAGATGGACAGGAGCACGCTGACGCCCTCCACCACCATCAAGCCATCAGACAAGATGACCATGAGCCACTTGGTGGAGCGGGCCTGCTGCCGGGACTACCAGCGCCTGGGGCTAGGCACCCTCAGCAACAGCCTCACACGCTCCAAGAGCGAGCCCTTCCGCATCTCCACCGTCAACCGCATGTACGCCATCTGCCGCAGGTGCGTCCTGGGGGCGGCCGTGGGGCAAGGGCGTGTGGGGGGCCTCTGTCGGAGGTTGTACCTGGCATGGGGGGTGTCTCCCAGGATCAGGGGCATTCCCAGCAAGGGGTGCAGAGGGATACCTGCATGGGCAGGGGTGATGCCCCAGGGGGATAATGGCGGCCGTGGACCCACCTCCAAGCTGTGTCTCTTTCTAAGCTTCTGCCAGCCATTTCCCCTCGTGGGACCAGGCCGGAGGCCATGGGGTTTGTTCTGACCCGGCTCCCTCGACCTCACCTGGCTGCAGCTTGCAGACAGGGTGTGGGTGGGGCCTTCTACCAAACGCGGGGAATGGAAAGAGGGTGGCAAGGGGTCTGCGGCACCGGGTATGCCCTACACTGTCCACCCTGGCTGGCCCCTGATAGCCTGCACTCTCTGCCCCGCAGCTACCCTGGGCTGCTGATTGTGCCGCAGAACATCCAGGACAACACGATCCAGCGGATCTCACGCTGTTATCGCCAGAATCGCTTCCCCGTCGTCTGTTGGCGCAACGCCCGCACCAAGGCTGTGCTGCTGCGCTCAGGCGGGCTCCACAGCAAAGGCGTCGCCAGCCTCTTCAAGGCCCCAAACGCCCCCACCTCAGGTGCTTGCCCTTCCCTGGCCTTGGCCCCCTGACCTGGTGCGGAGGGGGCTGGCATGCTCCTGCTGCTCCCCAGCCTCACGCAGCCACTCTGGGGGCACTGGGGAACGTCCGTGGCCGGTGACGCCCCCGTGTCCTCTGGCAGGCCCCTCGCAGACAGACTCCACCAGCCTGGAGCAGGAGAAGTACCTGCAGGCCGTGATCAACTCCATGCCGCACTATGCTGATGCCGGGGGCCGCAACACACTCAGCGGCTTCACTTCCGCATACATGGGCAGCTCAGGTGAGGGGAAAGCCCAGGCAGGCCAGAACTGGTCGCAGGGGCACCCAGGCAGCGCCGCCTGGCTCCAGCTCCTGCCCCAGGCCACACTGGGGGCCCAGCATGGCTGGGGATGTGTCTGGGCAGCTGCCGGGGCCCATGATGGAGCGGCCAGGTAAGTCCTTGCCCCCTGCGCCGCCCACTTCTTGCCCCGCTCTCCAGCCCCCAGCAAGCAGGCCAGGGCTACCCCGGCACCCCATCCTCCATCCCGTGCTCCATCTTCATTCATCGTCTGTCTGCACCATCCCATGCCCGGCGCGGCCCGTGGTAGCGGAGGCGATGCAGCAGGTGCCAGGAGAGGAGAGGAGGCCACTGGCTGGGATCCCCTAGGCCTGGAAGAGCCTTTAGGGGCCTCCTAGAGCAGCAAGCTCCTTGCAGCCGCTGCTCCCAGCCCCCTTCCTGGTTTTGGAGGGGCAGAGGGGGTCTAGGACAATGTTGGGGGGCTCTCCAGCTCCAGCGGCAGGCTGGGGGTGGGCTGCATCCCTTCTCAGTACACCAGGCCCCGAGCTGCTGGGTGCTGCTGACCCCGGGCTCCAGCCAGGCCCCAAGCCCGTGTTTTGTTGGTGCTACAGATTCCTGTGACAAGCGTCAGCCCAAGCTGGGATCACTCATGAAGCAGGTGCTGGGAGGGAAGGACGATGGGCCCGGCACTATTGGCCGTGGAGGTGAGGACAGGCGGGCGCGGGGTGCTCGCAGGCAGGCCACTGCCGGCCATAGCGTAGACACTGCACCCGGGGCCGGGCACAGGAACCAGGGGGCGGGGGGCCGCTTGGAAGCACAGCCCACCAGAGCCGCGCCATCCCCTCCACCCACGGCACCACTCGCTCCGTGGCCGCACGGAGCTGCCTCTCCATCCTGTGCTCTTCCGGCGCTAGGTCACAGAGCTAGGGTCGTCACCTTCTCCATCCCCAAGGGCCCGCCGGCGAGGGGCCGTGACTCTCCCCGAGGTACAGTACCGCCCCGTGGCCAAGCTCACGCCCCCGCACGCGCCACAGCCCTGCTCACACAACTAACCTGCCCTGTAACCCAGCCCCCCCGCGGTTACACGGGTGAGCTAACGAGGCAGCCCCTTAATGATCGCCTCTGACAGCGCAACTGCTCGTGGATCCCACCCCGGCAGGTAAGTGCCCAGCTTGGCTTGGCTTCGCCGTCCACACCGTCCGGCCGGCACCTGTGGGGTGCACAGGGACCCCCGCAGCGAAGCACGGAGCCGCGGTCCAGCCTCTCGGGTGCTGAGGTGGGCAGAGGGCTCCGGGGAACCTGGCACGTCCAACAGCTGCAGCGCCCTGCATCCGTGTGCACGCGTGTGTGTGTGTGTGTGTGTGTGTGTGTGTGTGTGTGCGTGCAGGGGCGGGTGCGAGCGAGATGCACGCCTGACCCCAGCACGGGGATGCTGGTCACGACCCTCTTTCCCCCCCATCCAGCAGGCAAGTGGGGCAGCATTCGGGCCAGCGGGCGAGCGAGCAGCTACGCCCTGAACATGGATGTGGGGTCACGCCTGGCTGGCAAGGACCTGCTAAGTGCCCAGCACAACGGGGCGCCGGCTGAGGCCAGTTTCCTGCGCCGGCACCGCGCCTCCCTCTACATCATCGGGGACAAGTCCCAGCTCAAGGTACTGCCAGCGGTTGGGCCAGGCTGGGAGCTGGGGTCGGCTCTGGGCACATGGCAGCTCCGCAAGGTGGCAGGGGGAGATCTCCATGTCCCCCTGAAGCCTGAGTCCCGTGGAGCTGACGGTCCATCCCTTCGGCAGGGCGTGAAGCCGGACCCGCTGCAGCACTGGGAGGCGGTGCCCGTCGAGGTCTTCGATGTGCGGCAGGTCAAGGCCAGCTTCAAGAAGTTGCTGAAGGCTTGCGTGCCCAGCGGCGTGGCCACCGAGGCTGGCGGCACCTACTTGTGCTCCCTCGAGGAGTCCGAGTGGCTGACCCAGGTCAGCGCCGCCGGGAGTCCTGGGGCTGGGCCCTGCTGCCCCCCACGGGGCTTGGAGGGATGAGGCTTGTCTCAGCTGGGAGCCAGGGACAGGGCACTAGGCTGGTGCCTGCAGCTGTAGGGGCCTGGATGGGGACCCTCAGTGCAGCTGGCAGGGCCACGCAAGCTGCCAGGCAGGCAGCGAGCACCCTTCCCCGGGTCTGTGCAGCAGCAGGCCTGGCCCCTGCTACAAGCCAGCCACGGAGGCTGCCGTCGTCTAGCCCCGTGGGTCAGTGAAAGCTGTTGTTCGAAGCAGGCAGGGCCAGGGGCTCTCAGTGTGTGCAGCAGTGGGCCTTTTCTCCTTGAACAGGGCTGAGATCAGGACCAGGTTGGAGCAGGACATGCCAGGTTCTGGGAGGGGTTTGGATGGGGCTGCGGCTGCCTGGAGCAGGGCCTGGGCTGTAGGTGACCCTGGCAGCCCCTGCCAGGATCCCATGAGTTGTGGGTTTTGGGACCCATTGAAACAGAAATTTGGTGCCTGGCTCTCAGAGGTCTCGCACAGGTTGCCCTGAGGCGGAGAGCCCTGGGGAGCAGGCAGGCAACAGGTGGCTCAAGGGGGGCAGAGGAGAGAGGAACAGGAGCTGGGGCGGAGGGGGGTCAGATGGATGCTGAGGTCCCGGGTCATGGTAGCCGGAGCAAGTGGCTACTGCAGTGCGCCCAGGGAGAGAGGACAGGGTGGGGGCTGTGCCGGGGCTCCAGCACCTTTGGGGAAGGGAGAAGAGGAGCTGATGGCTGCTTGCCAGGCAGGGCCTGTGGGGCTGAAACTCCCCTTGCACGGAGCTGCTGAGGCCCTGCTGGTTCTCTCAGAGCTGCCGTGGACCGGGTCAGACCCAGGTCCGTCATGCCCAGTCTCCGGTGCCACGGGGCAGAGCGCGGAGCTGGACGGGAGATGACGGGGTCCGAGCAGGGTTTTCCCTGCTCCTCTCTCCCTTGCAGGCTTTAACGTCCAGGCCGGTCTGATGCGGAGGCCGAGCCCCTCCCTCCCTGCTCCAGAGCGCCCCGCGCCCCTTCCCTCCGCGCCCGCGTCCAGTCCCGGGGGGATCTGGCCAAGCTCTCAGCTTCCACCACAGCTGGTGGCCAAAAGCCCCCACTTCAATGCCACGTGGGAGGAAAGAGCAGCCTGGTGTTTGTGGTTAACTGACTCCTGCCCAGTCCATGCTGTGACCCCTCGTCCTTGTCTGCGGAGAGACGGGCAATGATCGATCCCCAGGGACTTTCTCTTGACCATTTCGTGTGTTTTGACCCCTTCTCCTGCCCTCTCCGGCATCTCTGCCCTGCCCAGGCCTGGCCTCAGAGGTCTCTCCTAGGGAAACCCCTCTGCAGCGCTCCTTATCCTCGCTGCCCATCTCTGCACCTGCTCCAGCTTTTCTGTCTCCTCCTGGGGGTGCAGGGACAGAGCTGGGCACAGCATTCGAGGTGTGGCTGCCCCATAAGTGTATAAAGGGGCATCATGATCCTTGGGTTGCAGTAGTTTTGGCTGGGAGGTGCTGGGCCCGCAGGAACTGCTACTGGCGGGTGTGGGTGATCCACACCCCATCTCAGCCCCCAGCCCGGGGCAGGCTCCAGGCCCCGTCCTTGGCAGTCTCTGGAGGGATCAGGGCAGAGCGATGCCCAGCCAGTGCCTTCTCCCCGCTAACCACCCCCCTAACCACCACTGTTGTCCTGGCAGATCCACAAGATCCTGAAGGTCTCGGTGCTGGTGGTGGAGCTGCTGGACACCGGCTCCTCGGTGCTGGTCAGCCTGGAGGACGGCTGGGACATCACCACCCAGGTAGATGCCAGGCCTCCCTCTCCTCTTGCTGTGGCCTCGGGCCTCCGCCCCCTGCGGACGGTGACACGGCTCCGTCCATCCCCGGCAGGTCGTGTCGCTGGTGCAGCTGCTCTCGGACCCCTACTACCGCACCATGGAGGGCTTCCGGCTGCTGGTGGAGAAGGAGTGGCTGTCCTTCGGCCACCGCTTCAGCTACCGCAGCGCCCAGACCGCGGCCAACCAGAGCGGCAGCTTCTTCCCCATCTTCCTCCAGTTCCTCGACTGCGTGCACCAGGTGAGCACCCCGTGCATCTCCCCGGGCTGGACTGGGCCTGGGGGTGCAATTGCAGCCGGCCCTGATGCGCTTGCCCCTGCAGATCCACTTGCAGTTCCCCATGGAGTTCGAGTTCAGCCAGTACTACCTGAAGTTCCTCAGCTACCACCACGTCTCCAATCGCTTCCGCACCTTCCTGCTGGACTCCGACTACGAGCGCATCGAGCTGGGTAAGGCCCCGGCCCGCAGCGCCCACGGCCGCCCCCCACCCGCCATGCACCTCACGGGGCCTTTGTCTCTTCCCCTTCCCCCCAGGCCTGCTGTACGAGGAGAAGGGCGAGCGCAAGTGCCAGCAGGCCTACAAATCTGTCTGGGATTACATCGACCGGCTCAACAAGAAGACGCCTGTCTTCTTTAACTACATGTACGCACCCGAGGATGGCGAGGTGAGGCGAGGTGCTGCCTGCCCCAGTCCAGCCTCCTGCCCATCCTGCTCCTCTCTCCCTGATCCTGATCCCGATCCCAGCCTGTGCTGCTGCAGTCTGGACACCGTGCCCAGCCCCCCGCACAGTGGTTTCCGTCTAGGTTTAGGGCAGTGCGTTCATGCTGAGAAGCTGCTAGTGGGTTCCCTCGTTGCCTCCATGTCCCCAGACCTGGCCTGCCTGGATGCTCGGCTTCCCCGCATCCCGTGCCAGCAGTGCGCATCTGCGTCCTCCTGACTGGGAGGGATGGGACCATCCTGGTGCTGGCTGCTGGGGGGGGAGGGGGGGGCTGTGTCATGCCACGTGGCAGAGCCAGACCTGGACTCCGCCGGGGACCCCACGGGCAGCTCGTGGGGGCAGTGGGAGATGCCAGAGACAGCCACTGTCCGCATCCTTCCCAGGGCTGCTGCTGGGCTCCCACCTCCAGGGCCGAGGGCTGTGCTTGCCGACGCCGGACTCAGGGCAACTCCCGCAGGCGGAGGCGGCCCCGGGAGGCAGGGCATCAGGCCAGCTGCACCTGGGAGCCCTGTGGGGCAGCCAGCCCAGGCGTGGTCCCTTCCCTGCTCTTCTCCGCAGCCACCAGGGCTGGCAGCCGGCTCAAGAGAAGCCACCGAAGGTGTCTCCTGGGGTCACTGGACTCCAGGGGCAGGCTGGCCTGGGGGGCGACCCAGAGCTTGGGCTCTGGCTCGAGCGGGGAGACCATGCTTGGCTGTGGGACGGGCGGTCCTTGGCATGGCCCCGGCTTGCTCCCACGGGCTCCGTTGGATGGAGGCTACCAGCATCCTTCGTCCATGCCTGGGTCGCCGTACAGGGTTGGGAGCAGGGTCATTGGGTGCCCCCGGCCCACCCTGACCCCAGGCTGCTCCGCAGGTGCTGAGGCCCTACAGCAACGTCTCCAACCTGAAGGTGTGGGATTACTACACGGCAGAGACGCTGGCCGAGGGCCCCTCCTACGACTGGGAGCTGGTGCAGGGCCCGGCTGAGCCAGCCGACGAGGCCGAGCGGCAGGAGACCGGCGCCCCCCAGAGCAAGCGCCGCATCATCTGGCCCTGCTACGACAACCGCAGCCGCATGGAGCCTGACGCCATCTCCAAGCTGCTGGAGGTCAGCGGGGCCCTTTTCCACCTTCCCCGTCTGCCCGCCCATCTCTCCTCTGGGCTCCAGGGGGGTGGCCGGGAGCAAGCAGAGCCTGGGGTGGGGATTCCTTTCCTGCCCCAAAATAACTGGGTTATCCCCCCACCCCTTCCCCACCCCCAGGAGCTGCACAACCTGGAGGTGGAGCTGGGCCACATGCCGGAGCGCTGGAAGGACACGTGGGACAAGGTCAAAGCCTCCCAGCGGACAGAGGCCCGGCAGGAGGGCAGCAGGGTAGGTCCCTGGGCAGCTGCATGGCAGGAGAGGGGGCTCCAGGGCTGGAGCTGCAGCTTCCTTGGGGTCTGGACTCGGCTCCTGGGGGACAGGGCAAAGCCAGGCCGGGTCCAGCCTGTGGGAGGCTGGGGAGACCCCCAGAGCGGAGCTGAGGCTCCAGCCTTTCCTCCAAGGCCTGGGTGGGGGTGGGTGAGAGGGGGAGGCGAAGCTCCCAGCTGCCCCCGCAGCGAAGTGAAAACCAAGGTGGCTGTGAGGAGCTGCTTTAGGATCTGGCACCACAGAGCGAGCAGACAGCTCGGCCGGCACAGTTCAGTGGAGACTGGGGTGAAGTGATGTGCACAGGCAACAATCCCTGAACTGACCCACGCTGGGACGGGCTCTGCGTGAGCTAGGACCACACAGGACGGAGACCTGGGAGTCCTCATGGACAGGTCGCTAAAAACACCAGCCCCATGCTCAGCAGCCGTCAGGCAGGCAAACAATGCAGCAGGGGCGATTAGGGAGGGAACCAAACAAGATGGAAAGGATCACAATGCTCTTTATACATCCCTGGTGCGGCCACACAGTGAATGGTGCACCCAGGTCTGGTCGCTCTACCTCCAGCAGGAGAGAGAAGAGCTGGAGCGGGCGCAGAGACGGGCAGCGAGGATGAGGAGCGCTGCAGAGGGGCTTCCCTCGGAGGGGCTCACGAGGCCAGGCCTGGGCAGGGCAGGAGAGATGCTGGAGGGGGCAGGAGAAGGGGTCACAACACAGGAAATGGCCAAGAGAAAGTTCCTGGGGATCGATCATTGCCCGTCTCTCCCCAGACAAGAGCAAGGGGTCACAGCATGCAACTAGCAGGGAGCAAGCTTAAAATTAAGACAAGGAAATTTTCTGAGCTAGCGTGGCATTAAAGTGGGGGCTCGTGGCCACCAGCTGCTGTGGGAGCCAAGAGCTCGGCCAGATCCACTCGGGACTGGACACAGGCTTGGAGGAAAGGGGCGCGGGGTGCTCTGGAGCAGGGAGCGAGGGGCACGGCCTCCGCATCAGACCAGCCTGGACCTTAAAGGCTGCAAGAGAGAGGAACAGGGAAAACCCTGCTGAGACCGTGTCACTCTGGACACCGGAGCCTGGGCAGGACGGACCTGGGATTGACCTGGTCCACGGCAGTTCTTCCATTCTCATGCTCTCCCCCCTGCAGATGGCCTCCAGCTCGCTCCTGATGTCGTCCAGCCTGTCACACCAGCGGCGGTCGCTGGGTATGTACCTGCAGGAGCCCGGCATGGGCTCCACCCTCAACCTCAGCCTGGACAGCGACACCAGCAGCACCTCCACCCCATCCAGCGGGAAGCAGGGCGGGCGCCGCAGCACCAGCACCCTCTACAACCAGTTTCAGATGTCGGAGAGCGAGAACAGGCAAGCGGGGGCCCAGGGAGGGGCGGGCGGGGGGCCGCAACCCCAGCAGAGACCCTGACCCGCCGCCTGTCCTCACCTGCAGGTCCTACGAGGGGTCGCTCTACAAAAAAGGCGCCTTCATGAAGCCCTGGAAGCCTCGCTGGTTCGTGCTGGATAAAACCAAGCATCAGGTATGGGCTCCCCAAGCTGTGGCTGCCTGGAGCCGGGCTCGTGCTCCACGTTTGGAGCGTCTGACGATTTGGGGTGTTTGTCCATGGGGAATGGTCTTCCGCGCCAGTGCACCACGGCGCTGTCGGCTGGGCCGTAGCACTGTTGCAGTGGGAGCGGGGTTCTCCGAGGGCTGGAGAGGACGTAGGAAAGGGGTTCACATCCAGCGGGAGGGAAGGCAAGCGCCACGTAGAGCTGTCTTGCTCTGTCCTGTTGGACAGAAGCCAGGCAGGGCCGGGGCCGGGAGTGCCTGACATGTGCCATCCGCCCCGCAGCTGCGGTACTACAACAACCGGTCGGACACGGAGTGCAAAGGCGTCATTGACCTGGCCGAGGTGGAGTCCATCACGCCGGGCACCCCCACCATGGGGGCCCCCAAGACGGTGGAGGAGAAGGCTTTCTTCGATGTGAGTGTTGGCCCGTGCGGAGCCAGGGCTGGGGTGGGCATGGGGGACACAGGCAGCTCCCAGCCTCACCCGCCACCTCCCTCTGTCCCCGCAGCTGAAGACAACGAAACGTGTTTACAACTTCTGCGCCCAGGACGTACCGCTGGCCCAGCAGTGGATCGACCGCATCCAGAGCTGCCTCTCGGACGCGTGAGCCTGGCACTGCCGCAGCCCCCGGGCCCTGCTGCGTGCCCAGGCCGGGGCCATAACTGACTAGAGAGGAGGCGGCGCCAGCGGCCTTCCCCCCCCCGGCGAAGGCACCTCGTACTGGAAAGCCCTGGGCCTCGGCTGAGCTGCGGACGGCAGCAGTGGCCTGGCAGCATCGGTCTGTTACACTGCGCTAGGACCTGGCTCACGGAGGAGGCGCTGGTGAAGCCATCCTGGGCTGCTAGAGAAGAGCAGGAGCTGGCAGGGATTCTCCTGGAGGGTGGGGGCACCACGCCTGCTCCCTCCGCACCCACCGGTGCCCTGGGACCATCCCCCCTGCTCTGGCTAGGACCCCCACGGCCCCCAAGCGCTGGGGGAAGCCGAGTAGCACAACTTGGGCATGGGCCTTTGCCCCCAGCAGGGGTGGGTGGCTGAAGGCCACGGGCTGGGGCTTGATGCCCTCCCTGACAGCCTAGGCTCCCTGGGGTCCGTGCCTAGAACAGGGGGGCAGCCAGGGCAGCGCAGGACCTGGCTTGGGCTCTTGAGCCGTGTGTGGGGGCATGATGTCGAGCTGTTTGGCCTCTGCCCCGGGCTCCTCCCGGGCCACTGAGCTGCCCCCAGGGGTAAGGGGAGCTCCTGGCTGCTGTGCCCCTGGCTCCTGCCCCGCAGCCCCCACCCTGCCCTGCTTTTTGCTGTAACTTATTGCAAAGGGGACGGGCTCCAGGTACAGACGCGAGCTATGGCACTTCTCCTGCCCGCAGCCCCGGCCAGGCTCCCTCGCGGTGCTGGGGCGGGCACGGGCACGGGCAGCGCATCCCCCTAGGGCTGGGACCCGGCCCCATGGTCGCTGCCTTCCTGCCATTGCCTGCTGAGCCTGGGACAGGACCCCCACCACCCACAGCCCTGGCACCGGCCGGGGCGCAGCCCTCTGTACAGTCTTAACCCCAGGACCCCTGCGCCCCCCACCCTGCACGCCTGAACCTGCCCGCCTGGCAACTCAGGATGCAGGGTCTTTTTTGTAACTCCCCGGAGCAGTTGTAGATGATCGGAGTTTCTGTACAGTGTGTGCGAGCCGCAGCGGCCGTGTTGTGTCGTGCCCACAGGGGAGGGTGTCTGTCCGCACAGAGACTGATGGGGTTTAATAAAAAATTAATATGACACATGGGCTGCCGCGGTTTCCCCCCAGGGGCCAGGGCCTGATTGCAGCCGTGGGCATGGGCAGGGGCAAGGACCCTTGTTCACAGGCTCCGGCCCACGTCCTTCCTGGGATCTTGGTGCTCATCCACTGTCCTGCAGGGAAACCCTGAGCCGAGGAGAGCAGCGGGGAGGCAAGCTCTGCCCCCTCAAGCTCCCTCCTCGTGCCCTGGCAAGCAGGACAGCAGAGCTCCTGGTCATGGCTCTGGTTTGGGGCTGGATTGTCACAGGAGCTGGGGAGGTTGACGTGAATCCCTGTGCCTTGGGCCTAGCAGCAGGATGGGCACGTGCTCCTGCCCCTTGCATGACTGGACAACCAGCCTTGCAGCTGTGGTGGGGTCTGGGCAAAGTCAGGGGCCCTGGAGCCACCCCCTGGGCCCAGTCACAGGATCCACGTGTGCTTGGAGCCCCAGCACAGGTAAGTTGAGCAGCTGGGGCTGGATGTTGCCCCTGCACACAAATGCAGACCCCCTTGGACCTGCCCCATGCAGCTCGGCCTAGGATCTCTCTCCTCTCCCTGCCCTGCTAGCCCCACCTGCTGCACCTTGCCGGGTCTCACCTCTGGCTCCTGGTGAGACCCTGCCACTTCCTCAGCAGTCATCAGGTGAACTGGAGTGGCCCTTGCCTTTGACATCTGCATATGGGGAGCAGGGCTTGGTTGGGGGGATGCTGATGTGTCCGGGGGGGGCGGTCCTGCCTGAGGTGCTGGTGCTGTTCCAGCCCGGGATGGGGCTGGGCCAATGCTCCTGCAGGGTCCTGTCTGGAGGGTCTTGCCCTCAGGCTCAGCCCCACGCTGCACGGGGGCAGGAAGGGATTTCTCACCCCCCAGCTCAGACTGGGGGGGTTTCCCTTCCTATGCAGTGGGGGCTCTGCAGTGTCCATGATCCCGCCCTTGCAGCAGCAGGACCTTGGTGGCCAAGACCCTGCTGTCATGGTGGTGGGGGCCATGCCTGGGGATGCCAGGGCCAACTGCTGTGCAGCTCGGAGGTCAGACGGGGTTTATCTGTGCTGGTTCGGAGAGAGCTGATCCTGCCTCAGGAGGGCTTGGACAAGATGTGACCTACGCCTCCCCGCTGGCCCCATGGCTGCAGGCCTACCTTCTTCCTGCAGGCTGAGGCTTGGGGCCTCCGCGAGCAGCAAGCATAAATGCAGCGGGCGTTTCAGGCCTCAGGGCACCGAGGGCAAGACCATGACTGTGGAGGGGGGGCTGGGGGCTGTCAGCATGGAGACACCAGCTGTTCCCAAGGGCCAGCTCAGCATTAACCCCCAGCACAGGGGCCTGGAGGATGCGCCTGCCCACAGCAGCTTCCTGTCCTCCGCGCGGGCCCCAGGCCGGACAAACCCTGGGGGCTGCCACCGAAGTGTCTTGCACTTGCACTCCCCCCGTTACAGGGGTGTAACACTCTCGCTCGTCCCTTCTGCCAGCCGCCCCAGCTGTAAGGGCCTGCAGAACGGTTGTCCCTGGCGGGGTCACATCTGCCACCCTGCACGGTTCCTTGTCCCGTTCCCTGCCCGTGCGGTGGGTGTTGTTGGAGCAGCATCTGCCCCCCTCGCACCCACCAGGCCTTTCATCCCTGCCGCGCCGCGGCTGAGCAGGGACCCGGCTGCACTGGGGCAGGCCGACGGCACCTCAGCCCTGTCCGTCTGTCCTGCCCCCGCAGCAGGGACGCTCCAGGTGTCCGATAACCGTGGGCACTGGACAGCTGCACCCCCAGCCTGGAGCCCGGCCCGGGGGCAGACAGGACAATACCCCCAGTCGAGCACCCACTCGGGGGCCAGGTCCCAAGCCACGGCCCCATGCTGCCCGCGGTCGTGCCAGGCCCAGCAGAGCCGACCTGCGGCTCGAGAAATCCACGGCCCTGGAGCTGCATTTCGAGGTTTTATTGATAGTTGGAATTTACAGCCTGGAAGGACGACAGAGGGGGCAGGCGGCTGCGGGGCTCCCAGCTTGTTTTGTGTTTTTTTACTTTTCTCTTTTTTTTTTTCCTTCCTTTTTTACAAAAAAAAAAAGAAAGAAACCAACCCAAATTACCCCAAACCCGCCAGCATAGGTTTTACAATAGAAAAGTTTCAACAGTCAAGAGACTCAAGTACATCTGGAATTACTCAGAAAAATAACGTGAGGGAAAAGGGGGAAAAAGGCAGTATGTTTAAAACTCTGTACCTCATATATACACATAAATACACAGACATTGCTTACAAAGACCCAGGGTCAACGTTTAAGGGCAGAGAAAAGGCTCCCCCATGTCATTGCACTGAACTCGCCAGCCCTTTGCTGCCACCCCCCGGCAGACGAAAAGCCGCTTGCACCGATCGTGGACCGCTCTTGCCGGACCTGTCTTACATGCAGGCAAGTGTTTCTTATTGCTATCGGGGCTGCATCCAGCAGGCCTCCCTCCTGCCTCCCGGAGATGCGCGGATGCTCCCTGGAAGCCCTGTCCAAGCCCAATTGCAGGCCCAGCGGGAACCTCGCAAGCCCACGGGCTGGAGGTCCCACAAACCAGAGGCAAGTTTTCAGAACGAGCCCCCCCTCCATGTAAGTGCCCGAACCCCAGGTGAAAGGCTCAGCGTGGCCGGGTTCAAAATTGCTTGGAAAACCTCAGCCCATTTGCTGAGCTGAAAATCCAGCTCTGAAGTAGACACGGATACACCGTCTGCGCTGTCCCCGTGGGTGTCTAGCACCGCCCTGCGGCCTGGGCAGCTCTTTGATGGATTAGCCCCCTCTCCCATGGTTGGCCCCCTCTGCCCAGCGCGGGACTCCAGCACCACCCAGCATCACGAGCAACGCATGGAGAGGACAAGTGTCAACGTCCCCGGCTGCTGGGTGCCTGCGACAGAGCTTTGCTGTGAAGCCAGAACCAAAATGGCGTGCCCCGCAGCACAGCCCCCCAGAGCTCATCCTGGGATGGGAGTCATGGGGAAAAGCAAAGGATGCCATCAAGAAGCACCAAGCGGTGTGCAAGATGGTCTGCTGCTAGTGGGGAACGTGCAGCTATCCCGAGCGCTTTAAAGGAGGAGGCCGTCAAAGGTCTAAGGAGCATGACGAAGAACCGCTAAGCCCGTGGCCTGAAGGGAAACCATTAGCAGGCACACCCCGGGGAGGCCACGATCCTAGGTGTCCCGACTCGCAAGAACAGGCCCGTTCCCAGACCGGAAGACGTAAGAAGCAGCGAAGATGTAAGATGTCAGCGGTACTGCTGCAAACGCTGGTCTTTTTTAAGTGCATTTTCACCTGATAACGTCCCTGTCACATGGATTTAATAAAGCAAGGACTCAGAAGGTGCTGGTGCCACAGCGAAGTTGGGCCAGCATCGCCTCCCGGGTCCCCCCGGCACTCCCGGCCCTGTGCAACTTGCTGGGCTCCCAATCATTCATGCCCCTTGTCCGTGGACCTCGTACCTATGTGGGATTCTCCGTACCAACAATTAAAACGCCAATCAAGAAAGACGCGACACGCAGCCCTGGCACTTCTGAAAAGATTAGATTTAGGACCACCTTTTTAGAAATCGCCACGTATGATCCCCATGTACATTAGCAACTGGTGTGTTACCCGCTCTGAACTGGACTGCGCCAAACCCCCAAATGACTTTTCTAGTCCAGGAGCCCCTTAAACCCGACCTGGGGTCCTTCTGGAGCCTTCCCTTCATGCCCAGAGCGCCTGCCACGTCGCCAAGTGTGGCCTGGTAGCCCCAGGGCCTGCTGACTTGTCCCACACAGTTGTACCGCCCAGTCTTGCCAGCTCCCAGACCAAGCTCTGTTCCTCCTCTTTCCCCGGCACGGTTGTTACCACGAGGTGGCTACGTGGGGGGGGTGATCTGTGAAAACACTAAGGTTGGGTATTTAACTAGTCAAAAATCACCAATAGATCCAAATAATACACAGAAAAAGCACAACCTTTCCATTAAAAATATGTCAACACAATAAAAAAACATATTTCTTTCAAACTGTAAAAAAAATGTAGGTTCCCCTCCGCCATAAAATTGCTATAATCTTTGACCAGTCAAAATTATGAATTGTTTGGTGGACAATAGTTGACCGGACAGTTGACCAGCTTACCAAACCTAGAAAACACAGCGAAACACTGAAGCAGCACCAAAACTAAACCAAAAACGGGACCGTTGTTCTTTCCTCTAGGCCTGCACGTCCCTCGCAGAAGCAATTCTTTCTTCAAACCCCCAGCTCTTTTTGAAGTGAAGTCCGCTCCCGTCGGTATGCTACGCGCCTCGCGCCTCCAGTCAGGTGCGCAAGCCCAGACTGGTCACGTCTTCATCCGAACGGAGCGAAAAAAGCAAGGGGTAAAGTTATGTCGGAGGTAATGCTCTCAGAAGTGAATTATGGGGAGGAGGGAGACCTTGATGGTGTACCACTTACAAATCTGCCACAGATCCCCCAAAACACACACACACACCCGCACACCTAAGATACACAGCACTCCCCACCCCATCACCGTGCTGCCACTCCCGACCAAAGCTTCACGCGCTGCTTTCCCCCACGTGCTAAGTCTTTGGAATCAAAGAGCAACCGAGGAAGGGGAAGGGACCGGTCGTATTTCAGACCTCTTGCCTATTCCGGCTTTGGAGGCCCAAGTTTAAGAGCTGACTGTATGCCCGGTGGAAACATCCCATTCAGAACGTAAATATGAGTAACAGCTAAAAATCAAATACTTGGGCATGAGTTTTTAATCACTTTGTCATCGTTTTGAACAGTCTGATGAAAAGCTGGCTGCTATTCCACTTAGATGATACTCACCCCACATGATGAGTGTGGCAATTAGCAGTATGCAAGTGACACGACTCGAGTTTTAATGTTCTTGTCATCGCAACCACCTGCGGACCACAACAGGATTTCTGGTATTTTTTCGAGGGAAGAACCAGTTCCCTCGGCTAACGCCCTGTACTTGGACGTAGCGGGATTCCCGGTGCTTTCACGGAGGGGAACGCACTCCATTTCCTACACGCAGAGCCCCAGGTTTCGCCCGTGTCTCCGGTGTAAAGGATATTTACCGAGAAAAACTGCAAAGGGCCACTCAAGTCTTTAGAAACGGCTCTGCCTTTCCCACGTCCCCATACGTTCCTACCGTGTATTATTCCAGGCCATTTTCACACCACGACCCAAAGTCCCAAGGTGTCTGCAAGGCAAGTCCAGGGAAGCAGCTAGCCAGCAAGGAAAATGGAAAGGGTCCTGCTGAGCTATTTTTCTTTTCGTTCCAGTGGGGGTGGGCTGGGAAGGTTTGGTGAATTCATAAGAGGGGAGACCAACATCTTAATTTGAGACAGGCAAACGAGGTCAAAATGACACCATGCCTTCAAGGGACTCACGACCTGTGTTGAGGCCGTGGGAGAGACCCCAGAAAGCCCACAGCGGGGCAAAACGCTCGCGATGCTCCAGACTCCCGTGCGAAATCTCTGGGTTTGTCTTGTGAATCACCTTCACAGGCCTCAGGGGCAAACATCGCGTGGTACCGGTTGAGACTCGCCGGCTTGCACCGCGTCCTCACGACGGGGAGTGGTTTGTAAAGCAGCCACTAAGTGCTGCGCCCAAGGGCTCAGGCCTGGTAGCAGGGCAGCATGGTGATCTCACTTTTCCAATAAGGGAGTACCGGATAAGGGCCTCCGCGCAGAAGTCTGAGCAGACTGTGCAGCATCCGTGAGAACACCGGGGCACCTTGGTAAATCACATCCATTATAGCTTCAGTTAAAACCTTTTCTCTCTGATCGTGCAAACACAAGCACGTGCAACATGCGGGTGCAAAGCAGGCTTGCTGCCAACACAGCACTTGTTAGGCAATGAAAATGTCCGCGCCAGAGCTGATGCTCCAATCCTGACTGCAGCATTCAAGGGACCTCAAATGATTCGGAGTTCTACGAAAGGAAGTTGCGTTGCTATTTATGAGCTTCCAACATGCCCGGAGTTCATCTGTCCCTGTCTGGGTGCACTAAACAATCCCATTTAGGAGCTACTTTCCTAAAACACGGCAACAGTGTCCTGCTGCGTAAACAGATCCTATTCCAAATCCGGCAATGCGGGGAATCCCTTTGCACCAGTTAGGATTACCAGACCTTTGAAAAACTAGATTAAAAAAAAAAAATCGAAACTACATAAAAAAGGCATTCTCCTTGAAGCTGCAGCTGAGATGCACCACTGCCCACTGAGCATCACTTACGCTGTCCCCATGGCAACAATGTCCAGCAATAAAGCTGGAAAGGGTCCTTAGGAAGTCAACGGGAGATAGTGCAAGCCCAGTGGTGGAGAAAAACCTTAGTGCCCTTCCCTCAGCTCAGCCAAAGCCCTGTCTACCGACGGACCATGTCCTGCAGTGCCTAGTACTTTGGCACAGAAGCCCTATGCAAAAATCAGCAGCAGTCACTGTGGGGACAGATTCAAACATGAAAAATCCCGTCAGCACGACTTCCCTGACCAGAGGAAACCGGGTCTTGTGTGAGCAGGCAGGGGAAGATGTGGCTGCTACTTATCAAGCTGTTCCATGAAGACAGGGCTATTCCAAGCCATCCCAAAATGCACAAAAGACAGATTCACACAGCTGCACCGTTGGGCAGCCTTTCATGGGGTTTAGCTTGTTGCAGGTAAGCCTAAGGTGTGCTCAGACCAAGCAAAGGGGCACGGAAACCTGTGCACTCCCGTATCACCTTGCTTTGAATCTCTGCCAGATTTTGCACAATATTAACTCTATCAGTCTGAAATTCACTGATATTTCAGTGGTTTCAGCGGGATTTTTAATTTTTTTTTTTGGTACAATGGAATCGAGACCTTGCAACCACATGGCTTTATAACAGAGTACGAGTTCCTGTCCTTGCAGACTAAAGAAGAAAAATCCACGAAGCAAACGATTTAACCCATCTGGTAGCCCGTCTCTCTTATGCAAAAGCCACCCCGGCAGGTGGCAGGTCCCAAATCACCTCTGCTCGATCAGTCAGACCAAACACCGGACAGGATGCCTGGAAGCTACCCGAGAGGCCCACTGGGATCATGGAGCATTTCTGCTCTGAGCTAGCAGGGTCCCCAGCTACTGACAGCCTGGGGTCTAAATCCAAGGTGTGGATCGAACTAGCAAGACCCGCAGCTGAAGACTGGTCAGAGCTTGGGAAAAAAAAATACCACGGGGTTTTAAAGGTACTCAGCTGACGTCCCACTCAGCATCTGTACACCTGAGTGGTGCATAAGTCTCGCTTTCAAAAATGACTTGGGCATTTAGGAACAGAAGCGTCTTTGCAAGTCAATAGGTCTTGAGAGCCCAAGTGCTTAGGTCGCTTTGGAAAATGAGACCTATATGAAGTGTGGGTTGAGATGCGGCCCCCCTCACAGCCAGACTATAGACTATGTCAGGTAGTCTGAGCAGTGGGGCTTCAAAGCATCCCTCTGTATGTCGAACTGGGACACCGCGCGAAGGAGATGGACCGCAGAAGGACATGACCCTAAAGGCGAGAGAAAGTAACCCTCACTGAGAGGCTACAAGCCACCAAGAATGCCAAATGTTGCGGTAAATGCTGTTGGCTCAGAAGTATATTTAAGAAAATATCACAGTGCCGCTAACTGATCATTTTTCAGCTCTTCGCTGTTTTGTGGGCACGCTTTTTTTTTTTATATCATTTGACCCAGCTGAGCCCATTTGTAGAGGACCGCTGGATTGCACCGATGTGTACAGGTGGGCAGAAACACACACGCACTCTCTCTCTCTCAAACCCCTGAGTCGGCCTCTGCTATTCTTCAGCCATTTCCTGCAGGCTGTGAATATTTCTTAAAGAAAAAAACAAAAAACAACGCCCCAGTCACAGAAAACCTCTGCCAATTGTTCAGAAACGGTGGTTAAAAGAATGAGCTAGTGATGTCCAAACACCCTCAAGTGGAGCAAGCAGCACCGTACAGCACCCCTACGCTGCCAGCTCACCACCGTACCCTTGAACAACCAGGCGCGTGTGATGCCACGCAGCTACCTTGGCATTATTTTTGCCCATGACGAGCCCTCCTCCTGCACCAGGTAAGAGAAAAGGAAGAGGTCGCTTAAGAAGTCAGCGTGTTGGTGTCGCAAGATCCATCCAAAAGATCTTCTTTCTTGAGATGGCAATGGGGAAAGGACAAATACGTGAATCGTGCTGGCCCGGCAAGCTTGTAATCAGAGAGAAAGACTCTTTTGGACCGAGAATGAAGTGCTAGAGCTGCAGTCGCAGAGAGCTGATGTTGGGGTGAACAAAAAAGAGAAATAAATAAAAATCAAGAAACCATTGTGAATGACAGGGTTCATTTTGCTTTACAAAAAAAAAAAACAAAAAACCCAGCTGTTTGGAAGGTGAGCAGAGCTCAGTAGTTCAGGGCGAGACCACTGCTGTGGGAAGAGCAAGAGGAGAAGAAAATCCTATTTTTACTTTGGCGGTTAAAAATGATGAGCTGCTGGAACAGCAAGCTGAAATCTAGCTGAAACAACTCAAGGCCACAGGTATTACACTGCAAAAAATCAAATCTCTTTGCTTGTCCCATCACTGTCTTCCAGGTGACCGTGGCCGGCAGCGCTCGCAGGGGACCCTGCAGACACCAGAGCAAAGTTACTGCTGCCCCACTCAGATGACCTGACAGAAGAGTGAACAGGGGCTGCTCACATCTCCCTGGGGCTGGGGCTGGGGCTGGGGCCACGCCAGCGAGATGCAGGAAAGGAGGCACGACACAAAGGGAGACAGAAAAACCCGCCCTGCCCAGCACAGGGTCGAGCATCCCCACACCCTATTTTTAGGTACAGCTCCAGCAACTGCTGAAGGAGAAGGGAGATCGGGGAGCTCTGGCTCGGACAGGCTGAGCACCTGGGCCGTTCTGCAGGGGACTTTCAGGGACCAGCTCCTGGGGATGGCTGCCACATGGCCTCTTGCCTGACGCAATTTGAGGACTACCTTTGAGAGGGTTTCAATCACAGCTGGCTGGGACTTCTATGATCGCAGCAGATAATGAATGCAAACTTGTTAGCTCCTTGCTTTCCTTAAATTCCCACCTACCTCCAAACTTCATGCCCCACCACCACACAACCCCAAACACTTTCACTGACAAAGTCGATACGTGTGAGTTTTCCTAACTGAATGATCTTCAGAGGACACTACACGGCTGGTCTCTGCCCAGAGTCTGCCTCGCACTGCTCTTCCAGCTGCAGCATGATAACTAAGCAGTGAAAATGGGATGATAAAGAAGCTCAGTTGTGTTGCTGATGGGTCCTCCAGCTGTGGGCATGGGATTTTATAGCTGTTGCCTTGGGATCTTTTGTGGACAAAGTATTTTTTTTAAGACAGGTGAGACTGATCACAACCCACTTAATTGCATTTCTGCAAAGGGATATTTTATTTAAAACCTGAACTTGGAAATGAGGGCTGAAGGGAGCTCAGGAGGGCACATCTAGTCCAACCCCTGCTCCAAGTAGGACCAGCCCCAACTACATCAATTCAACTTCAATTTTTCCCCCATCATGGCTGTATAATTTGAGAGCGGGCCATACCACTTCACAGGAACTCACACCTGAGAAACGGACCCCTGCTCTCTCAGGCTGTAAGCACAGGTCTCCTTGGTACTGGCATTCATTTTCTGTATTTTCTCTGGCATCTGTTCCCCAAATTCTGCAGAGAGCAACTCGAAAGAATTTGGATAAAGAGCTCTCTCTGGACAAAGGCAAGGCAGGTACTCTGAGGTTACACATCCCCACCCATCCAGATCGGCCTTGTACCTCTCTACTGTGGGATTATCTGACAGAAACCCCCCAGAGTTTTCCCTTCCACATTCATTTCTTTGCCAATGTAATACCCTGGTCTTGAACAGAGCGGTCATGGATGCTTGAAAACAATCAGCTGACACCACAGCCCAGATGGCTCCTCAGTACAAACACTGCCGAAAGGAAGAAAGGATTTTTTTCACGGTACAACCAGCTTTAAGGAGAGTTGTTGTTAAAATCCACAAACTGGTAAATGCCAGCTGAACTGAACAGGTTTCACTACCAAGTGTGCAACCAAGTCTCCGGCTTCCAATGTGAAAGCACGCCGGCAGGAGGAGTATTTCACAGCAAGGGACGTCAAGAGCAACAATGCTGATCAGTCCTTGCACAGCCAATGCACCCTGATAATTATAATCCATTTTCAATGCCCTCCTGGGTTCAAATCATTCTGCTAGACCACCCGGTATGAGAGATTATTTCACACCAAGCTATGCTCCATCAGCTTCGATCTTTCCCAATGAACGTGGCTGTGCTATCGAATGTGTACTGGCACATACACACATAGTTATCGGGATCATTGCACTGCGAGGCTCCACTTCACCTGGTTTCATACACTAGTATCCCTTTGTGTGCATGTATAAATATACATGGCATAATAGAGACTGCAAATATATCTCTACACACACACACACACACACACACACACAGAGCAGTATACAGTCGAGACTAAACGAATTATACATACAGATATGGGCAGTTTTTCTAACTCCTGAATATTGAAAGGGAAGGAGAGAGTTGAAGCTCATTTTTGCCTAGTCTTCATTGCTGTCTGGCCAGGTATCGCACCCAAGTCTAAGATGATTTTTGAAGGATACAGCTGGGTATAAATATATCCACCTTTGATAGTATTTGCCTTGCTCCCGCCCTGTGCAACACTTCCTTCCCAAAACGGTGCTTGCCTACAGAAGACCAGGAGAAATCGCACACCTGTGATGAAGAACACCAACAGTATTTCCCACGTGCCGCTGCAAATGAGTGAACTCTGTAAATTGTAAGTCTGAGATTCCACAAAGCAGGGCACGCTCGCAGAAAGGATTAATTCAACTACTGATCAAGTGACCGAACACTTAAACAACCAGGAAAGGTCGTGTGACTGCAGTACAGCATCCAAATGCCCTGACGGGCACAAGAGAAGGGCTCTCTAGGCAGTAGCCTGAACAGGCTAGGAAAAAAGCTCAGATAGCAATGAGGACCAAAAGAAAAACTGCATGTCACGAGCTCAAGACCAAGAAACACTTGATCTTCCCATACCCTGATTCTCAAGAGGAAGGGAGTTCAATTTATGGACAAGAGAGTTGTGCGTGTATAAGGACAGGCAAGGGTATCATGACCTGATGGGCTATCAAGGGCGAACACACGCGCCAGATACCTTCCAGCTCAGTCTGTTGGGAGATGGCAAATAGGGCCAGTGAGATATAACTCCCAACTCAAAGCCCCGGAATATGAAGGAATCATTCGCCATTAGAAAAGCAAGAAATCTTGTGCATTTCTACATGTCCAAGCACGTACAGGATGTCTAGCCTTCAAGGAAGTGAGGCACGAGTGATCAAGTTCACTATTTCCAGATAAAGAGCCCTTAAAATAAGCCATACCATGCCATGGGGCTGGGGTCTCACTCCTTATACCTTCTGGACTGGGCAAAGCTATTTATTGTCTGTATTTTAAATCATTTTTGCAAGCTCTCAATTCATCATGGACTCAGAACCAAATGCTAATGAATAAACACAACAAGTTGGTAATGTGCAGCATAACTTCATGCATCTTGCTGTGTACTCCAGCAGCTGAAAAGGCACCAAGCTACGAGACGTCTCAGACTGAGTCTGCTGCAGGTACTCCCCTGACACCTGTCTGAGTGATCCTAGCCACATTGTGCTTTGTTAGTGACCTGCAGCACAGAAATGTCATTTTTGGGGGGCTAAATGGAGAAAACTGGGAAGGAGCTTTTGGCCTTCATGGGACTTTGAAACTCAGTCAAGGTTTTCAGTGAATTGCTGGGATCAGCTGCACTTGCACTGCATTTGGTAAGAAGATTTTTGCGTTTAAGTGGTTAAAGTCATAAAACAATTTTAGGAATGCAATACGAGATGCCTAAAAGGGGCCTGATTTTTAGAAGCTAATACACATTAGTCTCCTGCAGAATCAGACTCTTAAGACATCTTCACTTGAGCACCCAGAAACAGAGGTACCCACATCAAGCAATCACTTCCAAGGAACAGGACTGGTCTTCGGCAATCAAGGGGACTCACCATCACCATGGGTGAACTTCTCTTTTGGCACAATTTAACTCTTAATTATTCATTTATAATTATGTAAAGGGGGAGAAGGAGAGAGAGATCTAAGAACCACTAGCTGTGCCACAAAGGGTTTTCCTGGCCAGGGAATCGCAGCTGACTGCACCACTGATGCTCAAAGGCAATCCTCAGGCTGCCCTAGATCAAAAATGACAATAAATGTCAGGGTTCCGTTGGGGCACTTCACTGCCAAATACTGATAATAGGACAGTCTAGCCTGCTGGACTGGGGCAAGCCTCTCCATCACCTTTTAAACAGAACATGGCATATGTGGTATCACAGAGATGAAACCAGAGCACTCTGAAAAGCAAACCTGACTATGGCAAGCGTGCTTTTGCTCATGATGGGAGGCCAGTGCAAGGCACTCTCTCATACTCACAAGGCAGAGTCCCTCAGACCACATGGATGAGAGTATCTCTGAAAATAAGCCATCTAGTTACCTATGTGCCAAGCTTAATGCTTTTATTCCAAAGTAAACGATTTTCCAGCTTAGACCTTGGATTGGGAAAATAAGTGGCATTGAAGAGAGGACAGGTGGGTCTCAGCACACAGCTTACACACATGAACAGTAAAGCCTACGGGGGTATAGAGCGAGCACTGTTTATGGCAGTCTGCTGTTACCGGCACGAGCCCGGAACTGAAGTGGCCCAGCTTCTACACCCGTATGATCTATGTGCACAAGTCCAGTCTGGGAACAAGCTCGTGGCTGAGGCCAGCACACTGGGCTCGACATCAGTGTGGACCTGGGGCAGACACCGGTACAGTCTTTATGCTGGAGAAGGTCCTACATGCTTATGCAGAGGATCCTCTGTTCCAGGGTCAAATACCCATCCTGAACTGACCTTGCTCCCAGGTCATTTGAGGTGTAGTCCTGTCCCCCATCCTGCTCTACCCACTAGCCTGGGAGCAGCGTGCCCCCCAGCCCTCTCTGCGACTTGACTACATGGTGAGTAACAGCAAAAGTCCCATGATGGGGTCGCTTCCCTCTCCAATGCTGTCGCTAGGTACAAAGTGCAAAAGTGTTGCTGTTCCTGCATCCATTAAAAACTTTTAAAAACAGAACAGAAAACCAAAAAAGATCTCCATATGAATCTGAAAACACATTAGTTTCCAAAAAGCCAGCAAGCACCTCATCACCTGGTCGGGCCACGTCTGCTCCTGTCCCTGCATGGCAGCCGTCCCATGCGTCGCTGTCCTCTCAGCCGACGAGCATGACACGCTACCTCCTTTACAGGCTTCCCAGCCCAACGTAGGACGACATCCAGAGGGTTGAGCTTGGATGGCTCGGATGGAAGTGACCAGCTGCTAAAATGGTCCAAGATCCTGCAGTGAACTGTCATGTCGCCAGAGATCAGAGCATGGTGCCATTCACTGGAACGCAGAGATCTCCCGTGTCTCAAGATGGTTCAGTGTTACGCTAACTTTGCTATCTGGCCTCTGGCTTGGGACCATGTTGATATCTTCCCTCCCACCCCACAGAAAAAAATATCCCTCCCTGCCACATCCCGTTTGAAGTGTTTGTATCTTTTCCTCCTATGAAATGTTTCTGATAAGGCTTTATTGCTATACAAAAGCGGTGCAAATGCTGCCTGAGGCAGCTCCATCAGGAACTTTGGTCAGACGACTGCAGGACTTTTTGTGCACTGTCCAAGCCCCAGCGTTAGACCTGCTACCTTTCTGAAGAGAAGCTGAATACTGTGTGCAATAACACTAAGGAAACAGGACTGAACCCCAGAGAGAAAACAAAAAAACCAGGGGAGAAGAAGAGGGGGGACAAGGAACTGAAACCAGGCAGAAGGCTTGCTTGGGTAGGACCCAGTCACTCTGATGACTAACTGATCCATGCTACATTTAGACAATGCAAGTGTCTTTCAGAACAGGTTGTTGGTGTTGGAATCGCGTCTGGTCCTGAATGCCAGCTCTCTCATCAATGCAGCATTTATTAAAAAATAAAATTAAAATGAAAAAAACTGACAAATTGCATCACCAGGTAGCAGCCTGGCCTGGATCACACATGTCCCATTGCATTCGCTTCATCAAGCGGGGCCATTTAACGTGGTTTCGGCACACGGTAAGACCTCTTCCTTCCTACAGGAAAAACAAAGAGCAACATCAGAGAAATGCAACAGCTGTGTCACCCGCTCAGCTTCAAGCTTATTTTAATCCTTGGAAAGTTCCTTTTTCCTGTAGTGTTTACCCCATTCTACCAGCACCTGTTCCTTCTAATAGCTGTGACCACAGTCACTTACCTCTTCTGAATCCCCTCAGGGAACCTGTCCAGCAGGAAGGTAAGTACATTCCTCCCATTTTCCAAAAGGAGAAGTTGTAACAAAGAAGTCACAGAATCACAGACAGCGAGGACTGGGAGGGAGCTCAGGAGGTGACATCTAGTCCAACCCCCTGCTCCAAGCAGGACCAGCCCCAACTACATCATCCCAACCAAGGCTTTGTCCAGCTGGAGCTTAAACACCTCCAAGGATGGAGAGTCCACCACGTCTCTGGGGAGCCTGTCCCAGTGCTTCACCACCCTTCTACAGAGAAACTTTTTCCTAAAAGCCAACCTAAATTTCCTTGCTGCAACTGGAGCCCCTTGCTTCTTGTCCTGTCATCTTCCCCCACTCTGAACAGTCCAGATCCATCTTCTTTGGAGGCTGCTCAGAAAGCTCCTCTTTGAAAGTACTCATACTAAGTATCTTCCAAGTCGTTTGCCCAAATCCAGCAACAGAACAGACATCAAGCCAGGATTCAGAGCAGCGTGCCCCAGGCTCCCAGCTTCACTCGCACCCCTCCTCTGAAATGCGCTGGGTAGCTGAAACTTCGCTTGTCGCTCTACTTCCTTAGCATAACTGGTTTTGCTCTGAACATACCAATCAGACAAAAACCAGATGTAGCACTTCGTTGGGACAGGCAGTGTGAAACAAGGGCATTTCAGCAGGCATGCACGGGCAGAGAAAGATCTTGGACAGAGGAGGAAATGATCACTGGGGGAAGGGACATGGATCTCAAAGGAAAATGATAGTTTGTAGGGTCGGAAGGGACCTGAGCAGATCATTGAGTTTGACCCCCTGCCATGGCAGGGAAGAGTACTGGGGTCAAACGACCCCAGCAAGGTGTTCATCTAGCCTCCTCTTAACCAAAGTGCACGTACTTCAACAATTTGCCTGTCTGCTCTGCCTAAGCTTGCCAGCTTTTTGGGGCAGGGAAGGGCTTAGGGTATATTTATATGGTCCGCAATGTGAGAGGCCCCTAGTCCTGACCAGGTGCTCCTGCAGCAGTAGCAGTAGTTAACTCCAAACCCAAGTTTAATTAAAACAAATCAGTTTAGGAAAGGAAGAAGCAACTAACACACAGTGGGGCAGCAGAAGGGCAGGGATTTCCCTGCTAACACCCCTTCGCCAGCGTGGTACGCAAAGCTCCTGGGGCCGTTACAGAATTCATCACAGAGCACAGGCAATTAAATTAGCAACACAAAATCAGGAGCTTGGCTGGGCAGCCATATTCCTACCTCAGCCTTTCCCCCTGGGGCTCCTGTTTCTGCCTGCTCAGAAAGCTCCTACAATTGGGCTATTTCAGATGAAAGAAAAAGCCGATCCCGGAGCTTTTACACCAAACGCTTGCCCACCTGCTCTCCTCTCATGGAGGAGACCCAGCGCGGGCACCTCTGCTGCCAGCGTCTGCAGGATGGCATGGTAGACTGCTCCCTGGCCACTCAGAGCTTGAGAAACCCCAACCAACACCTCAGGCACCCAGAAAGCAGGTGGAGGGCAGCCAACACAGATCTCAGGACTCTGGCACCCCGTGTTTCCAGCAGGACGCTAGGTGGCGTGCCAGAAGGAAATCACGGTGCTTTGACCCCAGCCACCAGCTCCAATGGGTCTGAGGGCGCAGTCCCTCAAAAAGTGCGTGGCAGTGGGGTAAATCCCAGGGTGACAAATGCATAGAGAGCCAGTCCAATCCTGAAAGGACAGGCCACATGCTCTTTACTAGGCACAGATGAAAGCGAGCTGACCAGGTCACCGCTGCAATGACACCAGCTGGGATCGAAAAATCAGCCCTAATTTGTGAGCACCAGTAACTACTGGCAGATATACCCCTCAGAGGTCTCTTTTCGTGGCTTCCACTTACCACCCCCTCCCCAACCGCCACACTGTGATCTTGGTTAAGACTCAACCAGCTTGCTCTCACCCTTGCCAGTCTCATCTCGATGGTGGCCAAGGGGCTGAACTACATCACCTGAGTCTGAGGAGACGGCTGAAAATGCAGCACCCCCCATCCCTCCATACTGACAGCCCCACCAGCAGATGGAACAGAAGGGGGACACAACGGCACCTGGCAGCATCTCATACCTGAGAGTTTTCCATCCGCCACCATCCATTGTGGTCTTACAGCAGAGAAGGAAGGCAAGGGAAGAAAGAGAGTTCCCCGCTATGCGCAAGCAATGCTGCTTGATCCATGATACCAAAGGCAGCTGAAAGATCTCCCAAAAATCACCTGAACATCTGGTCACCACCCAGTATGAGGAGGAAAATCAGTGGCCACTGCAACCAGTGTAGTCCTTGTTCCATAGGCAGGTCTGTACTCAGATGGGCAAGGATGAAAGAAATCAAAGCCAGCTGGATACGAGCATGGCTTCTCCACACCCTCCTTCAGAGCTTCACAGAAGAAGCAGGATCATAAGAAAGTAGGGCTGGGAGGGACCTCATGGGGGAATCTAGTCCAACCCCCTGCTCCAGGCAGGATCATCCCTGACTAAACCAAGCGTCTGTTCAACCGGCTCTTGAAAATGTCTATGGAAGGAGATGCCACCATGTCTTTGTGTGCCTGTTCCAGTGCTTGACCACCCTCAGAGCAAGAAGGTCCCTCCTCATCTCCAACCTCACTTTTCTCTGCTGCCAGAGCCTGAGGCCATTGCTCCTAGTCCTGTCCCCAGCAGCTGCAGAGAACAGCCCACCTCCATCCTCTCTCCAAATCGCCTTTCCAGTATTTGAAGACTGCTAACAAATCCCCCCTCAGTCTTCTCCTCTCCAAACTAAACAGTCCTAGTTCTTTCAGCCTTTCCTCAAAAGTCACGCTTCTCAAGCCTCTAGGACCCCTGACAGATGTCAAATTAAAGGTGTTCTGGGATCTGAAGCGCAATCACAACAATTCTGCTTCCTGCCTTGCACGCACGTATGGCAGAAAGCGAGCATCACTCCCCACTGCACCATGCTGCTGGTGCAGGGAGAGCCTGCAATCATGAATTTCTACAGAAGTGCGGCTGAAAGGGACCTCCAGAGGTCATCGAGTCCAACTGCCCACCTGGGGTAGGATCAGCCCTGTCCAAGCCATCCCAAACAAATACATTATGTAACCTATTCGCAAAACTACACAGTCGATCCTGACACAGCACCAGACATCACACTTAAACCTGCCACAGGTGAAGCAGGGGGATCACAAGAGCCAACATCCAGCTGCTGCAAAGGCTGTTAAAATACGTGCAGGAGATCCCAAGCAGAGGCTGTGCCCGTGCTAGAGGAAGGCAAATCCCACCCCACACGTCCATACCAATCTGACCGGGGTAAATCCCTTCCTGACCCCAAATGCGGCAACCCTCAGCAGAGGCAAAACCCTCTAGCCAAGATCCTCCCGGTTGCAGTCCCAGTAGGAGCACTGGCACAGCCCAGTTGTAATCCCCAGCCTTCACTACAGCCAACACCCTCTGCCTTTGAGGAAGGTGAAAAAAGATCCCTGGCACATGTCGCAGCAGGAAGGGGGAAAAATTCCTTCCAGGCCCCACATGGTGGGCAGCAAAGCCCTGAAGCCTGGCAAATACTCATTGCAGAGGACAGGCACTGGCTACTCCTGCCCGGCCTCTTCCCGAACACCTCCAGCGATGGAGGTGCCACGAGTTCCCTAGGCTCAGCTTCCTCTAATCCACTGCTTTGCTGTCCTGACAGCAAGTCACCCAGTCTGGCTCCCTGCTGCTGCATAAATCTACAGCACGCCATCCACGTCAGACACTTACAGAGCTCCATCTTAGCAGCGGTCGTGTTTTGTGCCTTGGTACTTCTACTGGGAGACTTTCGGGCCACCACTGCTTTGGTACTTGGGAACCTTTTCCAGCCTCATTTACTCATGGCCAGTCTAGACCTATTTGTCCTTATGCCAGCACTGTCCTTTTAAGTTAAACAGTTCCTTTCCCTCCAGGATATTTGAAATAATGTATTTACTTTAATTTTAATCCCCCCACCCTGCTATGCACAGGAACTGTTAAAAATATCCAGATGCTTAACAGCAACACAGATGTAATAAAACCCGTGAGAAACTGAAGAATGTGCGCTTGATGCTGCAATCACCAGCTACACTGCCTTCAGTCTAGCGGGACCACGAGACATTTGAGTCAGAGCGGCCAACAGGATAGTTTGATGCCAGCACTAGTGCTAAAGCTATCTGATTCAATTCTACTATGACTGGCTCACCTGTCTTTTGCTGTGGCTTCTGTAGCAACTGTACCAACAGCTGCAGCGTTCTGGTGCTCCTCCGAATGCTGGGCCGTGCTGTTCAGTGGCTTGGAGACCTTTGTCGTTGCCATATCAGTGATGGTCAGTTTGTCGATCACCATGCAGTCTGCATCACTGTGTGAGGAGAACTCAAGTTCAAGTTAAACTGGCCACGAAGAGGTGTTCAGTTCCAAGGGAGGACAACAGATTCTCTGCTACTTGTAGTGCAGAGGTCACGCTTCCACAAAATGGAGTTATTTACTGGACAAATTCAAACAAGCTGCAAAATCTAGCTGGAATTACAAGCATCAGATGCATCCAGGGACTACGTTTCTCAAAAATCAGCTGGACACTGAAAACACACAAAACCCAACAACTCTCAAGAAGGGTGCTTCCTTTCTCTGCAGCAGCACGTCTTTGTTGCCTGCAAGGGAAATGGATTAACGCTCCTCTAGATATAAAATCTCTACCGCAGGGTGTGTCCTGAGCTGGAGAATGGAGAACAAACACTGTTGTTATTGACCTGTCAGGTTGGCAAGGCAGGGCCCAGTAAATGGGGGGCATTCAAACAAGTTGCTTGCAAGGGAAGAGGTCACACCAACTGAGTTCGCCGCTGGATAAAAGAAAACTACTTACCTAGAACAGTGGCTGCATATTATCTGCTTTTTGGGGCAGTAATACTGCACCCAGCCAAGGCTGGCTGTCCCCAAACCCACAACTCAAGCTGTTGATTCCAGCAGATCATTATTCTCACTCAATAACAGGGACCCCGATAGCTCTGACCTGCGGTTTCCTTCCAAATTAAGTACCTGCCATTTGCATGTAAAGTTTGAATTAAACAAACCCTCTAAAATTGTGTAGAAGATGATGGAGAACTGGTGATCTCTTACAATTGATGACCAGAGATTAAGAGTGACCTTTAGTCGCAATCAAGCGTCCTTAAAGATACGTAGCACAGCAGAGCCCCCTGCCTGAAAATACGCAGTTCCAAAGATGTGGCTATAAAACAAAATAGAGCAGACACCACAAAACCTGCAAGCAGTAAAGCTGCAGGCAAGGTCAATATGCCTTGGACGTTAATATTAAAGCAAAAAACACCACTTCAAAGTGGACAAAGAAGCCACTTCAATAAAATTCTGCATTTTGCATGTTTTACAATGAGTGAGCACTGTTTTCAACCCCTCTTGCTAGTCTTTGGAGAGAGCATAAAATAAAGTTAATGCACTTCTTGCTACAAGGATTTGGGAAAAGGCAGGTCTGTAAGCAGGGCTAGAATCCTGCCTTCAGAAAGGCTAAGTCATGGTGCTTTGTGGCTTCAAACAGCTTCTTAAATTCAGGCAGGACCACACTAAGCCTATCCCTATCTCCGCGGGCTCCTTATACAGGAAAGAGTTAAATGCATCAAGCTCTTCCTGATCTAGACTATTACGGGCTGCATAGAAATTGCTCTGCCTACAATGGGCTCATAGAGGGACAAAACAGATGCCAAAACTTCAAGGGAGGAGACTGAAAACCTGGACTGAGAGGTGAAGAAGGGAAGTGAAGCAGTCAGAATGGAGCACAGCTTATCCACACAGCCTTCTGGGGCCTGGAAATCCTGATAGCTTTCCAGTTACAGGGGCCAGGGAATCACTACAAAATGTTTAAGCTGCCGTGACTATAATAAATAATAATGCAACATTTTTTCTTCTCCTGAGGATGGCTGGAGAGAGACTGAGGAAGAGATCTCTGAGCAATGGACCCAAACGGCACCGCTTTATAACCGAGTCTGTGTAGTGTAGCCTTCCAGTTTTTTGTTCACTGGCACTAACTACAGCTCAGTCATTTCCCACTCCAGACAGATCCCAAGGTCTTTCTCCTGGTCCAAGCCCACTTGCGTGAGTCATCTATCAGCAGGCTCAAGCTGGCCTACAAAGGTCTTCCTTCCCCAGTGGGTAAGTGGCCATCAAGAGTATCTTTCCAGCGCAGGGAAGCAGGGTCCATTTGCTTTGGGCTTTTTATTGATGTACACCATTATAGTCCACTTGGACCATTTTCTGAAGGTCCTTTGCACTCAGGACTGCTCTCTCCAAATATTACGGATCATGACTCAGTGACTTACATTTAGAAGCTGTGTACATGGACTCTCCGTGCCTGTCAACGCAGGGCTGGAAAAGACCTGCTGGATCAAGACCAGCCCCTTATCAAAGCAACAAGCATAGATCCACACTTACTAATTTGGACCAGAGGAATCTGAAAAGTCTCCTCCCAATGGCAGGTTGTTCATGGATGGGCACGAAACTACAGAGGTCAACTGCTGGATGTTACATACAGTGGAGCAACATCAAGAGTTCAGGGTTGGCTGAATGTGCCTCATCTATAGGAATACCCAACCAATGGGGGGGCGGGAAAAGGAAAGAAATAAAGATGAAGTGATCTTGGGGCACTCTGACCACTGTCAATGAAGCCTTAACCCCTGGGGATAGGTAGCATTGACTTTATTGTGGAGACGGAAAAACTCTAACAGAATTGAGATTCCTATTTTAGATACCTAAAAAGATGAAGGGATTAAAATAAAAATTATAGGTCATAGCTATGTTTGGAATTAGCCCCAAATCCAAGCCATCACTGAAAATCTAGACTGAGGGGGATCCGATAACAGCCTTCAACTCCCTGCAGTGGGGCTGCAACGAGGTTGGACCTGGACTGTTCTCAGTGGGGGCAGACGACAGGACAAGGAGCAAAGGGCTCCAGCTGCACCAAGGGAAGTTGAGGTTGGGTATTAGGAGGAAAATCTCACAAGGAGATTGGTGAAACACTGAACTAGGCTCCCCAGAGAGATGGTGCAGTCTCCATCCTCGAAGGTTTTCAAGAACTGGGTAGACAAAGCCTTGGCTGGGATGACGTAGTTGGGGCTGGTCTTGCTTTGAGCAGGGGGTTGGAGATGTGACCTCCTGAGCTCCCATCCACCCCTCATTGTCTATGATTCTATGAAATCCCAAGAGTACACCAGAAAGCCCATTATTTGGGGTTTATCCTGGTTTCAAGAAAGCTTATACCCTTTTCAAAGAGCAGGCACCAATTCTCTTCTATGTGACTATTAAGAAAACACACACTGGCTCTTGACTGCCTCTGGGGGAAAAAGCAAGCATTCTCCCAGCACGACAATGGTCAGGCAGCTGCCACCAGGTAGCTTCCTCCTTTGCTTGCCTAGTAATTTGTCTGAGACATTTGCCTGTCAGCAGTCTGTCTGAATAACTGGTAATTCACCTCTCGCTTTAGCAAAGAACTTCAAATGTTGCCAACTTGTTTCTCGAAGAAAGATGCACTACTGTCCAAGTTTAGCACCAAGTTGTCACCTCTTAGCGCACGTGCAATCCCTAAGGAGTAATATGCACCCCACAGAATTATTTGCAATGAGCCTTCTTTGGTAATACCGTCTGTCTGAACCTAGAAGCTTAGCTCCCTTTGTCCTACTTCAGAGTTATCGCCAAAGCTAATCCCCTCCCTCCAATAACTTCCCTGAAAGTATAATTTCCTCCTGAGGAGTGAACTGATATGGTCGCTGTTTGGGGTTACTGTAAATCTCAAAAGCATCCTAGAAGAAAAATGATCAGTAGTTAAATAGTGTCAAGCTGTCCAGCTAATGAAGAATCAAGTCAAGTCAAGTCAGCTCCAAGGCCACCGTGACGGTTGAGGCATCTTAGATGCTGCGCATCATCAGCCAGTCTTTGGGCAAAGCGACCTGGTGGTGCCCTTTTCTTCTCCAGGTATGGACAGTCGTTGGCTCACAGGGAGCTCATCCGCCCTTTGACAGGTCTTGTTTTTAGTCCTGCTGGGTGTTCGCACACCGTTCTCACCCAGTTTAGCCTAGGTGGGGGTGCTGGTTTAGTCACCGACCTCCCAACCATGGAACAGGCTGTACTGCTTTACACGGTACCAGACAGCAGACCAAGAGAGGCCTGGCCTGACGGGAATGATGGAGGAATATTAAAGAAAGGAGGCTCTATCTATCTGTCAGCTTCACTCGGATGCTTCTGTGCAAGGAAAGGTTTGTATTTTTATCTTTTTATTTTTCAGGTTGCCTTTCCTCCCCTATCCTCTAATGTCTTTTAATTCTGTTGAGTCTCTCATTTCTACTCCTCCCTCCCACCCAGCTTTACTAGGGAAGCTCTTTACAATGACAAACTTAAGCTTTGCCAGCACCATCAATGCTGCTGCATTCAAACAGCCTCTCTCTCACTAGCCCGCAGGCTGGCACAACAAAGGTCCCCACAACTTGAATGGGAATTTCAACGTGCCAGATGGAATCTGATTCACACCATTCGAACGGGGGGGGGACCCCCAGACCACATCACCTAATTGTGGTTTTTCACAACGATGAGCACAACACTGAAACTACTCTCCTGGTCAAATTATCTGTAAAGAAGTCAGTTTGAAGTGGTCAATGATACAAAGGTCTTTAGTATTAGTCAAGGTAACACTGAATAAAATAACCTTAGAGTCCAATTCTACCCACCTCCGAAGCTTACTATCGTGGCTCCTGGGATACACTTTAGTTATCCGCTAGTCTCTCTTTGGTAAACAATCAGTAAGTATCATAGACATCAAAATATTGCAAGAACATACTAGGAAGGATGGTGACACTACAAATGGATACACAAGACTTGTATAAACAGCACACCTAAACATGACGTGCTCCATGCTAAGCCCAGAAACGAGCCCTTGCAAGCTGAATTTTGTGAACAAAGGAAGTGCAATGGCAGCCATGCTAACGACACACTTGTCAACAGGCTGTCGAAACCATCCGCTGGCCAGTAATTACAGGAGGTCACATAACATGGTAGGGCTTCACTGAGCGGCTCCAGAAGCAAATATGCCATTTTAAGTCGTAGAAGCCCCGCGTAAAAGATCGTGTCTATGACAATTATTGAGCTCAACGTCCATCTCTGAGAAACGTTTTTAATTCTGACAGCGAAAGCCGTGACCATTAGTTTGGTCACCTTGTAATTAAACAAGCACAAGTCAGATCAAGAAAATGGATATTTAACATTTCAATAAAAGCGCTGGAGACATGGCGCATGCCCGATTTTCCACAGCATGCATCCTTTTGGAAAAATGCACTGAATGCATTTCAGCAACTCTTTGAGTTAGTGGCGGAACAAGATATGAGCAAGACAGCCAACTTGTGGGCTTATTTTTCATGCTTCCCATAAACAAATAAGAAATCAACAGGTCATGCAGGATGAACAGTCCAGCAGGCACGGAAAAGAAAAATGTATCCCAAAACGGGAGAGCTCAAAACATCCACGGTGACAGTATAACTCCATTCAGTCTGGGAAACTGGAGGGCCATTCTCTCTGCTGCATGTCAGCAGATGCTCCACCAAAATCCCTTGCACAATCATGAAAGAATGAAAAGCAACAGCTCTGTTGTATTTGCAGATGCCATCATTGCCACGCTCCTTTTCCGGAGCCCTCATGCAGTGGAGAGAATGCCAGCTCTCACCTCAGAGTTCATGCCCAAAGCAATGGAAACAACAACCATTGCCAGCTACTATTTCAAGAGCTATTTCGGCAGAAGGAATTGGCAGGTTTTCACTGCTGCTGGCAGGGATATAAACTAAACAGTTTCATCCTCAATCTTAACTATTATTGGAAGCAAAAGTAGGAACTTCCGAAGCGGTTGTACAGGTGCTCCACTCAGTGGATCCAAAGCACAGAAGTTAGCAGCCTTTACGAGAGGCTTTACGAAATGAGACCTGCAATATACAATTAAAGAAACGAAATGGTTTCCACTGATAAGAAGCACTAGTTCAGATTGGGCACACCTACGCATGTGCTTTAATGCGCATCAGCTTATTTTAATGTGCTTAAAGTGTCACTAAAAACTGTGCTATTTAGCTAATGTGCATTAAAATAGGCTAACGCGCATTAAGTGTCACTTAAAAACTGTGCTTTTTAGCTAATATACATTAAGACAGGGTAATGTGCATTTTTCTAGTACCTCACAATGGAGTGCATTTACCATACTATTAAAGCGCCACATCTCTTGTATCAGTGTTGCCGTGCTTAAAAATGATGGTGGGGGTGCTTGAACTAAACCTTGTCAAACAAGCTTTAGTTCAAGCACACCTGCTGCCATTTTTAAGTGAAGGGGGCTGATATATGAGATATGGCAGGGATTTAATTAGAACAGCTCTCTGAGATGGTCTAATTAAAGGGCTGCCCCCTCCACCTCTGGAGCATGTGAAAAAGTGACCAGAGGTACTAGATTTAATGCACATTAACTAAAGCGTGTTAATGTATGTGTAGATGCACCCACTGAATTCCAGCTTTTGTTCTAAACTCGTTTCCATTGCTGCTCATTAAGACATTCTTTGAGGCTGAAATTTTTGTGATTGGTCTCAGGTCAGGGTGAGTTTTGTTTTTTGGTTTGGTTTTTGGATATGCCAGAAGTTTGAGTTGAAAGGGATTTCAATTGTTTTTCAGAAAATGGAGCATATAGAAAAGATATTAGTACCTAATTTAAAGCCAGGTAGCGATATAGATGATAAATATGACAAAGTTTTAGTCACCAAAGAAAGAAGAAGAAAAAAAAAAAAATCAGCCCAGCGTGGAGAGAAATTTTAAAAGTTGGTAGTACTTTTTAAACCTGTACATGAGCATACACAGCAAAATGCTTGCAATTTTTTAGTATGCCCCAGCTTCAAAGGAGCTGCTTAAGTACGACATTTAACAATGGCTCAGCAGTGAAACACTTTCTATACCCTTTGAAAAGCGAGGAAATAAAATGCAAAAGCTTCTACTAATGTAAAATGGTAAAAATGAAAAAAATCAAACACACACGACATGGAAATGCAGAAATCATTTCCCAGAAAGAGTAACTATCATACTACATACAGGTAGTATTTACTTTCCCTGCTTTCCTTATTATAGGTAAATTATATGCTTGTTTATGTTGTTAGCCACATACCACAACAACCCTGGATGTGAGACATGGCTGAATTAACACTGCTGGAGATATCTTCACACGTTGCACTTTGCTGTATCGCATACTTAACCCTATACCCTGAACAATATGTTCACAAAAACTGTTTAAAGATCCTACGCTAGAGAGGTGTTTGCTTTCAACACAAGTTAGAGAACACTCGACTTGTTGCTACCAGCTCAGTTTTGCTAGAAGCTCCCTGCCCAAGGGCTTCAATCTGACTGATGCCTCCCAGCAGGAAGCCTGACTCACACTGCTATGCCATGAGGCTAAAGAACTGCAGCTCAGTTTTTGACTGCTTGAGAAACACAGGACACCTTCAAGATGTGTAACATGGAATTTAATAGCACAGGGTTAAAAGCAAGCACTTCAGTGGGCCAAAATATACTTTTAAATACCACTCACCTTGCAATAGCTTGGAAAGCCTCCTGCCTTTCAGGCGCATGTAAAGACTGAGCTGCACTTCCTGTCTCACTCATGACAGTAGGTCAGAAAAGCGGCTTCCTCTGCAAGACTTAGCTATCCTTTATTGCTTTGACAGTAAACTTTTTAGTGATGTACGTTCTTTATGATAAAACATAATTATGCTGTCATTTATTACACCGGTGTTTTTTCCTTTCATCTCTTAGCTAATAAGGAAATTACAGTAGAGCCTTGCTAATTTTGCACAACATGATGGGGAGACGCTGTTTGAATTGATGAATTTTAGACAGCAACATGTACAATGCAATTAAAAATGCAATGCTAACCGTAAAAAACGACTCTGATTTGACAAGATATAGATCTTATTTAGTTCTATTACTGATTCTACTTTGTAACATGCTAGCGAACATTCACTAATGTCACTACAGCAAAGTCTCAAATTAGGAGACCTCACAACAGCACTGTCCCCCATTTTTATAGAAGAAAACTGTTCTGCAGGTGTATCGAGCACATGAGGAAACCACAATTAACAAGGTTTTACTGTAGTCAGCTTAAATAACTGGCCCTTCCTGTATACCGTTAAGAGGTATTCCTATTTGCAGAAAGAGCTCATGAACAGGTGAAATGGCAGAAGCTCGAGGACTGGATGAGATGTATGGAGTTATACAAATGCTGTGTTAATTTTTAAATGATTCCTTTACCAGTGTACTGCCTCTGCCTGCATCTTTCACCCAGGACTGCCTATAATCTCAAATCAGGCTTTTCAAAGTGTTACTTCTGGGCACATTTTTAATGATAGTGAAAAGATGGGCTTTCCAGTATCATTCGCCAGCCCAGCAGTACAGCAACCCTAACCCCAACCCAGCATCAAATGTTTAATTAGAGATTACTTGTCAGGTGGATGTTTGGAACCCTGAAAATGTCGCCATTATACATACCCTCTGACTGCAGGTCTAAATATTCTGAGCAATACCCACAGCAAGAGAGAAAGGCAGCAAGAAAGGCAGAGACAGAGAGAAAGCAAAGAAGAAAGAAAAAGAAAACAGTAAAGATTGTGGCAAAAACAGACAAAAGAAACTACTTTGCATCAGACAGCTTCCCCTCCTGTAGAAATGACAAGGAATGTTTAACAGGGTTTCTTCTAGGCATACAGTAATTGAATACTGTGAACCGAGTCCTCGACGTAAAATTAAATCCAATGGACACACAAGTAACCGAATGAGCACATCCTCTGAACATCCTGCTCGAAGCTGAAACTTGCACACAGTCTAGGTTACCAAATCATTGACAAAGTACAGCAGTAACAGGAAACAGGTCATCACCTGCAAGGTACACCTGCACTTTTCTTCTCCCCCAGCAAATTTACCATGTGATGCTTACCACAGATCAGGGGCTCCCAAACTGGTACACAAGACATCTCTGGGGGGTACACAAGAGCAACTGTGTAATGGTGGATTTAATGTTCATTATAATAATAATGGGCATTTAAGGGGTTCATATATAAAATGCATGGTGGTAGGGGTACATGGGCAGCTGGTAAATTTGGAAGGGTACATAGTAAGAAAAAGTTTGGGAACCTCTGCCATAGATCTTCCAGGGTAAACCTTCTGGCTAGCTTATCTGAAAAATCCTATTACTTGTGTGTGACTTAGAGCTGCTGCTAAGAGTACCATGCACCTACAAAAGAACAGTCACATATAAAGTTGTGCTGTACAACGCAGGGAGAGAAAGTTAACCCAGGTGCATCTGGGCCATACCATAACTTAAAAAGCACATGGCTAAATGCAGATCATTAGCAAGAGGGCTCCAACCTGTGGATTCGCAGCAGAATAAATGGTACCCAGTACAACCGGTATTTGGTGGGGCATGTGTAAGAAGCAAGATCCTAATTTAAAGAGGTTCCGAAAATTTGGAAAAGTTACGTGGCAGGAAACTTAAGGACATCATTATATATATCTATATAGATATATCTCTATCAACTATCCCTTGATACAAGGATTATGTCTGCCGGGGTGGGAGGCGGGGTAAGGAGGGAATTATTGGTGAGTTTTAACCCTTCCTAACAGCAGGGTCTTTCTACTTCTAACTGTAGATTGATGACACTGCCATCGGCTGAAAAGCAGGCTAAAAAGCTACAACAGGCTTCAGTTCTGTGGCAACCTGGCCAGTAAGATTTGGTGAGAGCAGTGTGGTCAGTAGTTAGAACTAAATAGGAATTATTATATGGAAAGCCGCAGTAAATAGAGGGCTGACAACTGAAACACGAGTTACCTACATTTATCACTATTGCCAATGTAAGTGTCAACTTTAGTGCTTAAATATTTAAAATTTGAAATAAGGCATACAAGGTCCAAGCACTGGACCTTTTTAAAAGGTTAGTTTAAATGAAGGTTTGGTATTATCACTGCAGGACAAAATATAGAAAGAGGACTTAATCTGCCTCAAATGCAAGTCATCCTTCTGATGCACAGGTTTTCCAAAGGAAACTGGAAATTCAGCAGCTTTAAAAATACTCATCTGGTGCCTCTCTAACAGTGCAACATAGATTAAAATTCCAGATGGACAGATTAAAATTCCAGATGGATAAGAGCTGGTGAGTCACACACTCTGCTCATTAAACAGATCATGGCTGCTATTCCAGCCGGGAGTCCTACAAGGGAAAAAACAATACAATGCGGCAATACAGTGAAGGGGTGAAAAATTCTCAGGAGGTGACCTAAATCCCTACATATAAATACTGGATCCATTGTCTTTATTAGTGTTTAATGCTTCCTTAACCATCCTTATAGTGACATGCTATGCACATTTTTCTCTAAGAACTCCCACTGCAGGCCAATCCCCTTTCTTTAACTGCTGTCAGCCATTGCTCAATGTTTTCCAACTCCTTTGGAAGAGATTAGCAAAGGTATGCTTTATTGGCTGCATCTGGGAAAGAACTCCTACTTAAACCAAAATAAGCCCTGTGGTGATCTAGAAAAACTTTCTAGTCTTCAAAATCTCTGATGCAGCCTGGCATTACTTTAGTAAATTGAGGATAAATTACTGAATTTTCTTTTAATATAATGTTATGATGGCAAACACGTTTTTAAATACTACTTACTAATTATTCTTTAGCACGTGACACATTAATTCATTATTCCCTCAGTAAGTAGAGAATTAAATATTTGCATTTCATGAATAAGTAAATTAAGGAGATGCTCATATCAAAATTTTACCATCAAGCATTTAAAGGACTTAAAGGCTGATTTCTCAGAGTTGTTGGCAGCCATTCTTGCAAAGAGTGGGAATAAGTGACGCCAGCACCTCTGGAAAACCAGCATGTTCTGTATAAGATTGGTACATACTGATTTTGGAGACTAACTCAGACCCCTCAACGTGCAAATTTTACCGTGAGTGACTTGTCAAAGCCAAAGAAAGAACTGAGTTCAAATCCTGGCTGAATCAAATGTCTAAAGCTTGGACAGCACCGAGCTGTAGAGAAATGGACGCCCATCAGCACTCTGAATTCAGGGAATTTTTCATCAGGAAACCCCAGATGTTTTTATCAAGCACTGCCGTTGGTTTATGTGGAGTCATCCAGGAACAGGGTAAAAACTGACGCACCCACAATTGAGCGTTTCAGATTGGATTCATTTGTTATGGGCGAGTAAAATGAAATCGAGATCAGCTGTGATGAATACCAGGCAGCCTCAATTCTCATAACCGGCCAACCAGGTATTTCACACTACAGGACATACACCATGAATTAAAACTGCTGGACAGATCTGTGGCAGCTGACTACAGCTGTTACCGCCATCTAAATTAAAGGCTTCTGCCTGCTCCCAGCAACTATTTGTTTTAATTCCTGACTCAGGCTGTAAACTTTGGAAACTATTCATGTTTTTTCAGGTGGAGATTATGGTTATAGAAGTATTTGGTTTCACTGCAAAGGCAGGGTGAGCGTAGCAGTTGCAAATCATTCAAAGCAAAACAGGCTGTGGATGCTTCGACTTGACTTAGCTCCTAAGTGACTTATTTTTTTCATATATCCATTTCCAATTGCAGTGTGTATACTTGACAGAGTCATGGCCCACAGTCTGTTTAACCAGCCAAAGTGAGAATCTGCCTCTCTCTATTGGTTGGGAAGTGAATAGAAAGTTACAGTGCCAAACAGGATGGACAGCACCACCGTGAACCAAGGCAGACAGTTAAATGGATGGAACAGCCCTGGCCACAAATCTTGGCAGTTCAGAACTGAACAACACATGTGCAAGATGCACGTCACCTCCACTTGTTCCAAGGGTTTTCACTTCATAACACGAGAATCGGTGGAAGTTCAATACAGAGCCTGCTGCACCATGAAAAGAGTTAATACCGCAACTCCGCAATCAGCAATATTATGCTGACTTTCATGTTTCCTTCTATCCTGGTTTCTCACAGGTGAACCTGCTTGGCCATGCCATCTCTCAGCCTAGAGACTTGTCCCATATTTTAAGCAACCCACCAGAAGCAAATCCCCACAAGCAAAGAAATGTTGCCCGGGTGATTTGTATGTGAAGTGTGCAGCATGAGGCGCGGCCTGTGCTGACACAGACATTACACGTTTTCCAATTGCAAAAAACTCAGGTTTGCTCATGTTCAAATGACCAAAATCTAACAGTCTTTTATTTTCTCCAATAATTTTCCTTTACAGCTGTGTAACTTCAGCAGCAGCACAAGGTATAATGAGCCAGCTTTTCCTACTCTCAGGTGTCTGCTGGTTTGATTATACCTCAAACTTGCTCATTACAGTAAGTCATATGTTGGGTGAACCTGGTTCACTTTCTAGTACACTTCCCCCATGACTCCAGATTATAGCCCACATCTGCATAGGGGTATATGAGGAATAGTTTTTATGTAAAATTTCCTAAAGTGTTTATATGACTTTGAAACCAAAGCTGTTTCTGAAAACAATGGGAGAAAGCACAAAACCCAGAATTAGTTATTACAAGTTCAAAGTTCATGGTGTTTTAGACACCAGCTTCTTAAGAGCCAGAATACTTAATTTCTCTGGTTGAACTATGGCTGTATGAAATGTGGCCTTTAGCCCAAGGGACTTTGCAGTGAAAATACCACCACAGTTGCAATACATAAAGGATTTAATGCACTCACAGTTCAAGGGGAAGAGAGAAAATGCTAGGGATAACCTTTTCAAAACCATTCATGTCCCATTTTTAGAAGTGCTGGAAGAGACACTAAGACTCTTTTGAAGCTTTTTGACTGGAAAATTACCATGAACTTATGATCTTATAAATATTGGATTCTGGCTCTTGTGCATCACACAGTCCAGTGGGTTTCAACCTGTGCTCTGCAGCCCCTTGGGAGTCCGCAGTCCGTGTCTAAGGGATTCACAAAAGATGACTATGGCCAATCAAAAGTATGTGAATACCCATACTTACAATTCAAAGGGGTCTGCATCTCCATTCAAAATTTGTGAAGGAGTCCATCCCTCCATTCAAAAATGTTTAGAGGTCCACAAATGAAAAAGGTTGAAAACCACTGGAAGTTTTACCAATGAATATTTTGCTTATGACTTGAGTCAGGTCCCTTCCCCCTCACCATCTTGTGGGATGCATTGCAATCTCAATCTTCCATGCCCTCTGCTACTTGTCATCACACAAGGCCTCCCATGTCTCTGCTAATGGATCTCGCTTGGATTGCCCCCTCACTGCACTTCCAGTGCTAGACCTCCTCTCAGAAGCTGTCAGCTGGGTGGTGGTTTCTATCTGAAAGCAGGCGATGCATTGCTCTGTACCAGCAGCCTGCACCACGAAGCCCTGAGAACCCCTTTCCAAATTTGAACCCGCATCTCCAAAAAGGAAAAGCTGGTCCATTAACCTGTAGTGCCATGAAGTTCTCACAAATTTACATTTTTATCTTTTAACAAGTTGCTGTGTTTGAGATTTACATTTTGGATTACAGCACAGTCCATCTCTAGGCTCACATTATGCTCTCCAAAACCTCAGTGGCCAGGCCTACCCCACCCCAAGGCGATTCCTTTCGCACCTGGTGAACACAGCTTTCTCATTCTTAGCATCCATGGTCAGTTTGATGGTTTCCTGGCCTGACCCCGTACTGATGGTTTCGGTAACGATGTCGGTCTTGTCCTCATCTTCCTCACTGTCGGAGCCTCCAGAGGAGCTGCTGTCCGAGGCCACGAGAGGTGCCTTCCTTGTCACACAGACGTTCCAAACACAGGGTGACGTAGTGCTAACTGCAAAGAGAGAGCAAATCATTCACAGGACAAACCGAGCAGAGGCACCAGGAAGACTTCTACAGCCCCCAGATACAACTGGAACATTTTCAGCAACAGAAACCAGAAGGCGACTTACCTTTCACTAACTGTGCTTTTCAAGAGGATGACGTGAATTTGGATCTCACAGTAGGCAAGCATGAGCTTCACATGGGCACGACTGGATTTTTTTTTAAAGAGCAGTATCTGTTGGGACCACCCATGGCTTGTGCCGCCTCATGCTCACATATGCGGGCCCAAAGAACAGAACAGCCACTGCCTTGCTTCACTTCCTTGAGCAATCAAAAGCCAGGCAAGTGGGAACTCAGACAGGCATCCACACAGGTCACAGGATCTACACCATCTCAAAGAACCACAGTTCCTGGAGAGTAAGTAACCTTTTATGTTCAAATAGGCAAAGTGGATCCCTGCTGCAGGTGACCAGCAAGCAGCAGCATCTTGGAAGTATGTGCACAAGGGACTTCAGCAACATCAAAGCTGATCGTAGCACTGCTCTCCCCAATTTAGCATCTCATCTAGCAGATAAGCCCAGTGTGTAATGCTTGGCAAGAGGCAGTGGACTACTCCATGTCACCAGCTTACTGGCCTCAAAAACAGGTCTCTCTCTGAAGGAGTCCTAGAACACTGCTGGAGCACGGCTGGCTCATTTGGAGAGCTCCATCAGACAACTAGTGACACAGGAAAACATGTAGTGTCATCCCTTTCATTACTCTCAGTGAAGAGATGGTCTGACCTTTAGAGAAGCTGACTAAGTACAGACAGAGACACTGTCTGATGTATTACGTAGACAGGACCATTCAAGGTCCGGGATACATCAGATGCCTTTAATTTCTTTTCCCTCTATGCAGTGTGGCTCTGGGAAGATGCTGATCAACTGGGATACAATTATCACAATGAACTTGGAGGGGGGTATACAGCATCAGCGTGCCCCCTTTTGCATGAAAATTCGGGGAGGCGGCCATCAGTAAAGCGCTGAAGTTCACTCACTCTCGTGCCTGGAGGTGACAGCCACTAGAAAGCCCACATGGACAACACAAAAAGATGGAGGCTTGAGTCATGTGTCCCTGGACATGAGGATCTTAATGGAGGCGGTCTTGTGAACAGAGAACTCACCCAGGACATGGGTCTTTCCTAGGCAGGAGAAACACTTGCTGTGCCCATAACAGAATGGGCACAGTTTTGACTTCACCATGCCACTGCTGCAATCCACCCAGACCCATGTTACAGTAGGGATGTGAATTCTCTTTCTTTATGTTTTAGTTTTTGGAACAACTTTTATACGAAAAGTGTAAAAATGCAATACTTAGTGGGCTAAATGAACTGGCCTAAGGTCGCTGAAGAAAGCAACGGGTTACCCATTTGCTGAGTTACCACTTGCTAACACAGGCAGGTAGAGGGCACTGAGGGAGCATCACAGACACTCCACCTTTTATCCCCTCACATGGGAGCACAAGGTGACCAAGGACAAATACACAGATACAAACACTGTGATTAAAAAAAGAACCCAAAGCTCATGCACATAAACACCTACGGTGGAATCCACGCTGACATACGCTTCAAGAAGAAATCTGTCATCTGCACTAGGTAATTAAAGACTGTGCTACTGCAGGGCCAGAAAAAAGTGTGGGCTGAAAATAAGCTACATTAGGAGCCCACCCCAGCTTTTATAAGAACATTTAATATTCACCATCTGCTGCCTGTGACACAATTTTAGAGACAAATTTCAATGTTTTTCTGTGCTATCAATTCCTCAAATTCTGCTCTGATCTAAGATTGGGCAAAAATGCAAATTGAAATGATGGGGTTTATTAATGTTTTGAGGATTTGGTTAGCTATCAGTGGGCACATTGACACGTGCTATTAAGGTGAAATTATAAACTCTAGTACATATTGCACAGGAGTTTATTGCTCCCAGGTGCCATATTTATGTGCGTGCCTCAGACCGTAGCATGTTTAGCCAGGTCGGAGCAGCCCTGGCTGGCTGGGAGCACCGGGGGTCAGCCTGCCAGCCCAAGGCTGCTCTGACCCAGCTCAGTGTGCTGTGGAGGAGCTGGATGGGGCACAAGGGTGCTTCAGTGTGGGGCTAGCTGGCAGGGAGCCCCCACAATGAACTACCCTTGTGTATTTACAAGTACTATCCTGCACCTGAGTTAACTAGCTTAAGCTGTCCTAATAGCACCACACATAGATGGTGATGTTTTACTGCAGAGCTAATTACGCAGTTCTGCAGTAAGCGCATTGTGTAGATGCAACCAGTGAGAGCAGAGCACCTACAAGTCAAAGAGGTTTCTCTATATCCAGGGTATCAAATATATGGCCCATGGACTGGATTTGAGAGGCACTGCAGCCCAGATCTGGAGCTGGATCATCTGTACCAGATGCTGGCTGCAGCAGGGGATACAGCCTGCCAGCACATCCGAGTTTGACACTCCTGCTCTCTATTAACCAGAGAACCACATTTTTCAACTAGCAATGGGTGAAGCACACCAAAAAAGCAGAAAACTCTCACCAGATTTCTGGTACTTCCTGGCTTTTGCCTGTCAGAAATCTATCAGGATCACTTCTCTTTCAACTGCCTGACACTGTCACTACTGAGCTCCCCCAGAAAATCAAATAGCACAGAGGAGGGCAAGCACCCTGAGAAATGAACCCCGGGCAGAAGCACCATTTAACAGGATTCTTGAATTCAGTCACAGTCAAGCTACTTGACAGATCTGTTTTGATGCCTATGTGAGGCAGGACCGGAGGGGAACTTTACCCGTGAAACCTGGGATATCTGGCAGTACTCAAAATGACTAGAACAACAAACCAACCCCTCCATGTTTCATAATATTCCCACTTACAGGTCTTGTCCTGACTTTGCTTGGGGTTTCCCTCTGAGTCGCTGCTTTCTGTGTCCACAGGAGAACTACATCGTGGACCTGATTCTGAGCTGGAAGACAAAAGAACTTGCAAATGAACTCCATCTGCCATGGTCCTGCTCCCTAGAGCTTCCTCTCGGAAGTCATTAAGAGTCCCTGCACAGTCTCCCACGAATATCTATAGACTTATTACTTACATTAGGATGACAGCCCTGCAATAATAATAGTGCTGTACTATCACGCTAGCACAGTGGTTTTCAAACTTTTTTCATTTGTGAACCCCTAAAAAATTTAAAACAGAGGCATGGATGCCTTTGAATTGTAAACATGCGTATTTATATACTTTTGATGGATCATATCTTTCATGGACCCCTTAGACATAGGTTGTGGACTACAGGTTGAAAACCACTGCTCTAGCAGGTGGCTACCTACAAACTCATCAGGGGAAATCAACAGCAAATAGGAAGAGCCCTTTTCTCCCCAGCACCACCTGGGGTGACAAGCAACAATGGTAATAAGCTGATGGAGAATAGGTTTAGGTGAGAGATCAGGAGGCAATATTTTACAGTTGGGGTGGCCAAAATCTGGAACCAGCTTCCCAGGGAAGTGGTCCTCACCCCTACCTTAGGCAAGTTCAAGAGGGGGGTTGGATGATCACCTGTCTGGGGTCTTGTGAACCCAGCATTCATTCCTGCCTGTGGCAGGGGGTCAGGCTAGATGATCTGTTCAGGTCCCTCCTGAGCCTAGCTACTATGAAACTATGAGACATGGCCACCACATATCAGTCAATATAAGCATAAGGTGGGATGAGTGCCCAAATGCAGATGGACAATATTAAAAAGGGGAAAAAAAGGGAAGATTCAAGGTCAGACTCCTCCCTTGCTGTTTCATCCCTCCAACCCACCCCCAGTCCAAACATTTCTTCACGCAGAAGCTCTAGAAAAGGTGAGGCCGTCTATGCTTCATTTACCAACAAAAAGGTTGAAAGTCTGTAAACTTTGCCCATCCTTTCTCCTCAGGAGTGGTGGTCTCTGGTGCTGCTGAATCCCACACACTCGATCCAACATCCATGGCCACACAAGGTGCTGGGGGCTTTGAATTCACTGGCTCGAACACGGCTGTCCATCCTGAGCCTGAAGGCATGGAGAGAGAGACAGAGGGGGAGAGAGAGAGAGAGAGAGACAGAGAGATTCTTGAGGATTCTGAGGAATTGCATGGTTTCCCAAACCAAGCCAAAGGAGAGGGAATTCCCAGAGTTAGGAACAAAGACAATCCTTCCACGTAATCAATGGGAGAATAACCTATCGAAAATTGGCTGATCGGCCCAAAAGAAATCTCATGAGATTCAATAAGGACGAGTGCAAGGTCCTTCAACTTAGAAGGGAGCTGACTAGCTAAGTGGCAGCTCTGCAGAAAAGGACCTGGGGGTGACAGGGGACAAGAAGCTGAACAGGAGCCAGCAGCGTAGCCTTATTGCCAAGAAGGCTAACACCATCCTGGGTTGCGTTGGTAGGAGCATTGCCAGAAGACTGAGGGAGGTGATTCTTTCCCTCTATTCAGCACTGCGGAGGCCACATCTGGAGTCCTGTGTCCAGCTGTGGATCCCCCATGACAGAAAGGATGTGGACACATTGGACAGTCCAGTGGAGGGCAGTGAAAATGGCTGGGGGAAAGGACTGGTAAGGAGAGGCTGAGGGAACTGGGCTGATTCAGTTTGCAGAAGAGAAGATTGGGGGGAGATTTGATAGTAGCCTTCAGCTCCCTGCAGGGGGGTTGCAAAGGATGGAGCTGGATTGTGCTCAGTGGGGGCAGATGACAGGACAAGGAGCAATGGACTCAAGTTGCATCAAGGGAAATTTAGGTTGGATATTAGGGAAACCTCTCTCACGAGGACGGCGGTAAGGCACTGGAGGTTCTGAAGACCAGGGTAGTTGGGATGATCTAGCTGGGAATGGTCCTGCTTTGAGCAGGGGGTTGGACTAGATGTGACGCCCTGAGGTACCTCCCAACCTTCATTTTCTACAATTACCTACAATTTGCACATAACAAAGTGACAGCTATCTTTCCAGAGGGATGTGCTCATTAAGCAAGATGACTTTATACGCTTCCACAACATCAAAGCACTAGCTACAGTCAGGCACCGTGCTGCTAGTGTGTGTTGAGCAATTCTGTCTAGGTACTAATAGAGCCCTCATCAGATTTAGCAGCAAGGCACGAGCAAAAGAACTGGTGAGCATAATGAAGTGTCCAAGGTCGCCCAGGTGGTTAACAGCAATCAGGAACAGAATTTAGCTCCCCCGAGTCCCGGTCCATTGCACTGTTCTCAGTCCACAGAGGCTCCTAAGGTCCTGCCAGGGATTTCCTTCCTGAGCTGAAATGCTATAGCTCTCTTGAGAAGAGGAGATCTGCTGTGGCAAACTGATCAATGGTCTGTGCTGCTCAGAGTCTGCAGGAGATCCCACACCCCTATCATGGACTGCACCAATGCTTGAAGGACAGCTGCACCAACGTGCAGCCGCCACTAGCCATCAAACTGCCTTCAACATAAATAGTCATTGTTACCCTGGTCTGGGCACAGGAGCCCATTTTTTGTTATGAGACATTCTCTATGTGTGTCACAGAAACAGTAGGGAATGGCACAGGAACATGCTGCTAGCCTTGGCCATTTTTAATAGGCTAGATAAAGCTACAGAAGTCCAGCAAAACACCAGGCCTGAGGCAGCTTTAAAACTCCCAGGAACTGCAGTGGGAATCCTGTAGGTGTTACTGATGCCACACTGGCTGGCCGTTTCAACTGAGCAACCTGCCTGGTTAAGCAACCATGCAAATCTGCAAGTTTAGGTTAAACAGGAGAGGCCTGGCAGGAGGCAGCACATGGGAAGGCCTCGAGATAACTAAACCTTGATATCATCATTTTAGTTTGAGAATATCAGCAGCGACTGATTTAACCAAATGCACCAGGTGCAGCTGCTCTACAATCAGTATGCCCTTAATGCATTTTTAAACTGGTGGTAAAAAGCAGCCTACATCAGTGTGGGGGAGAGAAGATGGCGACAGGCAACCTTCCAAGATGGTGAAAAAAACAGATAAGCAATCCTCCCTTCCAAGAACTGTAATTTTCACAATCCCAGTTGACTGAAACCTTCCAGAGCCATGGAAGAACTTGTGCAGCCTGGTTCCCAAAGTCCCAGTGAAATAAAGGGATATTAGCCTAGCTAATCGGAAGACATTAGTTAGAGTTAAGAGTATGCATACATGGGTGAGAAGGCAGGGAATTACACTGAAAGGCACTCCTGCTGCCACGGACCCATGACTCCAGAATCCCTGCATCAACCCTGGCCCAGCAGGATCTGGGCACATGTCTCTACTCAGCTGTAAAGGGAAAATCAGAAGGCACTGAGATAGCTGTTTATTTTTCTACTTGGGACATAAATAATAAAAAATAAATAATAAAAAGTTCAGGCTATAGACCAGTCTCTTGCCTTATTTATTTGCTGGCTACACTGCCCCTGTAATCCAGGTAACAAAGGCTATCAACAGGAGGTAGATCTGCTTGACGCCTCTCAGTTGTTGTGCAGGGATAATATCTTAAAGATAAATTTTGTAACTAGAGTAGGTACAAGTAACACCAAAGAACACATGGTTTTGGAGAAAGAAGCTTGTCTCGCTTTACCTAAATCTGGACAGCTGAAAGTTCAAAGAGCACAGCCATTTGCACTTCCTGCCTCAACCGCTCCCATAGGGTCACCTGTCTACATTGCTCTGGGGAAACTTGCTGCCTGCCCGCTCTTTCTCCAGGCTGCAAGAATGGCTTTATAACAAGCTAAGCTGAACCGGAAGCACAGCAGCTAGCTGTGACAATGTTGTGCCTGAAGATGCTTAGCAGTGCTCTTCAGAAAGCCTTGAAGAGCAACACATCACTGGTTAGTGCTTACCCAATATCGTTTCCTCACCCAGGAAATTATGCAAGATGCAAAGATTTCTTCGGGTGTTATCTTTTATTGGACCAACTATGTAGCTGGGATAAAGTTATAGACAAGCCTTTGAGTGTAGCACCTTCTTCAAGACCTGATGAAAGTCCCAACAACACAGTTAGTCCAGTAAAGGACACCACCTGAAGAAATCCTTGCCTCTTGCACTGGTTTTTAAGAAAGCACATAATGGCTCAGGGGCAGAGGCACATGACTTGTGAGGACACTCTGAGAGAACTGGGCATATTTAGGATGGAGACAAGAAGACCGGGGGGTGGGGGGATTGAATAGCAGCCTTCAACTCCCTGCAGGGGGGCTGCAAAGAGGAGGGAGCTGGACTGTTCCCAGTGGGGCAGATGACAGGACAAGGAGCAATGGGCACCAGTTGCAGCAAGAGAAGCTGAGGTTAGATATTAAGGAAAACTCTCACGAGAAGGGTAATAATACACTAGGAACAGACTCCCCACAGAGAGGTGGTGGAGTCTCCATCCTTAGAGGTTTTGAAGACCCGGCTAGACAAAGCTCTGGCTGGCATGATCTAGTTGGGGATGGTCCTGCTTGGAGCAGGAGTTTAGACTAGATGTGACCTCCTCAGGTCCCTTCCAGCCCTCGTTGTCTGTGATTCTACTGCACCCTGTCTGGCAGCCTCAGTGTAACATTGCAATCCTTTTGTTTCCCTGTATGCGGAGAATCCAGTCTCTCAAATACGTGAGACAGGAACATGCAGACTGAAATTCAGAACGGACACTGATTTTTCATCTACAGAGCCTGCATGAGAGAGCAGTCATGACAGAAGAGTGGTTCACAGGCCCTACATACTCCCAGGAGGCATCTCTCTAGGAAATACTGCCCAAGCCAATTTGGAGGATTAAATTAAGGCGCTCAAAGCCCTCACCTTCAGAGGAGTCTGTGCCCTTCTGTTCAGAAGCGTTACTTTTGTTGGCATTCACTGTAGAAGGTGAGGTTTGTTCTTCTGCTTCCTCCTCCTCTTCCGAGTCCACACTGCCATCGTGGTCCCCGTTCTCTAGATCACTTTTTGAAGAACTCTCTGAGGTCTGAGAGACTCCAAACCTACAATGCAGAAATCACAGTTAGAAAAACCTATTGGACCAGTGATGCTCAACTTCTTGCCCCTGAGAGCCATAACAGGCCATGGCATTCCATCCCAGCCCTACGTGGCCAGATCCGGTCACAGTGCCCCGTGCCAGCCCCACATGCCCAATCTAGTATGCAAGGCCACACTTTCCAGGCCACAGGGCTCCCCATGGGTCTAGAAATCTGGCAGCAGTGAAGCAGCCACCACTCCCCTGCTGTTAAATTTTGGGCCCATGGGGAGCCCCTGAGGCTGGATGACATGGTTCCAGGGGCTGGATCTAGCCCATAGGCTGGGGCTGAGCACCTGTGTCAACCAGAAGGGGGAAGAAAGTGGCAGTGTAAGTCTGTTCCCTACCAAGTACCCTTCAGTGCTTTGATCCATATCATTTTTTATGTGCTAGGGGGACAGAGCCTCCTATACTCCCTCAGAAAATTGGTGCAGTCTCTTACTAGAAGTTCTGCTTGCCTTCAGCCCATGTTTCTGTTTCACACCTTCATCCTATCGCTTGTGTTTATTTTCCCCACACAACCCTTAAGAATCCCCTTAGTGGACGGGTCTGTATCGTCTTGGCGGGAAGTGGCCAGTAGTGTCCCGCAGGTTCGGTTCGTGGCCCGGAGCTGTTCAACATCCTTATCAAAGATTTAGATGAGGATGTGGAAAGCACACTGGTCAAGTCTGTGGGTGATACTTAGTTATGGGGAAAAGTGGTCATGCTGGAGGATAGGATGTGGATCCAAGTGGACCTAGACAAGAAGGGAAGGTGAGTGAAGCAGAATTGGAGACAGTTCATTAAGGATAAGGGCACCCCTGGGGAGGACAAAGAGCAATGGCCATGAACTGTTAGAGGATGGTTTCAGGTTGAAGAACTTCTTTATGGTGAGGGTAACCAGAATCTGGAATAGACTTCCAAGGAGGTGGTGCAGTCCCCAACCTTGGAAGTCTTCAAGAGGAGACTGGACAGAAACTTTCCTGGGATCATTTGACCTCAGCAGCAGTCTTGCCCAGAGCAGGACAGATGGATTTGATGATCTTTTGGGGTCCCTTCCAGCCCTTAACGTATATGAGTCTATGAAAATACTGTATGTGCAAATGTTCTTTCGTATTTCAGTTTCCACATACCAGTATTGGGCATACGGTGAGCAAAAGTAAATTCCTATATGCTCCCATATTAAAGAATCATAGAAAATGAGAGTTGGCAGGCACCTCAGGAAGTCGCACCTAGTCCAATCCCCTACTCAAAGCAAGACCGGCCCCAGACCCAGCTACATCTTCCCAGCCAAGGCTTTGTTGAGCCAAGTCTTAAAAACCTCCAAGGATGGAGACTCCACCATCTCTCTAGGTAATCCACTGCAGTGCTTCACCACCCTCCTCGTGAGAAAGTGTTCAAACTAAACTTCCTTTCCACTAACATCAGCAACTCACTACAGATGCATAAAATAATTTAAAAAAATATTAGACTTCTGGCAAAAGACAAGTGAATCTTGGGAAATGTACTGGTTATTTTTGAGCACACAGAGGACATGTATCAGGTTAAAATGGTAAACTGTAAAACACACCATTTTGGTTGACTGCATTTCTGATACTGCAACAACTGAAAAAGCACAGTGAAGAATTAGCACATACTAACGAGAAACAGGTATGTGAATAAATGAGCAACAAGAGTGAACATGTCTAAGGGCAAAAGGTTGATTCATACAGTTAATCTTTACCATGGAACAAAGACTGCCCCGTCTATTTCTGAACACACTTACTGGCTGATGTTAGACTGGGCACCATCAGTTTGCACTGAAGGACAACACTTTCTCACAGGCACAGTGAATGGACACAAAGGGTCAGTCCGGATTTTTTCGCATGAATCCCATGCAGACAGAAGTGCCAAACTGACCATGTGGAGACTGAAGCCTTTTCAGGGTATTTATTCCCAAAACAAATACAATGCACAAGCAACGGGAGTGCAAAAATCCCCATACAGACCCAGTACATCAGGGGTGGGCAATTATTTCAGATGGAGGGCTGCTTAATGAGGTTTGCTGAGCTTTCAAGGGCTGCATGTGTAGGCCCACCCCTTGATAGTTGCTCCACCCCCTGCTCACCATCTTGGCCCACCCCTAACCCCTGACAGTTGTCACCCGAAGTCCCTCCCCTTGCCTCTGGAAATACTCCTTTTGGGATGCAGGCTTTCCATCCTAGAACCAAAAAACCCCCCAAAACATACACTAAAATCAAACATCTACTATAACATATTTTAATTTTATTACAAAAAATATTTTTGTCATGATTTGTGTTTGCGTCATGTGTATACAGGAGATTGCAAAATAACTCAAAAATAAAGTCTAGGCTTGTATATGGTGCGTGTGGGGGGTGTATGGTGCGGTGTGGGGGTGTATATGTGTGTGGGGGGGTCCATGAGGGGTGTCACTATGTATGTGGGGAGTTGTGGGGGCAGGGTGTGGGGCATTTGTGCAACGTGAGAGAGGGTTGGCTTCCCCGCCCCCAACCACTTCCCTACCTGCTGCCTGGAGTGAGCAGGTCCCCAGTAGCTGTAATGGCCAGGCCCTTGCGCCCATGAGGATGGGAGCAAGGTACAATCAAGTATTTTGGGGGCATGTGTATACGTCGGCACCTCGTTCCCACACTCGTGGGTGGGAGGGCTGGACAGGTACAATTCACTGGTGGGCGCCATGGGCTGGATGAAAGTGCTTGGCAGGTCAGATCCGACCCGCAGGCCGTATTTTGCCCGCCCCTGCATTACAAGACCAGGCCTACAAGAATCACACTGAGCATTGTCAATATACTTGGCTCAGTCTCAATGACCTGTGAGATGGATAAAGGCAGGCAAAACAGTGCCACCTCTTAAGGTAACACAGACACCTCTCTTATTAGCAACCAGATCAAGTTTACGTGTCACACAACTCACTTTCACTCTCCTTGATATTTTTGTTGGCTAATTTATTCACATCTTTCAGAATTGCAGTTATCAAAGAATCTGATTTAAATTATTTATTAAAATCAAAGGGATAAAGAAGTGCAAGTTCATTACATATTTACCACATGAGAGCCCACTTATAAAACACTTTTTCTTCCTATTCTGAACAAGGATCTCTTCTCTAGGTCATAAAATAAATTAAAAATTCTTTCTACACCTTGCTCTCTAACAGCAATGGCTGTACACTCAGAAAGGAGAAACGGACTGGCTTCTAAGAACTATTCAAATAAACCTCATTTCTCTCTTCCACTATGGGGTATGTATTATCATGCTTACAACACTGTTGCTGATCCTCCAGCTTCTCTCTTTTGGAATAGGTGTCTTATTCTAGGACAAACTCTCTCACAAGGAACAACAATTCATATAACACCACTCAATTTTATACCAGACGGGCTTCAGCGCACATCCGTACAACAAATAACCAACTGAAACAATATGAAACAGCCAACAGACAAACCTTCTGCTTTCATCTTACCGTGTTCTCGATTTCACTTGGGTTGCATAGCTTATTTCCTTCTCCTCCCAGATATCTTCCTCCTCCTCATTATCATCAAACTGTTGAATCCGTTCATTGCAGCAGGCTTCAAAGAGGGAAGCATTGGGCTGAAACACAGTTAAACAAAAATCAGGTTCTGCAGATCCTTGGAGGACAATCCTGGGGCAGAGTAGAATTCATAAAGCAGAAGTGATACAAAACTGTTCCACCTTTTTGTTGCGTGTGCGCCCAAAACAGGGAACTTTGGTTCAGAAGTGGAAGAGACAAAAGTCTGAATGAAGCAAACCCAGAAGAGACGTCAAAGGAACCAGTCTGTCGCAACCTCACTTGTTTCTGAACTGCTCCTGTGCCGTTCTGGTAGCCAAGTTTCTGCTTAATCCCCTGGCACAGGGAGGCTCTCAGCCATGAAGGGAGCACTCACAGGTATTTCTCAGCACACCACTCAAGCTCAGTAGCTTGGACCTTAGAAAATAAGGGGACAGGGCCATGGACAGCCTCCTTTCCACACAGACAAATGAGCATCCTACAGTGTCATCTCAGCCTCCACATGAACTTTCAATCAAATACTTACCTTCTACAGAATCCCATTAAAAGCACATTGAAAATTAAGTCATATAAAATCAGTATGATAATCCTGAATTTTGTCCATGCACTTTCTGTATGACAGGAGATGCCTTAGCAGTAATCAAAGTCAAACTGCTCTGTATTTATATAAACAGCTTGCCAAGCCAAGTGCTATAGGATCTCTGAATTAAAGGTTTGGAGCACGTACCAGTTATGGGACTGTCCAAACCAAGAGCAGTAGTGGAATTTTGCCGCGCAAAAACCTCTCCAGTCAGGAAAAAGAACAAGCTAAGCTAAGCATACTAATTGCTATTTGTGGTTTCAGTTTTAGTTTGCAGTGGAAAAACAAAGAATTTTTGCAGCTGAGAACTTGTCTGAGCTGACAAGAAGGAAGGGGGAACTTGTTTTTCACAACACTGTTTGAGGGAAGGCCTAAAGGGAAGTGTTTTTAAAACTAGGGAAATCAAATGCCATCAGCTTTGAATAGGACAGGGTGTGTCAGGGAACAGGTGTCTGTTTCTACCACCATCCATCTCCTGCACCTGAGGATGATTCAGGGCAATATCCAGAGCTGTTAAGGAACCCCTCTCTAGACTTTACCCTCACTGGCTTCCTTTCCTATTCAGTCAGTGGAAAGGGTGACAGAGAGAGACTTCAGACAGCAACCAGTTTGCACAAAGCCTTCCAGCACTTACGTAGAAGTACCCTCTAGCGTGGCCAGTGACCATGTGCAAGACCCTGTTGAAGCAGAGGGCGCAGGACCAATACCGATGTCAATGCCCTGAGTCCCCTCTGTGGCTGCAGGCACTGGGGTGCTCTTCCCTTGCCACAGAGAGCCCCTCTTCTACAAGACAGCGAGGACAGCAGTTGCCTCATGTAGGCACTGATCAGCTGCCTCAGCCCTGTTCAACAAACACCCCCAGGCCCCACTTACACTGTCATCATCTGCATCTATGTTGAAGTTTATCTCCGCAATCCTGTCGAAAGGTGCACTGCAAAAGAGGGAGAGAAACCTAAATGAGGGCTGGGAGCAGCATTTCTGCAGCCTCAGCATAAGGCCAAATGCAATCTTTTTGCAAACTCAGCACACAACCCGAGGCAGCTGACCACACAGCAGCTCTGCAGCTTGACCTGACACACTCCTCTATTGTCTCTGAACACTTGTTGCTGTATTACCCCCTGAACAGTCATTGCTGTATTACCCCAAGACAGCAATTTCTTTACTCAAGACTTTGAGGGGAAGAATGACCCATCTTGCACTTCTGCTCCTCTAAAAAAAAAATCACATTGAGGGTTTCCAGCTTCTCAATCTTGTCCGGTTCCTTGGCACGACAGCTGGAGCTGCCTGGGTCACAAGGTATTATGAGCCCTCAAGGCAAACTAAGCAGGGTGGCTTGGAACCAGACCGCTACTGGCTGTCACATGCCAACATCTGCAGAATATAAAGGCTGTCACCGAACACTTCTGTCTGTTCTTTCAGCACTGGAGCAAAGCTGGCATGAAAGGAAAAAAAAACTGAACTTGATCATAGTTTCAAAAGCTTGGCTGTATGGCAGAGATGATGCATGCTTCCCACAGCAACAGGGGAAGGAGCTAATGACCCTGCAAGTTCCTTACAGTTCTGCATTTCTTTGGGAACTCCTTACAGAACCACAGAAAATGAGGGCTGGAAGGGACCTCAGGAGGTCACATCTAGTCCAACCCCTGCTCCAAGCAGCACCAGCCCCAACTACATCATCCAGCCAAGCCTTCATCTACCTGGGTCTTCAAAACCTCCAAGGATGGAGATTCCCCCACCTCTCTGAGTAGATGGTTCCAGTGTTTTACTACCCTCCTAGTGAGAAAGTTTTTCCTAATATCCAACCTCAACTTCCCTTGCTTAATGGGAGATCTGATGAGAATCCAATGGAGGCTGGAGAATGGGCAGTGACTGTGAGCTTCCTATATAACAGTGTTCTGCCCTTGGCAAATCGTGTGTAAAGAAACGCAATCAAAACAGCTCATACTAGCAATGGTGTCAAGAGACACCATTACAAGAACAAAGGATGCTATAAGTCCAGTATCATTAGTATGTCTAATGGGAGAGGGGGGTGTCTATCTTTGGTCACTGTTATTTACATCCTATTTATTAAGCTTTCTCCCCTTAAGTGAAAGACTTATGCTTGAATATTTTTACTATTTTATAGCAGAGGCACAACATCACCAACCCAGTAAAGCAAAGTTCAGTTTTTTATTGCACCCTGATTCATGGTTTTCATGGTCCAATGGGGAAGGGACCTCCACACTATTGTGAAAACTAGTATAACCGACGCTGCAGAGACTGCTTTATTCTTTCTTTCCTCTCTGGATGAAAACTAGGGAATGGATAGCATGTTTCAGTTATAATTCTCTTTCAGTTTTACATTGTCTATCGCTTGCATGAGATAACCTCCTCTTAGTACAGGTTTAATTTCTACTGAAAAAATGCACAAAAAAATTAGATTACACCATAATCAGTGCAACTGCCTGACAGACTGAAAATGCCTGGTCCTTCTGTCCACAATTCTCAGAAAAGTGGGGGCAAAAAGATTCTCTAGACAGAAAAGGAGTTTTCTTTATTTAACAAGGCATCAGCACATGCCTGTCCCCAGATCTCCCCTGCCCCAATCAAAGGTAGCTGCCAACATGCTTTCAGGGCAAGCTGCTGGCTTTTTGCTTGAGAGACATTTCAAAGATGGCACAAAGAGCTGAAGCTGTTAAAACTGAGATGAAATGACAATTTAAACATACAGGTAGTTCACTGGGGCCCATAAACAGTGGGTTCCTCACCACCCTACACCTGTTCAGAGCTGCCAAAGACTCAAAAGGGTCATTTTGCAGCTATGTACTTCTCTGAACTGGCTTGCCGGGGGACAAGGAGCTCAGCCAGCTGATGTTTTTTCCACTGGTAATTAAATTACACAAGACAGAAGGGGAGATCTCCGACTCTTTCACTATGACGCATAAGCAGGACAGTTGCAAGATGTTATTTATTTTAAATGACAAAAGCCTCAAAGCAGGCTCCCAAAACTGTGTGGGAGTGAAGCTGGGAAGAGGCAGTTAATGATGCACACTCTCTGAGGTACAATCTCATTTCAGAACGCTGAGTTTGGTAAGCTTCATAAAAATGAAACCTGTCCACCCTTCCCTTCCTTGGAAGGCATGATCTGGCCCTGTCTCATTAATGTCCCCTTATACATATGGAAGAGTAGCTGGATGCTCCTGGGCAGTTCACCTACTGCAGGTCTTTGGTTTTCTAGTCCACACTTGACTATAAACTCTTCTGGACTGAACAGTGCCAGCACAGTTGCCTGAATTTAGAACTAGCGATTTCTGGTTTTAATGAAACAAAACAGCAGGCACAGAGATAGTTATAAGACACAGCACCTTATTCAAAAAGAGTCTGTCCTTCACCACTCCTCTGCTGCTGCTTCTGCTGGGAGACTTTCAAGCTCCCAGCAGGGCCCTTGCAACTGGGTTTTCTGACTTGTTTCTTCTTAACCACCCTGTTACACTGAACTTACTGTTTTTTCAGGCCCATAACCAATCTTCCACATTTCTGAGCTGAGCACGGAGGTGCATCCTCCACTGTAAGCCCTGAACCAGAGGAAGCAACTAAAGCCCAGGAGGCCTGCAGAGCCGATAAAGGACTAACAGTTCCATTTATAATGGATGAACTCACTTGATATTGTCATCCTGGTCTGCAAACTCTTCATCATTGAAGCCAAACTGATCCACAAAGTTGGCTGTCATCTGCTGGATCTGATACTCTGAGAATGCCTGAGGGATGCAACCAGCGAAGAGTCACAAGTGTGCAAAGAAATCATATTCAGGGGGTTGAACGCAGGCACAAAGGGAGATGCTGTTGTTCAGCACACTCCAGCCATGGCTCGGTTTATCAGCAAGGTGTCTGTACAGCTGCAGTTTCCAATCTACTACACATAATGGCCCTGACATCCTGCACCTGTTCTGACCCCCCAAGGTATTTAAGGACTCCTATTCATACTTCTGCTCAGAATGTTACTCTGCTAGCACAGGGGGAATACTGGAATACCCCCTGCAGAATCAACTCTGTTTCCTATTGTTCTCAAGGGTTTTTTAAATTGTAACCGGGAAAAGGAAACCATGAGCAAAGGGAAGGAAAGCATGCTTGTAAAGCCACACAAGCAGAGCGTAGGGACATCAGCTATTTCACCATTTCTGGAACCTGACAAGACTTTAGATTGAAGCCATCCACATATTCTCCAGTGTTACCTTCATGCTACCAGCAAGACAAACTTCTTGGCTGGTTTTGGCAACTTCCCTTTTATCCACAATGCTTAAAAGGAGAAAGAGAATGCCTGGCATCCTTGCTACACATTAAAAAGATGCTTCCACCACTGACTACCACCTCTGCAGCACCCCCAAAGCTGTGAGATCTCCTTACCCACACAAAGCCCTAGTGGTTTGCTGCATCTGCCTTTCCCTAAGCTCTGGCCCTCACTCCCTGCTCTTATCTAACAGTCCCCATGCAAACACTCCCCTCCACAGCATGCAATGGCCTTCCCATTATTCCTCCTGTCTCAAACAGCAATTATTAGGAGCCAACTTCAAATTCAGCATCCACACAATGCAGAGCTTCTTATTTTGGTGCTCAGTGGCCATGTCTACATGAGATGCTGACTGTGCAGTTGTTAAGCACAGTCATTTAATACTTGCATACCCAAGTACCAAATGACTGTGTAGTAACCAGCATTACAGTGAGTAGCATCCCCACACAGCTTCGCAGCAACACTGACTGTGCAGTAATTCAGTACCGCTGCCCAGCAGCATATTACTATTGCACAGTAGTGCTGCATCACGGTTCGTGCCACATGATGCTACTGCACAGTAGTAACGAGCTTCTGCGTAGTAAGCGTCTCGTGTAAACATGGCCAGTTTGTACGAGAACACAGGATGTTGTGTTTGGGGGTTGGACTAGATGACCTCTGGATGTCCCTTCCAGCCCTACTTCTCCATGACATGCATATACCATCGGCCCACCTTCTCTTTATATAAATTGTCCTGTTCTATCCAGATGTCCAAGCACCTCACAGGAGGCAAGTATCATTGCCCCCATTTTACAGTGAGAAAAACCAAAGACCAGACAGCTCACAGAGTGGGCACTGGGACCAGCAGGAGTACAGTTCTAGGATATTCAAACCCTGTACAATAACCACCCTGCCTCTTAATTAATGAGCAGATCCCACAAGGCATCTCAGCAGAAGAGAGCCCTTCACTACAGTCAGCTTTCCACTCTGCTGCAGAAAGCAAGTAATATTTCTCCCAACTGGCCCTTCCTTCCTTGTCAAACATCTCTTGCTACCAACTTAGACAGACACAAGGCAGAGAAAGGGGCAGTCTGCATAAGAACAAGTTCGGGAAGCCTAATGACTATGATTAAAGGACGAAACCAGAGGAACATTTTCCTCAGCAACAATCAAAAACACAGCATCCGTCACCTGCTGGAGGGAGAGTTCATTGGGGAAAGCGCTCTCAATGTCTTCATCCTCGCTGGAAGAGTGCAAATGGTGAGTGCTCACCTGAAACACAGACCACAATGAATGTCAGGGGGGCGACAAGAAAGCTGGCCACGTGTGATCATGGAAAACATCAGAACGCATAACACCGCCACAACTCAACTTTCAAGTGAAACAGCCAGAAGGCAACAGGCCCATGTGACAGAGAGAAGCACTTATTACTGTTCTCACCAAATCCACTGTATTCCGCCGGTTCGTCTCGGTCAGAGTCTCTTCTACAAAACTCTCCCACCTCCCTCTGCAATCCTCAGGTAGCTCTGGAACAGAAGGGCCATTGCCATGGTTAACATAGCTCAGGGGGGCTCAAGGAACAAGAATCAGTGCCAGTCACTGCAAAATTCAGTCCCACTTTCTCCCACGTTATGTGTTACGTGTAGATCTTGCAGCCAGCCAGGACCACTGTCCTAAGCTGCAAGCAGCTCCTCAAGACCTTTTGGCAACACCATCAGTACAACAGGCAACATGGCTGTAATCCCTCTGCTCCAGCAGGCCCATTAGCACACAATGCAACATAAACATGATAACCCTTAAATACCTTCCCAGAAGCCAAAATGCTGGAAGGAAAGGAAGAATCCAAAAGAGAAAACAGAAGACAAAAAAAAATGGGTCCAAATCTGAGAACATGGACATTTAAGAGAAAAAAAGGGTATGCTGAGGGTGTTACTTAGAAGGGTGGACAACATGGGCAGAGATGCATATCAGAGGACAGAGACTGTACAACTTAAGGACCTGTAGAGTCCTTTCTTATACCTGAGATACTACGTACTGCAACTGCTAGGTAATACACTCTAACATGTGGGCAGGTTTCAATCCTGGGTGTAGTAGGGCTGCCCCTGAAAACTGTCCAGAATGCAGCAGCCTGCCTTCTCTATGGGGCTGAGTCACCAGGAGCACACAACTCCAGTGCTCTTTATCCAATAGCTTTCTGGGCACAATTCAGGGTATCTGTTTTGACCAATAAGACCCTACATGGCCTGGGCCCTCCATACTTAAGGGACTGCCTGCTAGCTTATGCAGGACCATGATGCATCCTACAAGTACCAGCAGTGCACCAAGTCCACTTGAAGAAAAGGCATGGGAGGTCACTCCTGGCACTTCTCAGCTCTGGAACTCCCTGCCCCACAAAGCCAGCCACAGGGTGAGCCCGGATGGCCTTCAGAAATGGTGTAAGACCTCCCTGTTAGAGCACGCATTTAGCAAACAAAGCTAGGCTGAGATATTGTCTAGGGGAGTCTGTTTTATGTAGATATTCCAGCTCCCTTTAAAGTGGTTTTGTTCTCTTGGCACTCTCCTGTTTTGTAAATTATTCCATCTCTTGCCGTAAGCTGCGCTGAGTCTTTGTTAGGAAGGGCAGCATATAAATCAAATAAGTAAATAAATAGTTGCAGTTTTAACACATAGACACCCAGGTGATTGGGTTCGACAATGAAGACAATTGAAACACGGCAAATTTTTAAATGATCAAGTGAATTACAAAAGGAAAATAAGCTGAGTCAATTATTGAATTTTTTGTTTCTGCTGCTGGAAAAAGATAAACAGAAAGAGCCGGCTTTCTGTAGATTACACCATTGATTCATGCACTGACCCCAAACATATTGTCAGATAACTGTATCAGGGGAAGGACCAAACAGTACATCCCTGAACCAGTTAACTGATTGTCTTTATATGCACGTGCACGTGCGCACACACACGCACACAGGAAAAGGCTATGGGAAAACAGGAGAGAATTGACTTTGAAGGGAGGAGAATTAACTTCTCTAACTTCTTCCTCTGTCCATCAGACAGCAGAGCCACAGTCTGCGTGTTAGTCGCTCATATGACAAATACATTTTTATAAATGTTTTGAAATTCCTTTCCAATTCATTATAATGCTGACACTGCAGTCTATAAAGTCATTAACATTTGTATCTGGTCAGCTGACAAGAAGCCAAGAAAGGAGGGAAATCCTTCTTTCTCTACTAATGTGTTTTCAGGAACCAACCTCATGGGGAAATTATCTCTGCCTAGAGAGGAGAAGAGCAGTTCTCAAAAATGTAGATCACAGTCCAGCGAGATGCTCCTTGGCCTGTCTCAGACACCACAGAGATTCAGGGCCTCTATCACCGTTCACCGCAGCCTTTCCACACCACTGTTCGGGCCCCAAGGCCATCATGGGATCTGTTCCTCCATTCCAACAATTGGGCCTCCTGCTATGTCACACATGCATTGCATGATATGCAATGCTGGGATCAGGGATCAGATCCCAGTCATGCCATTACTACTTACCAGTGAAGGGCGAGCCTGGGATCATGATCCTGGACTCCCCTTGCACCAGAAAGTAGAAAGCCAGGTGCCTGGTGACCCACTGTGATCCCAGGGCTGGGACCACCAACAGGTTGATAGGGAGTCCCAGCCTTGGGACTGCACTGGGGCTGGTCCTAGAGCCGCATCAGGCTGCCTGGCAGGGACCCAGCCACACATTCAACTTAAGACACAATGGAAACCAGCCAAAAGTGATTATACAGATTTTGTGGAATCATTAGCTGGCTTATTTCCCATTTTACCACACCACTACTTGCATGAACGTGTGGTCAGATTACTATTTAAGGCACGATTAACTGGCTAATTTAATATAAAACACCGGTTGGGGCAGGTCCTGTTTAGAGCAGGGGGTTACACTAAAAGACCTTCTGAGGTCTCTTCCAACCCTCATGTTCTACGATTCTATGTTTTCAACCTTTTTTCATTTGCTGTTCCCTAAAAAATTCAAATAGAGAAACCGACCCCTTTGAATTTTAAGTGTGGGTATTCACATACTTTCGACTGATCGCAGACATCTTTTATGGACCCCTTAGACACAGTCTGCAGATCCTCAGGGGTCTGCAGACCACACATTGAAAACCAGTGGTTTAAAGTGTAAGATCTGTGAGGGACCCCTCCTCCCCACACACATATATATATGCATGTACACAATATACTGTCACACCATATTCTATTTAAACTAGACTGCAAGCTTATTGTTATAGGTTTACAGACAAGAGATGGGATCCTCACAGTGTAAGAGTACAGCAGGGACGCTCCAGTAATGACAGTACGGGACAAATTCAACCTCATTTATACAGGCAGAATGACAGACTCTGATATGGCTGTATGTAAACATGCAAGACCAAAATCTAGCCAGAAGTCTGAATGGTGGGAATCTAACGCAAATGGTCGTAAGACCTTTTTTTTTTTAAAATTAAAAATGCATCTCAACAGCATTTAATGCATGGCAAAAAGTGCTCTAGGAAGCCCTGCAAGAGCGATTCAATCAGAAACACACAAGATACAGGACTGAACAGGAAATGGAGCATGTACCTTTAATGAATTCTCTGATCTGAGTTTGCACGGGGCCTTTCTCCATGTTCTGTACCACAGCGTTGGCTATTCGGGTCAGGTGGCCCATATTCCCTCGCCTCATGCCACCTTCTGCCCTGAAAACAAATAGTTGGTACCAGTTTAACAGAACACTTATCAACAAGTCCTTAAGTGTCACTTGCTGCTCCTGCAGCAGTAATTGCATCTGTGCAAACAGAAATTACTCCAACTGAGGCCAATGTTGAGATGCTGCCTTGACCCCGCACCTGCACCGAGAGGCGCTGGGTCTCCTCATGATGAGAGATCCTGGTCAGGTAGATTGACAGACAGCGACAGGGGATGACCACAGTCCTGCCTACTCCAAATTCACTGGATAGCCTTTGGTGCCAGCTAAAATCTTCACTAAAATTTTAACACAGATCAGTTGTCTACTAAGCGCTACGGGAGACTGGCACAGAACTAGATCATTTATCATCTTTTTATAATTTTAACTAGAGGAAAAAAAAAAACACATTGGAACTAAGAAGGATGAGTCACTGCCATACTGAAAACGCATTTGAATTTGAATTGTTTGTCTCTGAGCAAGAGAACATAACCCTAGCCATAAATTGCTCCATTACAGAGAATAGAAAAAGTCAAAATAAAGTCAAGCAGTCACCAACACACTTTGCCCTTCTATGAGCCAATGAAGGAGTCTCTCTCAAAAATCAGACAGCAAAGCGGATGGATCAAAAGAAAACTTATGAGGTTCAACAAGGACAACTGCGAAGTCCTGCACTGAGAAGGGAGCAATCCCATGTACCAGTGCAGGCTGGGGGTAACTGGCTGGGCAGCAGCTCTGCAGAAAAGGACCTTGGGGGGGATAGGGGACAAGAAGCTGAACAGGAGCCAGCAGTGTGCCCTTGCTACCAAGGCTACTCGCATCCTGGGCTGCATTGGTAGGAGTGCTGTCAGCAGATCCAGGGCAGTGATTCTTCCCCTCTATTCAGCACTGGTGAGGCCACATGTGGAGTCCTGTGTCCAGCTGTGAGCTCCTCCCCACACTACAGAAAGGATGTGGACACATTGGAGGGAGTCCAGTGGAGGGGAGTGAAAATGGTTGGGGGACTGGGGAACATGACTTGTGAGGAGAGGCTGAGGGAACTGGGCTTATTTAGTCTGGAGAAGAGAAGACCGAGGGGGACTGAAGAGCAGCCTTCAACTCCCTGCAAGAGGGCTGCAACGAGGATGGAGCTGGACTGTTCTCAGTGGGGGCAGATGGCAGGACAAGGAGCAATGAGCTCAAGTTGCACCAAGAGAAGTTGGAATTGGATATTAGGAAAAACTCTCTCACTAGGACGGTAATAAAGCACTGGAACAGGCTCCCCAGAGAGGTGGTAGAGTCTCAATACTTGGTGGGTTAGGGTTAGGGTAGACAAAAGCCTTGGCTGGGATGATGTAGCTGGGGCTGCTTGGAGCAGGAGGTTGAACTTGATGTGATCTCCTGAGGTCCCTTCCAGCCCTCATTTTGTATGATTCTATGAAAAAGCAAATACCAAAACAGCTGAATCCCACTATCTACTATTCCAAGATTGAGGCATATTAAATTAATACAGACAGAAAGGCTTAAAAATTAGCAGGTCAAAAATCAAATTGTATTAAAAGCCCATCATAACAGCACATCAAGAAGGCTGTCCCATGTTTCTAAATCCTAAGCAGGATACTGTCAAAGAAAACCACTTCTCTGTATGCCAAGTGGAAGCTGATGGTCTGTAATCCAGTAATCTGTTAGTAAATGCTAAACCCTTTGACTTCGATATAGTCAAATTAATCCAAAACCCAAAGTTAATTTTGAGGTAGCAGGCTGCTTTCATGTCGATTCCTCCCTGTAACTGCTTTAGGTTTTCTACATGCTGTTCCAGTAACCCTTCATGTTCAAGTCTAAACTGACGGATGTTTCACTTTACTCCTACACAGGACCCATTTCTCCTAACAATATGAAGTCACAGCTAAGTGTTTGAGCCTGTGTTATGAGTTAAAAATCAAGGGCACCCCAAGCATTGCCAGAACCTTAAAAGAGTGACATGGCTGTAACCTAAAACAAGATCTGTCTCCTAACAGCGGCACTACTATATGAAAAAAAGTGAATGTTCTGTCTCATTTTTCCACCTATCTGTAGATAGAACAGTGGACGTATGTGAATGTAGGTGACAGTTGTGTAAAAAGCCCTCTCCTTCCACTCCTCTCACAAGTCCTACTTCTGCCAGTTACACCTATTTTTGTCCAAAATATTAAAACCATACTCTACAATGCAACACAGCCATGCACTGTCTTTGTGTATGGTTTCCTAAGCCACTTAATTTGAAAAATGAGAGAGGCAGGACCCACAACTTGCCATCTGGGCTGACTGGGTCAAGGAGCAGTTTTAATACTCAATTAATAATAACATGCAAGCTAGACTCTTGTCTTGACACTATCTAACAATCTATTCCTACCATGCATGCACTTGCTGTTTGCTACTTTGACAGCACAAATGAAAGGATGTGCGAAATCAGATACCAAAATTACTAGGTTTTCTTTAACTGGATTGAAGTTAATGTTTTGCTTGTTTCACCTCCGAAGTTCTGACGCACACTAAGAGTTAACACCAAGTAAAATGGACCATCAGCAGCAGAAAGTGCTGTGGAAGGAAAAGAAAAGGGGTTTTGAATACATGACTTACCACATAAGGATTGTCAGGAGCTGACAATTGCCGGTACAGCAATTATTATTTATAGCACCTCACAGCTTGAAAGTACAGAGCAAAAGGTTTAGGTGAACAAGGAAACAGCAGCTCCATCCACAGTCATTCACACTTCTTTCATTATTTTTAAAATACTTGGGTCATACCAATCATCATGTTTTCTGAGTGGATTCCTCAGCTAGAAAACTGAGGAATATAATGTCTGTCAACCTAGGTGCTACTGCCCTTCCTCTTCACAAGGGATAAAAATTGCAAACCCCTGATTTTGGTTTATTAAAAATAAGTAAACCAATGCGGTATTCTTTAAGGCAAGAATGAAACATATTTTGCAGAATGGTCTGAGGTCATTCCCAGTCTCCTATACATGCACAAGGGTCTGTTATCCATATCTGTATTTAAAATCACAACATAGCAACTAAAAACAATGTGGGTTCTTTTTCAAGGATGCTAGAAAACTTTGCAAAGTATTCAAACAGGCAAAAGAATATTCAAAGGAGAATTCAAAATCCACAGCCCTAGAACTGGGACCCCATTATAACAAAAATTTCTTACTGTATTTTATCATTGGTTTCCCAGGCATCCAATATCCTCTGCACCAAGCAGCACTTCTGGAACAGCTGGAGAAGGAGAAAGAATGACAGCGGTTAAGACACTAGCTAAGGACAATCCCATCCCCTGGGCAGGCCTGTCTTAAATTGTGTGCTACTTCAGTTCATCTCTATTCCTTCTGTCACTTAGAAGAACTTTAAAATGTGTTTTAAATGGATTTGCCTTGATAGGGCAAACTACACAAGAACCTTATAAAAAGGTCCAACATTTCTCACATCTCCCATAAAAGGCATAAAGCTTCCTCTATAGCTTAAGATACCTCTTGCCTTAGGGGAAAGGAAAGACAGTGATACCTAAAATCTTTTTCAGGATGTCCTTAGAGGTTTCAGCATCATACTAGTGAATGAAGCAACTGTGGTTTCATAACCCCTGCGAAAAAGGAGCTTTTCAAGAAAAGCACAGGCACAAACAGAAGAGTCAGGGGTGTGTAATAGTGGTGATTGTTCTTTTTTTGTCCAAACTTTCTATGCACGTTTAGTAAGAGATAAAAGGAAAAGAGATCTCTAAGCTTATTAATGAACAGGGGTAAGAGGCTTCATTTACAAATGAGCCAACAAATCAGCTGTAGAAAGGCAAGTACATTTCTGTCCAAAACTGGAAGAACAAAACGATGTCTAGACAGTTTTGATAAACATCACTGTGCCCTCTTCAGCAGTTTATCAGATTACTTTCTTGTTAAGCAAGACCTCTGCCAAATCCATCCACTTAAGGTTCTCACATGACATGACTAGACTTACATGTGTCACCATGATATTTTCTGGCCTGCTGTCTGGAGTCTCTGAGTTTTCTGTGGTCACATTCCCATTCAGTACCTCTTCTTTATTTTCCTGGTCATTCGTTGTTGTTTTCCCTTCGTGCACAGAGTGCGAGAGGATCGCTCCTATGCACAGTTCCACTTGGAAATGCAAAAAGTTATTCCATGTGTATGCAAAAAATAAGTCCTGGAACAATATAAAGAAAAGCAAAATATCAGTTCAGGGCCAGCCTGATCAGCCCTTTCCACACAAACTTATTTTGCAACTGGGACCAACAGAAAACGCTGTCAAACATTCCAGGTTACGAAGCATATGGGACTTTCTCGCATACAACACACCCTCAAATGAGATGCGCACCTTTGTGTCAGCACCTTAATTACTTCTGTAATCTCCTGAAAGTAGGAATATTTATTCTCAAAATAGACTTTATCATATAATTGTACTTGCTTAATGCATTGAAACAGACTTTGGGATTTAGATATTAACTGTTCCAGTAATGTAACAGATCAAAAAAGAAAGCGGCCATGTTTTCAGCTTAAAACGACATCTTCCTTCACAGTACATCACACCGTGTTACTCACAAGTAATAAGTCCATGGTATTGAGCCTGCATAGTTCCCGATTAATACTGGGAGTGTTTGTGTGGAGCAGAGCAGCTATCAGTCGAGCTCCATGAAGGCGAGCATTCCCCAGCGGCTCCTCCAAGACACCAATAGTAGTTAGGATTGATGTTTTCTACCACAAACGGAAGAGGAAACAGATGTTAGATCCATCTGAACACAGGTCAAAATGGCCTTACTGAACATGGCGTTTAGTCTGATGTTATCCAGCCGGTTCACCTCCTCACGTGAATTGCTTCTAAAAAGGCAACTATTCAATTACTTAAACCACACTCCCTTTCTGGCTTGGAGCTAGACAGTAAATGAAGTAAGGAGCCGTTTAAAAGGTAGCAAAAAACTTGGGACACTGTTTTTATACCTGATTTCCCAAATACAGTCAAAGAGGTATAAATAAGAATTTAATTTTAAAAGGGCCCATGAAAGACACAAATTCTGTCTTTCATACAGTGTGACCATCAGATAAGATACCTCTCTCAGGATTAAGTTTTACATGTGTAACACAAGGATCACCCACAAATTCCGACTCTGAAACATCCAGTTTCTCATGGTGCAAGCCTCCAAACTCCAGTCACGACAGATCACCCTATCATTTCCTACTCAAACCCAGTGCCTCAAGTACCATCTCCCCCTGCTTTGTTCCTAGGTGCTAACCTCAACTCTGAATCCCCTTCTAAGAATTCAAGTCAGATCTCAATTTATTGTAAAGAGTCTGTTTCATTACACAATACTTTCAGGTGAAGAAAACTGGAAGCCTCCAGGAGGGAAGTGATGTTACATAGAAAGGGAAGGAAACCTCAAATGCCGGTCATTAGCCGCTTAGCATCTAGAAAGACTGAAATGCTTTACCTTGGGGGGACTGAGGAGAAGCTGGTGGAAATCCTTTAGCCGTGGTTCAATACCATGTAAAATGCTGCTATTGACAGTGTAAGACCTTTCAAATCCCTGAGAGAACGAGTCCATCAATCCTTCTACCCTGCAAAGAGAAAGAAGAAATATAATAGCTGAAGCTTGGATAAAACATGAAACCCCAGTCTGTCTCAGCCCCATTGCCTGCCCTCATAATTCCCTCTTCAAATTCGCAGCTCTTCTTCAAGAGAGATTATTTACAGCTGACTAAAGTTTAGACTACGGTGTAAATACAAACCTATAAAGCAGATGGAGCAGGAAGATACAGAGTAAGCTGTTTACTCTGCATGGTGAAGGCAGCAAGGAAAAGGATAAAGATGCATCCTTCTGTTCAGCACCTCACAAATAAATATTTGGGCATTCAGATGTGTCTAGAAGTGTTACATGAACGCACTGGCGGAAGGCTTGTTATAATTTCTAACAGGCGTTCACAAACATTGATGTAAATATTCTAGGTGATAAAAATAAGCAGCAGATATCTGTGGATACTCATGCACCTATCTCTCTTCCTAGTAGGGAGCAGGAACTTGCATCAGTACTACTGTTAGGCCTGTCTTTTCCAACAACAGTGATGGATCAGAGTAAATAGTTTCATAGTTTCACCCACCCCTGTAACCTGACTAGGTCTGATTGTAGCCTGTTGCATCCTTCCAGTGTGCCCACGTCCCCCCACATCTTAGTGTCATCAGCAAATTTGAGCAGGGTGCTTTTTACCCCCTCATCCAAATCACTGATGAAGATGTTGAACAGTGCGGGCCCGAGGACCGAGCCCTGCGGGACCCCACTGCCCACGTCCTTCCAGGTTGAGAAGGACCCATCCACTACCACCCTCTGGGTGCGGCCCTCCAGCCAGTTGGCGACCCATTTGACTGTGTGGGTGTCTACACCACAGCCCCCGTTTCTTAATGAGAACGGGGTGAGAGACAGTGTCAAAAGCCTTCCGGAAGTCCAGGAAGACGATGTCCACTGCTACCCCTGCGTCTAACGATCTGGTGATCTGATTGTAAAAGGCCACCAGGTTGGTCTGACAGGACCTGCCACTGATGAACCCATGTTGGTTGCTCCTAAGCATGCAGACCCTAGAAACTATGAAACTATAGTTTCAAGGGTCGTAAGGGACCTGAGCAGATCATATAGTCTGACCCCCTGCCATGGCAGGAAAAAGTACTGGGGTCAAATGACCCCAGCAAGATGTTCATCTAACCTCCTCTTAAACACCCCCAGGGTAGGAGCTGGCACCACTTCTCTTGGAAGTTGGTTCCAGACCCTAGCCGCCCTGACCGGGAAGTCGCGCCTCCTGATATCTAACCTAAACCTACCCTCTGCCACCTTGTGACCATTATTCCTGGTCACCCCTGGGAGTGCTTGGGGGAACAGGGACTTCCCCAATGCCTGCTGATCCCCCCTGACTAGTTTATAACAGGCCACAAGATCCCCCCTCAGCCTTCTCTTGTGGAGGCTGAACAGGTTCAGGGCCCATAGCCTCTCCTCATAGGACCTGCCCTGTTGTCCCCTGATCATATGAGTGGCCTCCTCTGGACCCTCTCCATGCTGTCCACATCCCTCTTGAAGTGTGGCGCTGAGAACTGGACGCAGTACTCCAGCTGCAGCCTGACCAGTGCCGCATAGAGGGGGAGGATCACCTCTTTGGACCTGCTCGAGATGCATCTGCGGATGTAGGACAAGGTGCAGTTGGCCTTCCTGACTGCCTCCCCACACTGCCGGCCCATGTTCATCTTGGAGTCAGTGATGACCCCCAGATCCTTTTCCACCTCTGTGCTGACAAGAGGGGAGTTCCCCAACCTGTAGGCATGGTGCCGGTTGTTCCTCCCCAGGTGTATCACCTTGCACTTGTCTGTGTTGAAGCCCATCCTATTCTTGTCAGCCCACCCTTGTAACCTGTCGAGGTCTGATTGTAGCCTGTTGCATCCTTCCAGTGTGCCCACGTCCCCCCACATCTTAGTGGCATCAGCAAATTTGAACAGGGTGCTTTTTACCCCCTCGTCCAAATCACTGAGGATCAAGGGCAAGTGCAACCGCATGTTAAGTCATCAGTGGCTGTGTCTACATGAGATGCCTTACTACACAGTTGATTAGTCTACTGCACAGTAAAGTGTCACTGTCCATATATGCAGGCACTTACTGCACAGTAAAACAGTTTACCGAGTTGTAAATATACAGCGCAGTAAAGCCAAATAGCATTAATTGCAAGTGTAGATGCACATAGTGATTGCTGGAGAGCGAACAAACAATTCCAACACCACTAAATGGATCGCTAAACACCAGCTTGACAGCATCAGGCCTAAGCTTTCTGCAATATTTAAAGACTGACTTATTTACTTCCATGGACCCCATCAGCAAAGTATCTGAGTGTCCAAGAACTTGTCCCGAATACACACTTCATGTATAGAAAGCACAATCCTCATTTTATAGTTGGGGAAGTGACCAAGGAGAAATAAGGTGAATCCAAGTTCCCCACGAGAAGTTGGGAAAAGATTCCAGATCCTGCCCTTACAACCTGGCCTAAAGGCTTTATAAACCTAAAGTTTTTTCCGCCTCCTCCCAAACAGACTGGAAGAAGCCTTAGTTGAACTAGTCCCCATTTACTGTTTGGAGTGTTACTGGTGGCAATGGCGAGACCCAGACACTGCTTGACATTAAGTCTCTGCTTTAATGCAATGCAATTAATTCTGAATAATGCATTGAATCCACTCCAAAATTTCAGGGAATGTTCTAAGCTACGGTCATCCCAACTTGACCACCTGTATGGTGGTAGGAGAAGGAGGACTTGTATGAAATGGAGGGGGGGTGTCCCTGCTTATGCAGTGGTGATACAATAGGAAGTTCACTCACACACTGGTACCTGCAGGGAGGCTGCACTTGGTGGGGGTCCCAGGGAGCCCGCACGGCCCCCATGGAGCCTGCACAGTATTTAGTCCAGGACCTGCAACTTCAGCAGTGCATGGCCACTGGCCACGCTGAAGTTGGACAGCCCTATTATAAGCATTAACAGGCTGGAGTCTATTGATTTGCGTAAAAGTATGAAAAAGCAAAACAGGAAGGTGGGGGGAGAAGAGAGTCTGGGCTGGGAGATTTTTCTGCGGATGAAAGGGCCAACCGACAGCAGAAATTAACGGCACAGTTAATTAACAGCACAGTGTTATGACCCCATTTCCAGTACTGCCCATATCCCATAACCTACAGCTCTGAATGGGAAAAAAGAGAGGTTAGGACAGTGGGGGGACACAGGGAGGCATGTGGCAAGAGAATGAACCCAGAGCCCCTAGCACAGGGAAAGCTTTGCACGCAGGGGAAGGGGAAGGGTGTCACACAGAGCTCCCAACATGGATGAAAGGCAGAATGTGACGGTACGCAGCCCCTGGCAACAGAGATAATGAGGGACCCTTCTATGGGGGAAGAGGGATGTGGAGAGCCCCTGGCACGAAGGGTGGGATTGCAGCAGGTCCCTGAGATAGATGGAGATGGGAAAAAGACGCAGATGAAGCTTGTGGGAGGAAAGGAGAGAAGCAAGGAGCTCCTGCTGTGTGCCTACAGGAGCAACAACATGCACTATTAGCAGTCTGCCGGTCACGCTGTCGTAAGCATTCTTCCTCTTCAGCCTACTACGTGTAACTGCCGGGCAGAACCCATGGGAGCCTTGGCCCTCTCAGATCAGTGCAGCCCCTGGCTGCGCAGCATTTGGAGAATTTCTGTTCTGGACACGGTTCGGACTGGGCTGGGCCAATGCTCCTGCTGGGACTTGAACTTGGATGTTCCTGGCTAGAGGCTGTTGCCCCTCTGCTCAGGGTCAGGTTGATCACTGCATTTGGAGTGAGGAAGGAATTCTGGGCCCAGACCGGGGGGGTTTGCCTTTCTCTACAGCAGGGCCACAGCCTCTTCCTGGCATCTCTGGAGCATATATGAACACCCCTTGCAGCAGCAGGAAGCTGGCTGCCATTGTCCTCCTGCTTTCTCTGAGGCAGGTTCGGGTGTGATATCTGCTGTGGTCTCAGGGTTGACGGTAGTTTTACAGAGGTTAGATTGTGGATTTGTCTGGGATGACACGTACAAGGCTGATCCTGCCTCAGGCAGGGGTTGGACTAGATACGACCTCCAGAGCTCCCTTCCAGCCTCACTGCTCTAGGACTCTATGGCCAAGTCCAGACGAGCCCAGACATGTGGTATGCGGCGTTGCAGATCTGTCTACAGCACCCCACACCGCACATGCAGGTATTCCCCATGCTGCTACTTTGTGGAGATCCCAGGGTCAAAAAAACCCACACCAGAAAAAGTAGGGCAGTGCATGTGACAGCAGCGCGCACTGCTCAAAAACAGAGGCTGGCAAGCTGAAGCCATGCTCCAAATGTCAGCCAGGCTCCCTGCTGCAGGAGTGCCATGGCTACAGCTCCCAGAGGCCCCCAGGTAAGGCTGTTAGGGCCATGTACCGTGTGCCAGAGTGGCTGTGACATGGGCATTTCCTGGGGACAGGTAAGAGCGGCACAAGGTGTGCCACTGCTATTTGTTCCTGGGGAAACGCACAAACCTGCTCGTCTGCTGACTCCCCACCCTACTCTCTTCCCTCTCCCCATCTTCAGATAGCCCCAGTCTCCCAGTCCTGCCTTATTACCCTTGCATTTCCAAACACAACTCTCTTGCTTCTACTTATCCTTCCCTTCTGGTCATTCTTCCCCCTTGCAGAATAAAGGAATACATTTTAAAAATCAGAGAACTGGAACTAAAGAGCTGCCAGCCCACTACCACCTGGAGTGGTTGTGATATACCTCTGCCCCCACCTTCCTGCCTCGACTCGGACTCCAATCTCTTTGGTTCAAGGACAATGTCTCCCTTCTGTGTCTATGTCCTGGCATTTAGCAGAGTGGCCCTGACCTCAACTGCCTGTCTTTAAGTGCAACCATTAGATTTAAAGCAGCTTTTCCAGCTGCATCTGTTTTTGCAACCCCTAAAAATGTTTTGGGAGCTGCCTCTCTCAAAAACAAACATACCAAACCCCCTCCAAACCCCCCCCAAAGTCAAACTAGATTACCAGCATTGAGTGTGTCCTGCCGAGAGGGGTTCACCTACCCAGAGCGCCTTGTCTCCAGTAATGTTAATAAAATCTGAGTTCCGTTCACTATGCAGTTTTCAGCCTGGTCTCCATCAAACATGTTCTTCAAGAGCTGCTCCACGCATTCCTGCCTGTTAAATGACACATGGAGGTTAACGGCATTAGGGATAGAGATATTTTGCAATTTTTTTAGTTTTACAAACAGAGGCCATCCTAATTCAAACCAGAAATAAGACGGAAATTTCCAAAGTGATGGTAACTGACCACTGGAACTGATCCACAGGGGAGGCAGTACACTCTCTGTCTCTTAAAAACTGAACTGAGATTGGATGTCTCCCTCAGGCTGTAGCACCCCCTGAAATCATGGGCTATACACAGGAACCTTGTGCTAGAGATCACACTAGATAACTACAGTGGCTCCTTCCAGCTTTAAGATCTATAGTGCAGTCTTAATTCTCAAAAAGGGGTTTAAGGACTCAAGACCCAAGTAAAACTAACCCCAAAAGCAGACAGGCAGTACCTCACCTTTCTATTACATGGTACATCTGGAGGCCTGTTGCCTCTTGCTGAAGTTTACTATGTACCATAAATAAGAGGCAGCAGTGATGCAACATTATAGTGTGGCCAGGTGCCATCAGCCCCTCATCCATGACAATCTCGGTGCAATCCCCACTTCCAAATATCCGTGTAAGGTTGTTTCCAAAGTGGCTTCTAGTAGCATAACTAGAAGAGGGCAAATGGGGCACAAGCCCCAGGCACTGACTAAGGGGCTACCAGAACAGACTCAGAGGGGCCACTTCTCTCACCACACCACTTGATAAGGGGGCCAGAAGCTGACTGTTTCCCAACAGCCCAGATAGTTGCTCAGGTGTTGGAGGTATCGGGACAGCCAGCAGAATTCACTGGCTACATCACTTGGCAGAGAGAGGCTGGGGCAAGCAGGTCCATTAACCCCTGGGTGCTGGCTGCATTGTCACCTGCCCCCATAGCAATGGCTATTCCTGGCAATGGGCAAAGGCTGGCCACGGGTGTAAATGTTAGCAGTTCCACCTCTGGGCTTCTGCAGACATGTCTGGAATAGTCTTTCAAAACCCAATACAAAGCAAGCCCTTTTTTCACACATCTGGCTAAAGCAGCACTGGCTAACGTACCCATCTAACTAAAGCAGCACTTTCCAAGTCTATGGATTTGCTAGCACCTAGCTGTTTCCACAGGGTTTCAAAAAGCTTGATGATGTCCAAGTGCATAAAATGTAGCTTATTGTAACAAAGAGATAAGATTAATGAATAGCATCGACAACAGCTTTTTATTGATCTTCTTTGTCACTTCACTTAAGACGAGCACAAGAGGGCATTCAATCAGACGAGCTGCTTTACAGTAAAACTGAAACCTCTTTTATTACAGTGTGAGCCTAACTGTGGAACTTGCTGCTCTAAGTACTCTGGTGAAGGGTAAGGTCCTGAGAAAGGATTACACATTTATTCTCTGATTACAATCATGGCTCTATGGTTCCACAGCTCACTGGTTATTAAATTCTGATTTGCCCCACAAAAATATATATCCAAAAGACCAAAGGACACCAAATAACCGAAGAGAGGAAGCACTGGCTGAGAAAAGCAACCAGATAAATGAGCAATGCTTGGAGATCTATGGAAAGATGCAAATAGTACAAAAAGAGCCATCTCAATCAAATTATTTTTCTGTTTGTGCTGTGAAATTTGTTCACTTCTGCAAGGTTTTCTGAGCTTAATGAATATGCATTTTTCATCACTTTTGGTCTTTTCAGCTGTGTTACAGGTAGAGCTAAAAGACATCTGTGACATCTAGCAGGTGAAAGAAGTAGAATGGAAAATAAGAAATGTTCTGCCATTTTTTCCAAGGCCTCAGTGCCCTGACAGCTAACCCTGCAATTCCAACAGCCATGTGCTATTCACACAAACAGCTAGTCTGATTGACCTTCAATTTCCTTTTTAAACATTTAATAATGATTCTGTTAGATCCTCTTTCATTTCCTTTCTTTCTTCTCTTTTTGTAACAGCCCCTGACACAACTTTCCTGAAATGTATGTTTCCAGGACTGAGAAGGGATTGGATAGCAGCCTTCAACTCCCTGCATGGCAGGTGCAAAAAGGATGGAGCTGGACTGTTCTCAGTGGGGGCAAATGACAGGACAAGGAGCAATGGGCTCAAGTTGCAGCAAGGGAGTTTTAGGTTGGATATTAGGAAAAACTCTCTCACTGGGAGGGTGGTGAAGCACAGGAACAGGTTACCCAGAGAGGTGGTGGACTCTCCATCCTTGGAGGTTTTGAAGACCTGGCAAGACAAACCCTTAGCTGGGGTGATTTACCTGGGGCTCTGAGCAGCAGGTTCAACTAGATCACTTCCTAAGGTCCCTTCCACCCCTCATTTGCTATGATTCTATGATTGTCAGATTGCACAGACATGGGCAGTCTTAAATCGAGCACTTACTCCTTTTTATGTGGTTGGCTTTTTCTAAATGTTCATGTTTAGTGCAGGATTGTGGATGTAACTTCCTAGGTTTTTAAAAAAGCAACTTGGTGGGAAGGAAACCAATTCCAGCGTTATGTGGAAATGTATTGGTTCCTACCTTGGGTCATTAGTAGAGTTTGAGAATTGTACATCCACAGCAGAGATCTCCAATTAATTAAACAGGGACATAAATACCAGAGCAGGGCTCAAATTTAGGATGTGGACTATAACAATAAATAGCCTCACAGTGTCTCAGTGTGCAGTATTCCAGAATAGCCCTTCAAGTCTGTAGCAGTGGCCCCTTTGGCATGTTACTTTCTTGATAAAAGTCCCTTTTTTGTAACGGTGCTTCGTACGAGCTCCTGCTTTCGGCTGACTTTGCATATCCAGTACTTCTTCAGAGCTCACTGTTGCATGCCCCCATTGTCTTGCGCTGGAACTTTTAAATGATATTTTTCCCCCCAGAGCTGGTCTCTGTAAGACTGTGTTAGATGAAACACACTCATGAGAAATTTGACCTAGGAAAAGCAAAGCCTTCTCGACCTACAGCTTCTCAAACAACATTAGACACTTTCCAAATCAGAAAACGTTAAATTTTTCAAAGCCCTGTGACTAAAGCTGCTTGCATATGACTTAATGGGATCATAGAAATTAGAGATGAAAAGGAATTGTTAGTCCATCTAGTCCATTCCCTCGGCACTACAGGATCATTTCCTACAATGTGTTGTCAAATATTTTTTCCATTCCAATTTTAAATTATTCATGTCAGCACTTTCAGTCCTTCCTTTGCAAAGCTATTCAACAATTATTTGCCTCAAACCTAAAAATATTCACTTCGGTTTTGAGCTTGAATATGAGCTTTTTAGGCCAAAAGGCATTATTTTGACAAAAGTGGGTCAGAGTAGGACTTAAAATGAGTGAGTCTTGTCCTCAAGTACTGAAATGAAACATAGGGGGATTCTTTGAAGGCCTCTGTGCTTTCCCACACGTGGAATGCGGTGCTGTGTGGTGAGCTGCAGGAGTCCCTTGAACAGCTTTGCTCTTCGAGGGCAGGTTGATGTCCTCTCTCGACCCAGTGTGTGGGAACGTGCCTTCCCATGTGCTTCAGGTCCACGCCTGCTGCAGCTGCAGGGAGCAAACAGAACTTGCCTTTGTGTCCTCTCCCCTTAGTCTGACTTAATATTTCCTTCAAAATCAGAAATCAGCATAGTAGGGCTGGAAGGTTTAGGTTGGATATTAGGCAAAACTTTCTCACTAGGAGAGTGGTGAAGCAGTAGAATGGGTTACTTAGAGAGATGGTGGAGCCTCCATCCTTGGAGGTTTTTAAGGCCCAGCTTGACAAAGCTCTGGCTGGAATAAGCTAGTTGGGACTGGTCCTGCTTTAAGCAGACAGTTGGACTAGATGTGACCTCCTGAGCTCCCTTCCAGCCCTCATTGTCTAGGATTCTATTATTCTAAAAAGAAAAAAATGCTACCAAAATGTTGAACTGTACTGCGTCTGCCTCTCCCTCTGGAGATGATGAGAGAATAGAGAAAATGCTTGATGGGTGTTACATCCGTTGCTCAGTGCATTAGTGGGAGGTGCTCAGATCCTGCAGTGATGAGTGCCATACAAAAACTTCTTGGAGTCTCCTCTGCACGTTTGATTCAACAGAACAAGTCAGTGGCACCTAACCTCTATAGCCATTTATGGCTGTAAAATAAACCTTCGAAATATGAAGCAAACATAACCAATGTCTTCAGTTTGCAGATCCCCAGACCTAGTATATCTGTGCCTGTTCCTGGTTTGGCCAGTCTGCAGCAGAATGAACTCACTAAAGACACGTTGCTTTTCACTGTAGCTTTTCAAACCTTGTGCATAGTGGAAGTGACAAGAACTATTCAGTTTCTTTCCACTGCTTGTTAAAGCTAGGGGACAAAAAAGTCCATGAGATGAACATGAGCCTGCAAGGCGATGCTGCGGCTAATAAAGCAACCAAAATGCCGGGTTGCATCCATAGATGCTTCTCGAGCAAATCCCGGGACGTCATTCTCCCCTTGTACTCGGCCTTGGGGAGGCCGCAGCTGGAGTCCTGCGTCCAGTTTTGGGCTCCACAATTCAAAAAGGATGTGGAGAAGCTTGAGAGAGTGCAGAGGAGAGCCACGCGCATGATCAGAGGTCAGGAAAACAGATCTTACGATGATAGGCTGAGAGACATGGGACTCTTTAGCCTGGAAAAGCGCAGGCTCAGGGGTGATCTGATGGCCACCTATAAGTGTCTCAGGGGTGACCACCAGGATCTGGGGGAACGTCTGTTCACCAGAGCGCCCCAAGGGATGACAAGGTCGAACGGTCACAAACTCCTGCAAGACCGTTTCAGGCTGGACATAAGGAAGAATTTCTTTCCTGTCCGAGCCCCCAAGGTCTGGAGCAGTCTGCCAGCGGAGGTGGTTCAAGCACCTACACCGAACACCTTCAAGAGTAAATTGGATGCTTATCTTGCTGGGATCCTATGACCCCAGCTAACTTCCTGCCCTTTGGGCAGGGGGCTGGACTCGATCTCCCGAGGTCCCTTCCAGCCCTGATGTCTATGACATCTATGAAATCTATGACAGTGTCTGCAGTTAGGCACCGGAGCTCTCAACTGAGGAGAATACCCAAGAACAGACTGGGGACAGCCTCTGTTCACGTGCAGGACCAGCCCCAGCCCCAGCTACATCACCCCAGCCAAGGCTTTGTCGGGCTAGATCGTAAAAAGCTCCAAGGGTGGAGAGTCTACGTAACTTGTTCCAGTGCTTCACAACCCTCCTAGTGACAAAGTTTTTTTTTCTAATATCCAACCTAGATGTCCCTTGCTGCAACTGGAGCCCACTGCTCCTTGTTCTGTCATCTGCCCCCACTGAGAATGGTCCAGCTCCATCCTCTTTGCAGACCAACTGCAGGGAGCTGACGGCTGCTATTAAATCCCCTCTCGGTCTTCTCTTCTCCAGACTAAATAAGCCCAATTCCCTCAGCCCCTCCTCATAAGTTAAATTACATGATCATATACTTTTTTTTTCCACAGGCCATCAGTCCATTTAATGCAGCGTGGGCTGTACTCCAGGGAGAAATAGAGTCTGTACAACTAGTGTTTAGGACCCCTGGCTAATATGTTGCAGAAGCAGAAGTGTATGCCACAAGTGAGTTCAGGGCTGCAGGAAAGGAAAGCATAGTCTCTTGGCTCAGGACAGTGACCACAATCTAAGCTTAGAGAACCAAATTCTATTGCAGCCCCTCCCTGAATGTTCCTGTGTAGTGCAGGGCAAATCTCGTAGACCAGATTCACATTCAGATCCCTTAGTTCACAGCTGGGCACTAAGTGTTCACTGTTTTGTGGGTGCCCACATGAGACCCCAAGGGCCAAACACAGACACCTGCAATACAAACTGATCAGAGGTATGTTTTGGAAACAGTAACAGAAACAAAGATGTCGAGTTCCCTGACCTTTCAGGGTCTCTGTGTCTCAATTTAGGCACCAAAAACTAACAGACAATTTTGTCCATTTGGGCTTTAATAACAGCCAGGCAGAAAGGGGAGGGCAGAGGGATGTGAAGTTATCCAACTGTGGAAGTGTCCAGCGAGTAAGGCAAGATCACAGCCACATTCAAGAGAACATTACTAAGTTTGCACTGAGCCTAGGCCATGAATGACATATATTAACATTCAGTGAAAGCCATACCATAAACAAAAAGAAATATTCAATATTCACTTAATGCATCAGGTCCCATGAATAAGGTAGTACACATAAACATGTTTTAGAGACTACTATCATAATGCTTAAGAATGAAGCAACCAAGCTAAGGCTACAAGGGCAGCCCTAATTAAAAATGGTTACTCTGCAAAGACTATGATTCTTCATAGTGGTTGGCGATATTAATCCCGCCTACAGGATTAATCCCCCCATTAGTTCAAGATCATATCCCTTCACCAGCGGTGTGCACTGGAGACATGCATGTGCCCTGTAAGTCCTTGCACCCCGACCTATTGTGGGCAGCTAAAACTAGTTCTGAATCCCAGCAGAGCTAGGCTTTGTACAGACATTCAGTTTCTCCTGGGAGAGTCACTGCTCTCTCATGAGAAACTGCAAGTGTCCAGATGTTCAGGCTTTTTCTCCCAAAGTAAAAATGGCCAATCCAGGAGAAAATAACCTGGGAGGAACCAAGGTTAAATCACTCTCAAGAAAGTTTCTCCTGGGAAAGAGAACGTCTGTACATGCTGTGGATTTTCTCAGAAGAGAACAATCCTCTAGCAACTCCTTTGTAGGCCATGTGGGAATTCATCTACCAACAACAGGAGTCATGATCGTAAAAGGAGAGTCGACACCTGACGTTTCACGGGTTGGTGAGAGTGATGCTGTAGTCTACAAAGTCGGGGTGTGTACCATGTCACGTGACCTATTAGCTTGAGAAAATGTCTTGCTGTTGCTGCACTTTGGTGGAGAACAGGGGCCTGATGATGTGAAACCAGCCTAGAGGGTGACATGTCTTATAGGCTTGGAATCTAGAAGATCCTCTGTAAATGTGATTGAGAGGTGACATGCTGCAACTCACTGTCAGGCCCAAAGAGCAGACTAAGAAGCCAAATGCAGAGGGGGTTTCCTTCAGATCTTATTGCTGTTACAACTAATCCTTCTTCCCAGGTTGTCACTATTGTTTAGTGCACTTGCTAACAGTGTCTTATCTTCAGTCAATCACACTGAAACCTTTATCAGGTGGAGACTGTTTTCTTTCATGCTGGTATAATGCCAACGGCAGTAGGTCTCAAACAAGACCTTTAGGTGCTGCCATGATGTAATGACAATATTAAATACCTGTAGTTACAGGAATTGTCAGGAGCATGGCCAAAGTTGGATACTGGCTGCATAATTAGTACTTCCAATGACTTCTCAGGAAATTACATTACCAGCAGCAATTACCAATTTAGTGACATCCCTCTGGCATGTACTTACGATTCCAGTGCTGTGAGAAGTGGGTCAGGCTCAGGTATGTCCTGTAGCTGGTTGCTCTGGTCTCTGCTCAATCTTATGATATCACACAAGGTCTGGGAAGCATTTGATTGCCTCTGTAAATAACAGGAAAAGGTCAAATGTAAGTACTAACTGCACAGTTTCGATTCTCCTGGCTTCCAGAGAAACTATCGTGTAATTTGGAAGGAACAGAACTGAGGCCAGCAGTGCATGTAACTCAGCAAATGAGAATCCCTCAGAAAAAATGCTATACAACTGCACAATAATGTGAAAAATCTAATTTACTATGCCTTAATGAATAAGCTTCCATTCCAAGTTTGTATCCTCAAAGCATCATTTATATCCACAACACAATTACCAGAGATTTCAGAATTAAGGGGAGGGGAGGGGTGCTTCTGAACTCTGGAATTAAACTCAGCTGTACTTTTTTGTTAGGGCTTGTTGTTTTTTTAATAAAGAGTGAAGGGTTTTTCTTTCCCTTTTTGGTTAAAGCTTCAATTGCAGTATATGTGATAGATTCTGTGGTAGACTACGTGGTTACTAATCAAAGCCATTTCTTTAGACTCTGTACAAGGCCATCTGTAGCTTCCACCTAAGGGACAGCATTATAAAAGATAAGCAAGTCCATATGCTATGAGCTATTTCCTTTCTATTTTCTCAGTGGGGCAGTTTCTACCATGATGATAGCAGAATTGAACCCCTTCCAGCAAAACATTACCAGCATAATAAGAAAATCACTGTGCAGCCATCAAGTTTATTCTGCTGCTGGCAGCTGTGATAATTTGTTAGCAAATAGCCAAATCAAATACAACCAGCTGAAACAGAGATCAAAAATTATCCTCGTGTTTCGTGATCTTAAATGTCAGCACTGGTAACCACAGTCAGATGGGAGGTGCTGATGTAACAGACCAAGATCCAGAGCTCCTAGGTTAGAATGTTTTGCAGAAATGATTAGGAAAAAAAAAAGATGGAACATCCCGTCTGTCCTTTTCAATCTGGGTGATTTAAAATCTGGCACATATGACTTGAATAGCCTGGAAGTAGTGCAAAGAAGTGCATTTTGCAGATTTCAGGACAATACTAAATCAATAATTTTTTTGGCTTGAAGAGGACCAAAAACACCCCCAGAAGAAGCCAGTTAGTTTTCAAAGTCTTTCAACAGGCAGCTTCCAGAAGCATGTGTTCTTAATTAAACCTCAGTTATCACTGACTATAGAAAACAATCCAACATTAAATAAATACAGAGCTAGGCTAAGAATAAACAGGAAACTAGACTCTAGTGAATGAAGAAAGCCTCTTTAATTGAGACTTTCTAGCACTATTCTCATACTACTAAACACATCCTCTATAGTTATTCTCCTTGCACTAGAAAAACAGGCATTACATCAAGCGTAAGACACCCAAGGGTCCATCCTTTCACACCAGATCTTCATTTTACCACAAAAAAAATATCATACTCACATCCTCATCCTGGCTTGAATGGATCAGCTCCACAAGTCTTTGAATTACTTTTGCTTCATTAAGCCACTGGAGGGAAAAGAAAGGGAAAAAAATAAGTCTCTGGTTTGCAATCATGGAACTTGGAGTACAAGATTTGTTAGGAAGTCGCTATTTATGGCGGCTCAGCACAGGATGGAAGCAGCAAGGGGGATCTTTCTGTTTCCAAATCTACAAGCACCGGGGTGCTGTTTCATCGCAGCCCAGACAGCAAGAGCTTGGTTTACATCAATAATAGCTCAGTGGCATAGTCCAGAACAGAGCTATCCAAGTTCAAACACCTGAAGGCCGTGCGTCACAGAGGCAGCACGAGTGATGGTCACTGATCCTCGGACTGCACAGCCCACAGGTATGTGGGTGGGCACTCCACCCACTACTGCAATGTGTGTGCCCTCCACACATCCAAGAAGTGGCCGGCATACCCTCCTACCAAGGGGCAACCCACCTCCCCTGCAATTCCCCGGTCTAGAAAAATGAAATGTCTCTTCATCTGCATCTGAAGAAAGACAACAGTTCAAATCCATCCATGGTGCCCTCTGGGTGGCTGTGTAATCATGTGACACTGTCGCAACATCTTCCCAGGCTTGGTGCTGCTTGAAGAACACCCAGTCTTGATCTTGACTGAGGCCTCCAGATGCTATCATCATCTGATCCCCACAAACACAGAGCATCCCGGATAACAGGAACATGATCGGGGCTCACCAGCACACTCCATCTTGGACCAACAAGCTCCACAGACTGGTTATGAAGGATACTTCAGCCTGCTTGCAGTCGGGGCAGAACCAGACCTCTCAATCCTGACAGCAGGGGGATGCCTCACCTCTGAAAGTCCCACAGCCAGGATGAAATTTAAAATCTACTTAAATTACAGAGCTGGTGAAATCATTGTGAAGTGAAAAATAAGTTCTCCGACAGAGAAATGTTGCAGTCTGAAGTAGGCAATGGATTTCATTCCTGTTCCAGCTTTTCCTGTAGTTGCTAAAACTGAGACTGGGATAAATCTGTTCCTGGTCTCCATAATGCTTCCCTCCGGACAGCTATCCAAAACTGTGGCTAGCTCTTTGCTTCCACACTGAAAGAGCCTGGCAACAACTCGCACGGACTGGGAGGAGACCTGCAGATAGCTCTGAGGCAACAGTGTCATGGCTGACTTTGAACCTTGCCTAGCTACTATTGAGAAAGAGGCATCACCTCCCATTGTGCTCCACAGATTATCTCAACTTGCCATATGTCCCTTTTTCTATAGAGCTGAGCAAATGTCTCAACCTTCTATAAAGTTTCCTGTTGCTTTGCTAAAACACCTAGTGACCGACTTCACTCATTAACTAAAGCCTCATAGCACCTGTATGAAACAGATTTGAATCCTTCCTTCTTTCCAGGGAGAAGCCCTCAGGGTCAATCCATTTCCAAGCAGAGAAGGACTAAACTAGCACTATGCTAGCACCACTTGTGAAACCAGACAGGAGAGCGCTGGGTGACACATTTGTTTTACCCATATTTATTTTTCTTGGCGTAACACCACCTGAGAGAGTTTTCATGTCCAAAGGAAGGGACTGAGACACTTTCCTGCCTGGACCTGGTTACCTGAAAAGGACTGCTGTAGTGAGGAGACTGCTCTTTCAGGTAAAAAAAATACCTCCCCCAGCTAGAAACACCAAATCACCAACCACACGGAAAAACTGCCATGTTTATCTCAGCAGTGCTAGCAAGTGAAAGTGCTCCCCTGTATGCTGAGTCACCTTCCAAATCTATCAAGTGAAGGCCAGGCCAGAAAAATGAAGGGTGGGCCAAGAGGTCGCTTCACACCTGCTGGTTCTTCCACATTTATGCTGCTGTCCTTCTCGCTGCTTCATATTATCTCATGGGGGAGGAAATGAAGGCAATCTAAAACAGAAGCTGGAAGCAGGAACCTGAACAGGAGGGCCTGATGACTCACTGCAGCAGCTGGGGAAACTAGTCTGATATTTCACCAATCTCTTACATGCGACAGGATCTCTCTGCCCCTCTCTTACATCTTCCAGTGGGCAGGAGGAGGAATTTACGGCAGAGCAACTAGTGATCCCCTAAGCACAGCGGCATGTTAAGTGGTACATGTTTGCTGGCAGAGTCCATCCTCTAGCACAGTGGTTTTCAACCTTTTCTCTTTTGCGGACCCCTAAACATCTTTGACTAGAGGTGTGGACCCCTTTGGAAATTTCAGACAGAGCCACAGACCCCTCTGAATTGTAAGTGTGGGTATTCACATGCTTATGATTAATCATAGACATTTTTTGCAGACCCTTTAGACAGTCTGCAGACACTTAAGAGTCTGCAAACCACAGGTTGAAAAACACTGCTCTAGCAGGTCTGCTTTTGCTATGTGATTTTCTAACCAACCTGGACTGCAGGCCTTCCTGCCTTGGGGAGGAACAAGATCGCTCCGGGAGCATGCGTACATATGGCGAGAACCAGCATATGTCTGCAGCTTGCCCTTCCCTGCACTGACCAGCTGGTGCAGCACACCATGAGGGCAAGCAGGAAAACCAGATTATCCTTCCTGCTGCTCTCTCAGAGGGTAACAACAGTCCTGACTGTGGGGGAAACCAAGTGCTGATTTTGTTATTCCCTTATTTCCCCATGGGCAGTTTACCCCCAGATTCCTGCTTCAAAAGCACTGGAAACCTGGGGTCAAACAGTGCTCTGAAAGCATTTCAAGGAGCTAATGATCACTATATCCTCCAGGCTGGGCATATTTGTCTCTGCACCCCTATGCAGGTCCCTTCCAAGCTTCTCAAAGGAGGAGCTGGTCCTCGTCAGAAGGATATGCTCCCCAGAAGCTCTGCCCCTTTCTTGAATGAGATCTACATGGCCCAAGTGAACAGGTTCCCCATGTAGACCTGTCTAGGACAGCAGCAGGAATGCTTCGGGTAAGGATTCAAAGGTAGCAGGGGGTGGCACCACTTTATCGGCACAGCAGGGATGGGGGAGGCAGGTGTGCTCTGCAGCCAGATGCGACTCCTGCTGTAGGCTTCAGCGACTCAGGTGCACTCCCTTATCGGGCATGCCCCCCTCACACACATGGAACCAGAACCACTTCTTTCCCAATCCTGCCAGGAAAACTGAATCCTACCCACAGGGCCAGCCCAGCTCATGAGACACTCAACAAGGCTGGGTGCAGGAGACACAGACCCTTCCTTCAGCCTTTCCTTGGCTTCGCTCTATCCCTGACACCTGCAAGACACCAGGCACCAAACCCAAATTATTAGTATGAAAGTGTGGAAAGAGCAGCAGCCTCCCTCAGACGAGCTCTGTGGCAGGGAGGGGCTGACAGAGCCACTGTTAATGCGGCACCCAGAAGAACAGAAGTGTGACAGGAACTTCAGCAAGCAGAGGATTCCCCTGCTGACCACAGGGCTGGTCCTGGCCCCCGGCTGCAGGCATGCAGATCCTGCAGATCTGTGCTCCTTAGCGCAAAGAAGAAAGACTGTCCTTTAAAAAGGACCTATCTAATCTCTTGAAAAAAGGAGCCATAATTCCTTGGAAAAAGCATTCCCCTCTGCTCCCATGGGGAGAGGTGAGAAAAGCCCTCACATTTAATACTTCCTGCCGTAGAGGTGCTGGCTCCACACAGCTGATCAGACGAAGCAGCAGATCCATCATTGCAGACGTATCAATGTGCTTTAGCACCAGGCTAATGAATTTATCTTTTCTCCTCAAAAATGCGATCACCTAAAAAAAAAAAGCCACACATGAGCTCTCTGTCCAACGTGTCAGCAACACTACAAAACTCCCATTACACCCCAAGCCCTTCCTTCAACCAGCCAAACCTAACATGAAACAGTTACTAGTATAAATAATTCTTCCTGAGAAAAAAGACAGAACAGGAACATGTAGCTGCAAGGGCATATCAAAATGAGTTCCTTTAACCGTCTCTTCCAATATGAAAATGATTCTTCCCCTGTATTCGGCACTGGTGAAGTCATATCTGGAGTCCTGTGTCCAGTTGTGGGCCCCCCACTACAGAAAGGATACGGACAAACTGGAGAAAGTCCAGCAGAGGGCAACAAAAATGGTTTGGGGCTGGGGGACAGGACTGGTGAGGAGAGGCTGAGGGAAATGGGCTGATTCAGTCTGCAAAAGAGAAGACTATGGGGATATTGAATAGCGGCCTTCAACTGCCTTCAGGGGAGCTGCAAAGAGGATGGAGCTGGACTGTTCTCAGTGGGAGCAGATGACAGGACAAGGAGCAATGAGCTGAAGTTGCAGCAAGGGAAGTTGAGGTTGGATATTAGGAAAAACTCTCTCACTAGGAGGGTGGTGAAGCACTGAAACAGGCTCCTTGGAGGTTTTGAAGACTCGGCTAGACAAAGCCTTGGCTGAGATGATGTAGGTGGGGCTGGTCCTGCTTGGAGCAGGGGCTGGACTAGATGTGACCTTCTGAGGTCCCTCCCAGCCCTCGCTGTCTGTGATTTCTATGATTCTATGAACATCTTGCCCCACCAAGACTAAGAAGCTGGAGGACAGTAATGAAGATGCAAATTCTGAATCTCACTGGTACACTCTGCTATGAAATATCTCCATGTTAAGAGCTCAGACTGGAGTTCACTTATCCCTGATAACAATATAGGACAGTGTTCCCTATACTTAGGTTAGATCCTAAACTTCCACTCTGGTCACTTCGTTCCTGGTTATCAGTTCCATTTCTGGTTTCACAGGGTCTGATGGGGCCTCAACGGTCATCTATGGTCCAACTCCTTTTGGGGTTGGGGGTTGGCATTGTGTGTCGAAGAAAACCTTCTCAGCCTGTGAGTGTCTCCTCAGCCCGTGAATGTAGGAGGGCTATTAGGAAGCCAAGGCAGAGATGGACTCAGGCTAGCGTCCAGAATTAAGGACAACAAAAAGTCCTTTTTCAAGTACACTGGGAGCAAGAAGAGGGCACCAGGCAATGTAGGACCCCTGCAAGACTCAAATGGTAACCTTGTGGCTATGCCAGATGAAAAAGCCGATACTTTTAACAGTTTCTTTGCCTCTGTTTTCTTGAACAGGGACCGGGACATCCCTCCTGCCAGAGGGAGGGACAATCTCGGGGATAGCTCTGTCAGGCCTTGTGTCAGCACAGATGTAGTTAGGGATCTTCTGGAAGGGCTGGACATTTTTAAATCTGCAGGTCCAGATGCCCTCCACCCAATGGGGGGTGTTGTGGGAGCTGGCAGGTGTCAACACAGAGCCCTTGGCCCGGCTGTACGAGCATTCATGGTCATCCGGCCAGCTGCTGGGGGACTGGAAACTAGTCAACGTGGTCCCCATTTTTAAGAAAGGGAGGAAGGAGGACCCAAGTAACTATAGGCCTGTAAGCCTCACCTCGGTGCTTGGGAAGATCTTGCAGAGAATCATCAAGGAGCACATCTGTGGGGGGTCAGCAGGGGAGATCATGCTCAGGAGCAACCAGCATGAGTTCATCAAAAGCAGGTCCTGCCTGACCGACCTGGTTGCCTTTTATGACCAAGTAACTAAATCCTTGGATGATGGTGTTGCCATGGACATAGTCTTTCTAGACTTTAAGAAGGCCTTTGACACTGCCTCTCACCCCATTCTCATTAATAAATTAAGCGACCGTGGCATTGACTACACGGTTGGATGGGTAAAAAATTGGCTGATGGGGCGCACCCAGAGAGTAGTGGTGAACAGGTTGTACACAACCCAGCGAGATGTGAGCAGTGGGGTACCCCAGGGCTCAAGCCTGCACTGTTTAACATCTTCATCAGCAACTTGGACGAGGGGGTTGAAAGCATGCTGTCCAAGTTTGCTGATGACACTAACACGTGGGGCGAGGTGGGCACACTTGAAGGGAGAGAGAGGCTGCAAATAGATTTAGACAGACTACAAAAGTGGTCAGATGAGAATAGGATGGGGTTCAACGTGGACAAATGCAGGGCGCTGCGCCTTGGGAGAAGGAATCCACACCATACATACAGGCTGGGGGGTTCACTCTTGAAAGCACAGAGGCAGAATGGGATGTTGGAGTCATTACTGACTCCAAGATGAACATGAGTTGCCAATGCCAGACCGAAGCCAGCAAGGCCAGCCAGACCTTGTCATGCATCCAAAGATGCATCTCAAACCAGTCCAGAGAGGTGATCCTCCCACTCATGCAACTTTGGTCAGGCCACAGTTGGAGTACTGCGTCCAGTACTGGGCGCCACACTTTAAAAAGGATGTGGCCAGCCTGGAGAGGGCTCAGAGGAGGGCCACCTGTTTGGTGAGAGAGCAGCAGGACAGGCCCTATGAGGAGAGACCGAGGGACCTGAACCTGTTCAGCCTCAGCAAGAGGAGGCTGAGGAGGGACCTGGTGGCTCATCAGGGGAGATCAACAGCAAACAGGAAGATCTGTTCAGGTCACTCCTGACCCTAGCTACTATGAAAACCAGTGCTCTACGCCAAGCATCTCAGCCTCTCTTTTCTCAGCAAGACACATGCATGACTGAGGTCATAACCAAACTGCAAGTGTAAAGTCCAGAGGATGGATAAACATACAGTACTGTAGACAACTGCCGCTCTGGAGGAAAAAGTTTATAATTGTGTCTAGGTACATAAGAAATTCACATCAAAATGGGAAGGCTGGCTACAAGCCTTATTTTTCCCATCTGCAGAGGAGGGCAAGAATTGCCATGCAGTGTTAATACCATCACAGAACATACATGCCATTAATATTTGTCTGCCTGCAGCAAAGCAGACATAATTGCTACCTGTTCAGTTTTTCTTGCAATGAGATTCCCAATGGTCTTGCTGAAGAAACTGGCAAGCAACGGGTTCAAAGGTGGCTCATGATCCAGGAAGTCATAAAGGATATTCAACAAGGTTTCATCCCCTCCTAGCTTGTCATTGATCTGCGGCACATCAGAGGTCAGCAGTTCACAGGCGGTGTTTGGGTATCTGGAGACAGAACCACAGCAGCCAAAGGTGAGATTAGAGCTCTCATTAAAAATATCACTTTGCAACACTTCCTAGGAAATAAACGCTGAAATCCATCCATGTTTCTGATCCCAAAACCTCGCTTTGGAACTTCAACTTCAAGCATGCATCATCCAGAGGCTTCCAATCCACTTTGCCCATCTGCTCACAGAAAGTTATTTAGGAAAGGTCTAATTAAGAGCTCACCACCACACATGCAGTTTACTGTCATCATAAAGCACAGGTCCAATACACAGAGCTATACAAACATATGCGCCCTTTCAAATGCTCCGGAAGCAGATGAAGCACTTCAAAATAGTACCTCTTTAAATGAGGAATATTTTGAAGCATTTCAGTTTTTGTTAGGTATTTAAAGAGAGAGGAGACCTGTAGGTCCTCCAGAATCCCACGGTGCTCTGCTCCCTCTCTACCCCCTCCATAAAAGGGGGTGAGAGGAAGAAGCAATGCAGGCAGTGCTCAGGCTGAGTGACAGCCTGCAGACTGTACAGCTATGGGGTCTACTCCCGTAAAAGGGAGAGAGCGAGCAGACTGGGGCTGGAGAGAAAATCCCGGCAGCAGAGAGCTGGAAAATCCTGGCCACCGTCCTCCACCCTCCAGAGACATCTTCTGGACCCTCTAGTGCCTCTCGACTGTGGCAGTTTTGAAACGTTCGAGCAGGGAACACCATAGGGACTGGCTGAAACTTTTCCAGCACATTTCCTAAAATACTTCTGTCCACGCCCCAAGATGGCCTGACACTGAAGAGGGGAGGGTTTCCTCTTAAGCAGCTCAGCAAGCCACTTATAGGGGCCACAGCCATGAATACTGAGCTTCTTGCTCAACAATCAGCCCATCTCCATGACCTGCTGCTATCAAGAAAGGAAGAAAAAAAAGCAGCCCAGAGCCTGTTTTTGACCTGAGCTGCCTTTCTTCTACTGGCAAAGCGGGTGTAATTTCCCTTTGCAAACAAAAACACCCACAGCCAAACAACTCGACATGTTTTAGGAATGGAAACGCATGAAACAATCTTGCATTGTAAGCATGTTCATTTCCTCAAACATCAAATGGCACAGACACCATCCGGAGAAAAACCTTTGCAACTGCAAGTAAAAACAAATTACTCTCGTTAGCTACCTCAGGCCTCTTGCACCAGTCCGGGCTTCCAAGCAAAGGCCACATTTACCGACCGGCTTTCTCAGCTCTTATCCCGTTACAACGTTTTCACTAACATATTCTGAATATGTTATCTTACCGGAAATCTAAAAAGCAAAGACACTGTGGCTGCTACAGTTTCATAGTTGGTCGGGTCTGAAGGGACCCGAGCAGATCATCTAGTCCAACCCCCTGCCATGGCAGGAAAGAGTACTGGGGTCAAACGACCTCAGCAAAGTGTTCATCTAGCCTCCTTTTAAAAAACCCCAGGGTAGGAGCGAGCACCATTTCTCTTGGAAGCTGGTTCCAGACCCTAGCTGCCCTGACCGTGAAGTCGCGCCTCCTGATACCTAGCCTTAATCTCCCCTCTGCCAGCTTGTGACCGTTATTCCTGGTCACTCCTGGCAGTGCTCGGGGGACAGGGACTCCCCCAATGCCTGCTGATCCCCCCTGACTAGTTTGTAACAGGCCATTAGATCCCCCTCAGCCTTTTCTTGTGGAGGCTGAACAGGTTCAGGTCCCATCGCCTCTCCTCGTAGGGTCTGCCCTGCTGCCCCCGACCATGCGAGTGGCCTCCTCTGGACCCTCTCCATGATGTCCACATCCCTCCTGAAGTGCGGCGCCCAGACCTGGACGCAGTACTCCAGCTGCGGCCTGACCAGTGCCGCATAGAGGGGGAGGATCACCTCCTTGGACCTGCTCGAGATGCATCTGTGCATGCACGACAAGGTGCAGTTGGGCCTGGCATCCCCACACTCCCAGCCCATGTCCATCTTGGCGTCAATGATGACTCCAAGATCCTTTTCTGCCTCTGCGCTGATGAGAAGGGAGTTCCCCAACCTGTAGGTATGCTGCTGGTTCTTCCTCCCCACGTGCAGCACCTCGTACTTGTCGGTGCTGAATCCCATCCTGTTCTCATCTGCCCACCCCTGTAACCTGTCTAGGTCTGATTGCAGCCTATTCCTTCCTTCTAGCGTGCCCACATCCCCCCACATCTTAGTGTCATCAGCAAATTTGAGCAGGGTGCTTTTTACCCCCTCGTCCAAGTCGCTGATGAAGATGTTGAACAGCACAGGCCCGAGGACCGAGCCCTGGGGGACCCCACTGCCCACGTCCCTCCAGGTTGAAAATGACCCGTCCACCACCGCTCTCTGGGTGCGGCCCTCCAGCCAATTTGTGACCCATCTGACTGTGATGCCAGAGTCACCCAGTTTCTTAATGAGAATGGGGTGAGAGACAGTGTTGAAGGCCTTTCTAAAGTCCAGAAAGACTATGTCCACCGTAACACCTGCATCCAAGGATTTGGTGACCTGGTCGTAGAAGGCCACCAGGTTGCTCTGACAGGACCTGCCTTGAATGAACCCGCGTTGGTTGCCCCTAAGCATGATCTCCCCGCCGGCCTCTCGCAGACATGCACCAGGATAACTCTCTCAAAGAGCTTCCCCAGGACTGAGGTAAGACTGACTGGCCTATAGTTTCCCGGATCCTCCTTCCTCCCTTTTTTGAAGATGGGAACCACACTGGCCCTCTTCCAGTCCTCTGGCACCACACCAGAGCACCATGAGTGCTCGTAAAGCTGTGGCAGGGGTCCCGCAATGACCTCTGCTAATTCCCTCAGCACTCGGGGGTGAAGATCGTCAGGACCTGCTGATTTAAATACAAGACAGCCCTGCTAGTGTGAAGTCAGGTAGAAAGCAGGGCAGGGTAGCACCTTATAGACCAACATATTCAGAGGCATGGAATAGTCGGTAAGGTGCCCCGGCCTTCTTTCTACTGAAGTTAAACAAGCTTGACATGAATTGGTCTTCTTGAAAAAAATCATAGCATCAGAGGCAGTGAGGGTTGGGAGGGACCACAGGAGGTCACATCTCGTCCAACCCCCTGCTCTAAGCAGGACTAGCTCCAATGCCATCATCCCAGCCAGGGCTTTGTCTGTTAGGGTCTTCAAAACCTCCAAGGATGGAGATTGCACCACCTCTCTGGAGAGCCTGTTCCAGTGCTTTACTACCCTCCTAGTGAGAATATTCTTCCTAATATATAACCTCAACTTCCCTTGCTGCAACTTGAGACCATTGCTCCTTGTTCTGTCATCACTGAGAACATTCCAGCTCCAGAACTATTTGCTTTTTAGGGGTGAAGTGTCCTAGACAAACCTAACTGGGTTCAGAATAGATGGATTCAAGCCAGAAGAGGTGCAGAGAAGAGCTACGAAGACACCCAGGGAAGCATGGAGGCGATCCGGCAAAGGAAAACCACATGTGCTTGGCTGCTTAAGCCTTGCAAAATGAAAGCTAAGAGGTATCCAACTGCTGCATATAAATACACGGGGGGCAAGACAAACACCAGGGAGCGAGAGGAGCTGTTTCAGCTACGGGATGATGCCAGCTCAATAAACAGGTCATGACTACATTTAGGCTGGAAATCAAAAGGATCCCAAGCACCAGAGCTGGGAGGAGCAAGAAAGGCCTCCCCATCAGAACAGTGACAACAAAACTATGACATCCAAGATGGAGCTCAGTGAGCTTACAGAGGAGTCTATAGGCTGGTCCTGCTTGGAGCAGGGGGTTGGACTAGATGTGACCTCCTAGATCCCTTCTGGCCCTGATCTTTTCACTATATTTCACAAGTTTTGTTTCCTAAGAATCAGACCAGCTTGCACATGACATTCAGTTGGCAGATGCGGGAGCTCCGAGTGCACCCCACTGCCATGTAGGCTTCTAGTTCAAAACAACTAACAAATGAACCTGAAGCTCTCCTCCCACAGAAAACATTTAACCAAACAAGCAGCTCAACATCCTTTGCAAGCCAGCACGAGGATGCCAAGGCCATTCCTGCGCTTGTGATTTAATGTCTTGCAAGGATTCCACGGGGCCCCGATGGAATGATAACTGCTTCATGGAAGCGCAAATCGTTGGATGTCAGCCCAGAGCAACACAACTGATAAAGGTCAAGACTGCTGTTACCTACAAATACCCTTATGGGCTATTGATTCTCCACACAGGAAAACAGAGCCCAGTGAATCAGCATTCAGGCTACAGGGAAAAGGAAAACATCGGCCCTTCCAAATCAAAGGCTCCTGCATGTCTCCAGCATAGAAAACCATCCCCTTCCAAACACTCCAACCACCAGCATTTATATCTCAGATAATTTTAGCTAGATTAGGCTGCTCTCTTTAGACATGGTCTATACCAGTGGTTCCCAACCTTTTGTGTACCAGGGCCCATTTGTAAACATCAATGGCCAGTCTCGACCCAGTGCCTCTCACTCTTGACCCACTGCCTCACGCCCCCAGATGCCAGGGTGTGGGGCAGTGGGTGGGTATGTAGGGCATGGGAGGCCCCCAAGCAGCCCCTTGCAAGCTGGAACTCTGATAGCCTGCAAGGGAAAAAGCCATGGTTTCCCACTTTTTTCTCCGTTAAGGAGAATCTGTTTTTAAAGTTTGTTGATGAATTTTTAAACATTGTTTGTGATCCTTTCAAATATTCTTGCAACCCACTTTTGGGTTGCAACCCGTGGGTTGAGAAATGCTGATTTATGCCATTTCTACAGCAAGAAAACTATTGTGATTAGGGACATGTGTTTTGATTTTACCCACAATTATATCAAATCCACACTTGGTGCATAAAGTTGCATGGGAGTAGTTAGACTGGTATAATGTGTTCCTCACAGTGTACCTGCCTCCACAACAAGAAGGATATGGGGACTATACTAGCATGCAGAGTCAGGAAGATTTCCAAAACACTTTTTCTCCGAGCTCAGGGAAGGCGTCTGCTCAAGAGAAGGGCAAAGAAAGCACAAGGACATCCTCAAGGCCAATCTGAAGAAATACATCAGCATCAACACATGGGACACTATCACCCAGGACCGCCCCAAAAGGAGAAAGGGTCTACTGCAAGGATCTCAGGACTCTGAAACTTCACAAAGACAACACAAGATGGAAAAGCGGGAAAGGCAGAAACAACGTAGCGTGGACCGAACCGAGAAACCAGAGCCACCCACCCCGCACAGAAACACGTGCCTGAGTACAGCAGAGTCTGTCAATCCCAGATTGGCATCATCAGGGTAGGGCTAGGATTCAGAGTGACCTCAACAAATTGGAGGATTGAGACAAAAGAAATCTCATGAGGTTCAACAAGGACAAGTGCAAAGTCCTGCACTTAGGAGGGAACAATCCCATGCACTGGTGCAGGCTGGGCGTGACAGGCTGAGCAGCAGCTCTGCAGAAAAGGACCTGGGGGAGATAGGGGACAAGGAGCTGAACAGGAGCCAGCAGTGTGCCCTTGGTGGCAAGAAGGCGACTGGCATCCTGGGCTGCATCGGTAGGAGCGCTCCCAGTAGATTAAGGGCAGTGATTCTTCCCCTCTAGTCAGCACTGAGGAGGCCAAATCTGGAGTCCTGTGTCCAGTTCTGCCCCCCTACTACACAAAGGATGTGGACACACTGGAGAGAGTCCAGTGGAAGGCAACAAAAATGATTCAGGGGCTTGGGGACAGGACTGGTGAAGAGAGGCTGAGGGAAATGGGTCTACTCAGTCTGCAGAAGTGAAGACTGAGGGGGATTGAAGAGCAGCCTTCACCTCCCTGCAGGGTGGTTGTGAAGAGGATGGAGCTGGGCTGTTCCCCATGGGGGCAGATGACAGGACAAGAAACAATGGGCTCAGGCTGCAGCAAGGGAAGCTGAGGTTGGATATTAGGAAGAACTTTCTCACGAGGAGGGTGGTAAAGCACTGGAACAGGCTCCCCAGAGAGGTGGTGGAGTCTCCATCCTTGGAGGTTTAGGGTTAGGGCTTGGCGTTGACAAAGCCCTGGCTGGGACGATGTAGTTGGGGCAGGTCCTGCTTTGAGGAGGGGTTGGACTAGATGTGATCTCCTGAGCTCCCTTCCCACCTGAATTTTCTGATTCTATGATTCAGACCCACAGATAAGACAATCATGGAAGTCAACCATCCTCAACCGCACAGGACTGACCAATTCATCATCATCAGAAAACTAGCATAGCGAAAAGGGTTCTCTCTTTTTGTTTGTGATGTCGTCTAAATTTAGCCTCAGGAATAAAACAGACAGCATAAAAATGAGAGAGTTACTAGCAAGCTCCTAGATTTGCTGACAGCAACACGCAAAACCCCTTAGTACAAAGTTTGCAATATTCATCATCTGTGCTACTCTGTTGTTAGATGTACTTTGGCATTCAGAAAGCAAACCACAATGCATAAATATCGTGAGAACACCTCCACCGACATACATAACAGAGAGTGCACATATCTCGTGATCTCGTTTTGTTGTGACCTGCATCCACCCTGCTCTCATTTCAGTCATCCAAGGCTTGGTTACATCTAACATAGGTTGTGAATTGCATAGGATGCAACATAGTGCAAGTAAAACCTTCAGATACTGTATTTCTCTTCACAAGCAAGATGTGGAACTACCAACACATCTTGGAGAAAAACAATCAGCGGTAACAACTGCCTGTTGGGGAGGCACTGAGGTCCCGGCGGGGAGGGGAGTTGGGAGTCCAGCAAGAGTGGTCGTTCCTTAAGGAGATGATCCTTCATGCCCAAAGGGAGGTAATCCCAACACGGCTCAAAGGGGTCAGGAGTGCCCAAAAGCCCCCATGGCTCACCAAAATCATCCAGGAATGTCTCAAAGCCAAAATACAGGCATACACCCAATGGAAGGGAGGGGCCATCACCAGGGAGGACTATACCTCCATTGCTCAAGGCTGTAGGGGGCCTGTTAGGAAGGCCAGGCGGAGACGGGACTGGGACTAGCAACCCAGATCAAGGACAACAAGAAGTCCTTTTTTAAATACATAGCGGGTAAAAAGAAGGTACCAGGTCACATAGGGCCTCTGCAGGATACGCTAGGAAATCTAGTGGTCACGCCAGATGACAAAGCTAATCTATTTAATAATTTCTTTGCCTCCATCTTTGAGCAGGGGGATCCCCGACAGAGCCAGGGAAGGGGCTGCCAGGCCCAGACTCAGAGAGGACCTAGTTAGGGAACTTCTGGAGGGACTGGATGTGTTCAAATCAGCTGGTCCTGACGATCTCCACCCCCGAGTGCTAAGGGAATTGGCAGAGGTCATTGCAGGACCCCTGGCACAGCTGTATGAGCACTTGTGGTGCTCTGGTGTAGTGCCAGAGGACTGGAAAAGGACCAGTGTGGTCCCCATTTTCAAAAAAGGGAGGAAGGAGGATCCAGGAAACTACAGGCCCATTAGTCTTACCTCAGTCCTGGGGAAGCTCTCTGAGAAAATTATCCAGGAGCACATCTGCAAGGGGCAAGCAAGGGAGTGTATGCTTAGGGGCAACCAACACGGGTTCATTCAAGGCAGGTCCTGTCAGAGCAACCTGGTGGCCTTCTACAACCAGATCACCAAATCCTTGGATGCAGGTGTTACGGTGGACGTAGTCTTTTTGGACTTTAGAAAGGCCTTCGACACTGTCTCTCACCCCATTCTCATTAAGAAACTAGGGGACTGTGGCGTCAATGCCTACACAGTCAGATGGGTCACAAATTGGCTGGAGGGCCGCACCCAGAGAGCGGTGGTGGACGGGTCATTTTCGACCTGGAGGGATGTGGGCAGTGGGGTCCCCCAGGGCTCGGTCCTTGGGCCTGCGCTGTTCAACATCTTCATCAGCAACTTGGACAAGGGGGTGAAAAGCACCTTGTTCAAGTTCATGGATGATACTAAGATGTGGGGAGAAGTGGGCACGCTGGAGGAGAGGGACAGGCTGCAATTGGATCTGGACAGGTTACAGGGGTGGGCAAACGAGAACAGGATCGGATTTAGTACAGACAAGTGCAATGTGCTGCACCTGGGGAGGAAGAACCAGCAGCATACCTACAAGCTGGAGAACTCCCTTCTCATCAGCGCAGAGGCAGAAAAGGATCTTGGAGTCATTATTGGTGCCAAGATGAACATGGGCTGTCATTGTGGGGACGCGGTCAGGAAGGCTAACCAGCATCGAGGGGGTCCAGAGGAGGGCCACTCGCATGATCAGGGGGCAGCAGGGCAGGCCCTATGAGGAGAGGCGACAGGACCTGAACCTGTTCAGCCTCCACAAGAGAAGACTGAGGGGATCTGGTGGCCATCTACAAACTGGCCAAGGGAGACCACCAGGCAATGGGAGAGTCCCTGTTTCCCCGAGCACTACTGGGAGTAACGAGTAATAACAGCCATAGGTTGACTTAGAGTAGATTCAGACGAGACATCAGGAGGTGCTACTTTTAGTCAGGGCAGCTAGGATCTGGAACCAGCTTCCAAGGGGAGTGGTCCTAGCTCCTACCCTGGGAGGTCTTCAAAAGGAGGCTCGATAATCACCTGGCTGGGGTCGTTTGTCCCCAGTACTCTTTCCTGCCCATGGCAGGGGGTCGGACTTGATGATCTGCTCAGGTCCCTTCTGACCCTACTAACTATGAACTATGAAACAACTATGAAACTATGGCTAGACAAAGTACTGGTGGAAGGCATGGAAGTACTGAAAATAAAAAGAACTTTGATTTGATTAAACAGGACCACCAAAGCGTTCTGCACAGATGTGTGAAACCCATGGAAGGATTCACTTTCCTAGAACCAGTCACTGCCCCAGCTGCAGAATATGCTTGGACCCTGGAAATGGGGCACAAAGGGGCACACTCCCTAAATATAACACACACCTTTGTTTCTTCAAGGCAAAATGAAGAAAAAGGGTTTTTCCAGAGTTATCGCTGCAAAGAGCAGGGACAGAGACTCACCCTCTGTTTCCTACATAGCTAAAATGGAGTCCCTGGCTGCTGCTGAAGACTGGTTTCTCAAAGGGTGGAGCTATGCTTTTGAAAAGAGCTAAAAACCCTGTGCCAGTGGTTTTTAACCTTTTCAGACTTGCGGCATCCCCAGATAGATTCAAGGCACCCCTCCAAAAAGTCCAGGTCCTGGTTTTCACTCTTTTTGTGAATACAGAAAAATAACAGGTCTGTTGCAAAGACCTCAGAAAGCACCCAGCTATGGATTCCTACTTGAAATCTCTGGGTTTCTTTTGTGAATCATGCTTGTAAAATGTACCAGTACTATCACTGTGTGGCACCCCAGATGGCATGACACCCTGGTTCAGAATCACTGCCTTGTGCTAAAATGCTAGAGTCTGAGCTAAAGAGGGTATGAGACAGACCAGGAGCAGACAGCAAGACTGCCCTTGACTGGTTAGCTTCATTAGTGGAACACTGAGACCACTAAAAAAGAGAGACAATTGTTAACACTTGGAAAGTGAACCAGCATGAGCCATTCAGTGAACTGACTCCCTCAGTTACTCAAGCAGTAATACCACAGCCGCTGCACTCTGGAGCAGAGATCACAACACAGCACTTCTATCCCAGGCAGAAAATCAGTTTGCCTGATTAAAAACTGAGGAGGGGGGTCAATTTTAGGGGGAAAAGGTGCATTTTGTATGTGAGAGAATATGGCATTGTCTCATGGCTCAACAGTACCTCTCCAGTCTCACTAAACAAGAGCACTAACAGACTCCCCAACACAAGGAAGAGACATCCATCCTCACTGGAAAAGGCAGCTAGTCTCTAAGACCTCACCTTGCAGGAAAGGTAGGGTTTTCACCAGAAAAGGTAGGTTTTCTGCATCATTCTGGGGAATGAGCGGGAATGGTAATGACAGGCTGGACGGGTTCCATCAAGGACACTGCAGTTTACCTATACCAACGCATACTGTTGCAAACCAACAATAGACAACACAATTAATAATGCTGCCTCCATAAAGTCTGATGCTATACATTATCTGATAGGCATCTTCACTTGTATGAGTAGCCACCTAAGGCAGGCCTCATGGTTCCTTCTGCTCATACATACTTTACAGCTGAAATATTACAACTGCCCACCCTACATGCAGCAACATGGCACATCATGTGTCACACACATGCCACTGTCTCTCATCTAGACAGTACATCAATGACATCATCACTAACCATCTGCTTTTTAGATTTCTAGCATCTATGGTAGTAATTGCCCCGATCAAATCTCCTGAGGGCACACACTTACTTGTATGCCTGCATCAAATTCCCTGCCTTGAATGCAGCACAGAAACAAAACTGGTTCACCTATCTCCAAAACACAAGAGCAGTTAGTCGAACCTATGTGTGTAAATATGATTTGATACTTGGCAGGTGGCTTGTATTTGGCTGCGGAGAGGAAGAGCTCTTTAAAATGTCCCTAATATGAACATCCAGTTGCTACTCTAGAACGCTTTCAGGCAATTACGCACTTAAGGTGCAAGCAGCAGTATGCAAATAGCTAGCTTTCATCTGTGGGAGAGCTCCAAATCTCATACAGACTGCATACATTTTAAGCCAATGATGCTCAGTGAACCTGTAGCTCAGCAAACATCACCCACTTCATTTGGGGTGACTGTGACCACAGAATGATGATCAACAGGGAGCTTCTGAAAAGTTTCCAATAAAAAGTTTGATTTAAGAAAACAGCAAACACAAATGCAATGAACCCAGGCAAAAAATCAGAGCACATACTTAAATGGTTAGTCATGTCAAAGCACTAAGACAGCAAAGTATTTCACAACCCAAACTTCAAGGTCTTTTTCCTGGGCAGCAAGTTTAATTTGCCTTATGGCACAAAATACTCTGGTGGCTATTTCTACATTCATTTTTCTTCCCAGAAAGCAAAGAAGGCGTACATACTTGAAGCGGACCTTCTCCTCCATGTCCATGGGGGGCTCATGGGTGATGAGGTTGACCAGGTCCTCCATGCACTGCTGCTGGCAGATGAAGTCCAGCAGTTTACGGTTCTGTGCCTTGCACTCCTGTAGGATGTCATCTTCGTCCATCAACTCATGCAGCGTCACATCCTCCTTATCCAGCAGCTTGTCCACATGCGATGTTGTGTTCAAATCAAACTTCCAGAACATGATGATGGGACACACCTACCTGTAACGTACAAGAAGGTATGTTAATATTCAGGCTTTGCAAGTCAATTCTCTGCTATTTCCCCCCTAACATGGGGACAGAACTGCTGCCGCAATGCTGCTGCTGGGATGCCTCTCACACCCATTGAAAAAGATTAAGCCTGTGAATAGTCCTAGGAAAGACGAGAGGAGCACCTGTGTCCTTTAATGCTTCGCTAGGCTGGGGCACAACATTCTGCTTTCACAGGGTCAAGCCATTCCACTATGAATATGTTACCATGACCTATATTACTATATTGAGTCCTAGCCACAGTCATGGACTAGGTCCCCAGCATGCCAGGCCTTGTGCAAACACAGAACAAAAAGACAGATTTTAATCTGCCCCAACAGGGCAGGGGCTATAAAACAACAGAGACTAGAGAGAGATGGATGCACCACAACAGGACAGCAGAAGTGAATAATGGGATAGCACTGGTCAGTGAGACAGAGAGCAACCTCAGCACACCAGCAGCCAAATTACTAATGAGATTTTTATTGGTGTGATAGCATAGGAGAGTGTTTTGCGATGAGATCTGATGACAGATAATGAGATATACTCTCTCTAAACACCCACGACATAGCACAGGAGAAAGTATAACAGTGCTTGTTCGAAAATGTAACACAGGGCTGACAGAGGGGCTGAAATCCCAATCATGGGTTGTGAAATGTGATCCAGAGGCAGGATGGTAACTTTGAGGTTAAACAGAACCCAACGACCAGTAATTTTTCCTTTCTGAAATTGGGCATCTAGTACGCTCTGATCCATCACAATTGAGTTATTTCTCCCTCTCCAACCATGCGATGTATTAAAAAACAAAAAACCTTCTTACTGGCTTCAGGACATATGAACAACAGAGGGAGCTACTCAGGGAACTGACCCCCTTCGACAACCCCAGCCACCTGCCCATGCCAAGACACCAGCAGATTCTGCTTTAAAACCGTCTTAAAAAATAAAGTCTCTTGCTGGGAAATGGTTAATCTTTGCTTTACTCGTACATTTATTACACAAAAAAATAAGATGAAGGTTTAAGGCAAATCAAGACCCTGGTATTACGAGGATCTCAAGATTTCACCATTTCACTTCGCCAGGAATATTCTCCATTACAGCAAGGAAAGGAAAGGTGATGGGAGAATGAGGATTAGTTATTTCCCCTCCTCCCAGCATTCAGTGCTAAAAAAAGAGAAGTCCTTAGCCGGGGTGGAACAGAAGTTACAGGCATGTTTTACACTTGTGGGCACCTGGTGTTCTGTGATCCACTTACTGCAACCAGGAAAAAGCCACCAACAGGACTTAATGCCTAGTACACCGGTATATCCTGTTGTGCATTATTGTCTTTTCTTGCCTTTCCTATTTATCCACTACATGTAAGTTTTTAATAAGCAAAAGAAAAGGAAGAGACGATCTAAAGTTGCACCACCCAAGATAATGTATTTTAAAGTGACAGATAAAAGGATGCATGGAAGAGCAAATGGCTACACGCCAAAATGAGCTAAAAAAGTATGTTATTCTGTCCAAGAAATGACCATGGCTTGAGTGAGCCATGCCTAAAAGAGGGGATCTGTTAATGAATAGCTTGTCATCTTGAGAAACTCCTGAACATATTTGTCAGAAAGAACCAACAGGCTGTTTTACAACACACATGTCAAACAGCAGATCTTAAACTTTCATCCAATTTTATTCATGTCTTGTCAGCATTTAAATGTTCCAGCCACTCCAGCAATGCACAACTGCTTTTCCCTACTTGTGCAAGGCCTCAGCATACAAGGCCAGCAAGGAGAAGAGATTGTGTAAGAGCCATAATTTGGGGGAGATGAGAAGTCTGCTGCCAGCCAAAGACTCATCTTGTGGAAAAAAAGTAATGTAAAAATTCTACAAGGGTAAGGCCCCCAAACTTACTAAATCTCCTACCCAATGTAACTGCGAACCAGAACAGCTTTTAAGTATAGCTTCTGTCTGTGTATTAAGAATGATTCAAAGATGACTCCCTGAACCACCAAAACATACTTGTCTCCAGATGTCATCACCACAGAGGCAGGTCCTTGCTATCAAAAAAGGCTCAAAGCAGGAGTATGCTACAAGGTTACAGGCACAAACGCCTGGACTTTCTGAAAGTAGGGACCTGGACCCAAGCAAGAGCCAAACCCAAGGAAAGGAATATTGCAATATATCCCTGGTTGAGACCAAATAGTCTCTTCCCTTCCAGAGCACCGTAAAGACCAAGCTCACAATCCCTTGAAAAGCTCTCATTTGTGACAGTTTCTCATGACTATTTAAGCTTTAGAAAGTTAAACCTCTCTGAATCTAAACCAATTGAAAGCAAAACCTCTCTGAATCCAAACCAATAATCTCATGTGCTGCAACACTTGAGTTCGAGAGCTGGAACAGAAGTCTGCCCCTGTTCAAGAGAATCCAAAAAATGCAAAGATGCATCTAAACAAGCAAGCGTCAGAGTCCAGGAGTAAAAAGACTTGGGGGTCATCATTGACCACAAGATGAACATGAGCCTGCAATGTGATGCTGCGGCTAGTAAAGCGACCAAAATGCTGGTGTGCATCCATAGATGCTTCTTGAGCAAATCCCGGGACGTCATTCTCCCCTTGTACTCGGCCTCGGTGAGGCCGCAGCTCGAGTACTGCATCCAGTTTTGGGCTCCACAATTCAAAAAGGATGTGGAGAAGCTTGAGAAAGTGCAGAGGAGAGCCACGCGCATGATCAGAGGTCAGGAAAACAGATCTTACGATGACAGGCTGAGAGCCATGGGGCTCTTCAGCCTGGAAAAGCGCAAGCTCAGGGGTGATCTGGTGGCTGCCTATAAGTTTATCAGGGGTGACCACTGGGATGTGGGGGAACATCTGTTCACCAGAGCGCCCCAAGGGATGACGAGGTCGAATGGTCATAAACTACTGTGAGACTGTTTCAGGCTGGACTTAAGGAAGAATTAGTTGACTGTCCGAGCCCCCAAGGTCTGGAACAGCCTGCCAGCGGAGGTGGTTCAAGCACCTACACTGAACACCTTCAGAGCAAATTGGATGCTTATCTTGCTGGGATCCTATGACCCCAGCTGACTTCCTGCCCTTTGGGCGGGGGGCTGGACTCGATGAACTCCCGAGGTCCCTTCCAGCCCTAATGTCTATGAAATCTACGAAATCTGGATCATCAGGTTTCTAACAACTACTTGAAGATTCACTTATTAAATTCTCATTCCCACACATCAAATTGGTGCCTCAGTGGTAAGCTGATAACAAAGCTTGTTTGCTCAAATGGAGGTAGTTTTAATCATCAGACGCCCTTTGCTGAGCCCCTTTGAGCGGACAGCCCTAAAAGAGGTCTGATTGTCCCCACCAGCCGGTGCGCACTGCTATAAACAGATAATATAAGCAAAAGAAAAAGAAAAATCAACAAAAGCTTCCTACTGCAACAAGCTAGTCAACATTTTCCTTGTTCGGTCAGGATTTCTCACCTGTATCCTCCTGCCCCACTTTGGAATTACCACTAGGCCACAGACACCCTAGCACTGGCTGTCACAGGAATGGAAACCAAACCCCGAGGAAACCTTCCCGTGGTAGTTCTTGCTGCACAAAGTGGTTTGCAATTCTGGGAAACTTGTGAACAGCTTTTGGGAAACCACAGGCCTTCAGCTGAAAAGGCAATCACCCAGTGGTCCACAAAATAATTTGATTTCTGCTTCTGAAAATTCCACCGATAACCAGGAAAATGTGTAAAGAGGTATATCACCTCCACAGAACAGTTTCCAAATCCAGGCACTGGCATTTATATATATATATAAAATGGAGTGCTTTGGAGAGCAAATACTTGAAGCTCTCAGAACAAACACAAACTGAAATCTTATCCTGGGCAACTGGTTTAGAACAAGGAACATCTCCAATGCCCAGATCTGGACAAGCCCCTCAGAGGGTCCTAGGGAACATTTATGAAAATCAGAGGAAGTCTAGAAGGAATGTGGGCAGTTGAAACATCTGGTCAAAATGTAGAGACACTACTTTTCTGAAGAGGCAGTCAAGTCAAGTCAGTCCCGAGGCTGCTGCAACCGTTGGGAGACCTTAGATGCTGTGCATCATTGGTATTTCTTCGGGCAGAGTGATGGGTGGTACCCATCTCCTCTCTAGGTATGAACAGCTGTTGGCTCACAGGGAGCTCATCCACCCTTTGACAAGTCTTTTTTCTAGTCCTGCTGGGTGCCCACAGACCATCCTTGCCCCAGGCTAGCCCAACAACCCAACCATGGAACAGGCTGTATTGGTTTACATGGTACCAGAAAGCAGACCAAAAGAGGCCTGGCCAGACAGAGGTACCTATCAAGGAGTCATCTATGACATACCTGACACAGACTGACCATGAAAGCTATCACTGGACTGGTGATAAAATAAGGAACAGAAGCTATTAGTTGCTTGAAATGGGAAACAGGTCTACAATGCTTTAAAGTGCAGCACTGACAGGACAAATTGGCACTTGCAGACTGGCTTCCTGGGGAAGTAATGAAACCTTGAGGCATGTTCCCATCAGAAGAGTCTCAGTTCCACCAAAAATGTGGCCTTCACAGTCAGTCAGACTGGAGAGAACAAACACTGGGTGAAATTGGTCTTCCCTCCTTTCCTAGAAAACAGTCCTGAACAAACATCAAGTCTCTGGGAAAGGAGTCGTCATTCCTAGGTCCAGAGGGTGGATGAAGGGGAACGCAAAGATCTATGGAAAGACATGGTTCTGAGTCTGCCTGATGAATGTGAGGGTTTTAATTTGATTTGGAAGAACTAAACTTTAGAACAAGGTTCTCTCTAAGGGAGGAAGATGCAGAAACCCATATTCCCCCAATCCCTCCTTTTTTTCCCCACTCCAACCCTACCCTCCTGGGACAATTCCTTGATTATGACATACACAGTCATTTGAATAAAGGCTTGAGCAACTCCTTGCAGAAACTGCAGTGCAATCCCTTTCTTTGGGATTGTCTGGTTTCAAAACGGTGAAAACTTTGCCGCTTCAGCAGATACAGCCTTATCTGCTGCCCCTCAAAGAGACAAGGGAATGCCTTTTAACAACAAGACAGGAAAGATAAGGAACAGAGAAGAGCAAAGCTGGACCTAAATATTCCTACAACAGGGCTTCCTTAATGCAGATGCATGGTGCAGGATTGCAGGAACTTGGATAACCATGGGAGCTGGCAGGCTAATTGCTCTCATTAAATGCCCTTGGCGATGTTGCTAGGAAGTAACCTGCTGTCAGGCTCGGTGAAATGAAAGGTTAAGCAGGTCTTGTGTATGTGAAGGGAGAATGGAAGGGAAAAGTCTGACTCCAATTCCAGCAGTTCTTGTGATCGGCTCTGCTGTGCTGCTGAAGGCTATCAGCAGATCTAATGTTAACAGCCGACTGGATCAGAGCACACTGGCCTACAAAGGGCTAAAACAAAAAAGTTACTGTACTAACACACTAGCAGCATATAGCCTGCCAGACAGTCCTTGTTATCACAAAATCCTAGAAAAGAAGGCCTTTAAAGGACCTCAGAGGTCACGTCTAGTCCAACCCCTTGCTCAAGGCAGGATCATCCCTACCCAAATCCTCCTACACAAGTCTCTGTCTAACCTGTTCTTAAAATCTTCAGGAAAGACCCTCATGCAAAACAACCAGGAACACACATCAGAAACACCCCAGGTGAAGCAGGGAAAAACCCATCAACATCCTGCTGCTGCAAGGAAATAATCTGTTAACATACACCCCCGAGATCCAAGGAAAAGGGCCATGCCCCTGCTGCAGAGGGAAGCAAGAACCCTTCAACTCCAGCTCCCTTAATGGTCTTTAGGCCTTTCCTGGAACAGAAACACCTGATGATTACAGCAGCTTGAAAGAGGGAGATTGGTAATTAGGAAGAATCTCCACTTTCTCAAAGAGGTCCCTGGATGCTGTATTTCAGGCTAATCAAATGAAAAAATGCACCTTAAGACCTCTAAGCTTGCTGCTTCCCAAGCAGCAGGACCTGCTACCGAATTCCCAGCCCAAGCAGCTTAAGGCTTGCCTATGACAGGACTCAGCCCTTCCCACCCCCCATCCCAAGGCAGCACCTGGGGCTGCAACCCCCTCTCCAGTTATGCTACTGTAGCTCTCTCTCACTGGTGAACAATGAAGAGAGAAAGAAAATGTGCGAAGGTAAACAAACATTTAAAGGAAATGAAACTACACAGAAAAAAGCCGATCTGCAGAAAACTGCAGGAGCAATGAGAGAAAAGGAGAAACGGAGAGTAAGACCTCGGGTGTTCTCTACCCACAGATGGATGGGTACATCTTTCATGCATTCCCTACATCCTGGAAGGTGCTCTCCTTAACGTGACCTCAGCAATGCCACTGGCTCATGCAAAACTGATGAATTTGGAGTACTTTTCAGTACCTGCTGGACATAAAAGTTTAAATTCATTTTTCATGAGCATGAATGTCCAGAATGATACACATCATTCCAGGTGAGGTCTCAACAGGGTCTTACATAAAGGCATGAATGCCTCCCTTCAACAGGAGGATACCATCAATACATCACTCTTTCTACCCAGGAGAGCAGACAAAAAAACAACAGATGCTCCCTGTGCCTAAAGAGGGGTGTTTGTACCCGAAAGCTTGCAAAGAACATTTTCTAAGTATTTAGTTGATCTAATAAAAGATGTCATGTTTACCCAAAGAACCTTGTCTCTCTTCAATAGAAAGGCCCCTCCCAACATATCCTAAATCACATTTACCTTAGTGACTCGGTCATCCTAAAATCAGTTAATCTCTCCTCCTCCTCCTCTCCCACATCCAGCCAATGAGCCCCAGATATCTGACTTCACTCTTTATATTACTGAACTACATCCCACTTCTGTTACTCCAGAACAAGGTCTGACAATAGTTAAACAAATGACCCACAGGCTGGATCTGGCCTGTATAGTCATATAATCTGGCCTGCAGGTCACTGGACTGACTCCATGTGCTGGCCCCATCCCCACATGCATGCAGCACAAGGGCTGGACCCCATGCCGTATGGGCTAAAGGTGGCAGGTCAGGGGCAGTGCACACAGCCCGAGCCCTACACCCCTTGTGCTATGCAGAGTGCTGGGTCCAGTCCCCACACTGCAGGCAGCGCATCCCCGTGCCGGCCCTAGAGGCTGTGTGCACAGCGAGCCCTAAGGCCAGTGTGCTGCAGGTAGTGTGCAGGGCTGGACCAGCTGCATGCATTGCAGGTGACACAGGGGGCTGGCAGGGGGCACATACTCCATGCAGCGCTCCACTGGACCCAGAGACAGCGGACAGGGCCAGTCAGCAGGGTGCCACATGAAGCAGGTGCTTCGTGCCATGTGCAGCCAGTCCAGCCCTCCATGTTGCAGACAGCAGGCACCAGCCCCTGCCACTGCCGGACTGCATGCAGCGCCCTGGACAAGCCCCTGTGCTGCCTGCAGTGCTGGGTCCAGCCTCCATGCCACAAGCAGCACATGACCCATGCCAGCCCAGGGGCCTGGTGCGTGCTGTGTGGCACAGGCTGTATCCAGCTGCTCCCCGAGCTGGCCCACAGACTGGCTCAGAGACACTCATCCAGGCCATGGCATTGGATGACTTTGACAACCCAGCTGTACAATATCTTAATGCATCTGCATTGATAGTATCCAACTCTGTGGCATCAGCTAATTTATAACCACGTACTTGTTTCGTACAAAGGCAATTACTACAAATATTAAACAAAATCAGGCTCAATGTAGATCCTCAAAAAACTCCACCCCACCTCCCTCCAGACTCCTGCTTCGCACTGTAAGGCTACCTGGGGCTATAGCTAGCTTCTTACCTTAAATTCCTCTACTGACTCCAGTCTTCTCCAACTGAGCTCACCATTTTGCATGGAGCACTGTACTAAATGCTTAACTAAAGTTTGGACAGAGGAGAACTCCTGCATTTTCTTTTCTGAGAAAAATCAGTTATCTAACCAAAAGTGGCTAGCACATAAAGCTGGTACAATCTACTTTTGGCAAATGCATGTTGAGATTTCTCCTGTTTTCCATTTACCTCCATGTCTTTAAATGCCCCCTGCCAGGACTTCACCTTCCCCCACTATTTTTTTAAGTGTCCCAGTAAGATACAGCTATTACTTTCTTCCCTCAGTAACAGATGAGTTGACGTTAAAAAGAAGTTGAACTGCTTCATTAACTGAGAACTTGTGTACAGACTTTCATTTCTGGCTCCTAGCAGCTCTCCGAGGCTCCATTCCTCCACAGACATTACCTCATCCTCAGTCAAAATCCTGAGCTCTGCTGTGTTCAGCGCAGGGCGAACAACAGATATGAATCTTTTGAAAGAAGAGGGGCCCTCCCCGACAAGAATCAGTATACACAGGGTCGGCTGGGCCACGGTGTTGAATAACAGGCAGACCGGACAGCTGAAATCTGAGTCCCTTCAGAGACATCGTGCTTTCAGATCCTGTGGAGATGTGTGATGGTTTGAAGGAAGATTAGGATCTTGCTGGTTCAAAGTGTGATGGAAAACGGAAGTGGAAAAGGAAACTTTTTGTAGGCAATGTGCAGCTACGCAACACATTATGTAAATGCTGCATAACCACTACCAATTGAAGCCAAATCCAGAAGAGGCAGAGGTAACACCGGTGGGCAGTCTGCATGAGCTGAAGTCAATTAGGGCACCCTTCATTGATAGGGTTCAGCGTCCCCTGGTCACTCAGGTTTGCAGCCTCTGGATCATCTGTCCAGGTGGCAGTGGTGGCTAGGAGCACCTTTAACCAGCTCCATCAGGTGAGAAGGCTGCAACCCCTCCTTTCGCATCTGGATCTGGCCACCACCATCCAGGCTTTTGTAACATCAAGGCTAACTACTGCCATGAGCCCTATACAACAGTCCTTGAAGACCATCCAGAAGCTGCAAATGATGCAGAACGTGGCAGCCTACTTTCTGATCTGGGGGTGTTGCCAGAAGCACGCCATTCAAATGCTCCAGAGTCTGCACTGGCTCCCATTTGGGCAAACCTTTTGCAAGTAAGGCTAGGCTGGGATATTGTTTAAGGGTCTTTTTTCCGTTCTGCTTTGGACTCTATAGCTTATTTTAAACCTCTCCTTGCTTTTATAACCTTTTGTTTCTCTTGTTGTGCTCTCTTGGTCACTTATTTTATAAGTTATTTTGCTGTCTTCTGGAAGCTGGCCTGAGCCTTTGTTGGGCAGGCTGGCATCAATCTAATCAATACATAGACAACGCAGCAGGGAAGGGCTCCATGTGTTCAGGATACCCAATAGGATGAAATGGTTGTTATGAAAGGATGAGACTGTCACCCTTTTTAAGCCTTCTGCTCCCCCTTTTAAAAGGCATCAGCCAGGGGCATCTACACATCACCGTATGGCGTGCTCTGGCAACATAGCGATCACATAGGTCTATACGTGATCGGCTGCTATGTCAGTGTCGCAGCACACTCCCTTGTACAGCGGCGCCGCTACAGTGACATAACGGCGAAATCTAACTGTGCACAGCGCGCACGGAGCAGTACAGGCGGTTACAGCCAAAGAAAGTACTAAAGCTCAGTGCCGTGTAGACATGCCCTATAGGGGCAAATCTGCTGTTGCTGTGGTGCATTAACTGTCCACTTAGGATCTGCAAATATTTGGATACTTTGGCACACAATTAACACCAAATGTCCTGATTTTCTAAAGCCTGGGGTTTTCTTTTCTTTTAATAAAAACATACTTTAAAGGGTTGGGGTTTTTTTACTCTAAAATTAAGTATTCTTAGACTTAGTATGAGCTAACAATTAAAGGCTGGGAATTTAATATAAAAGATGACTCGGTCAAATCAAGTCTCCTTTCATCAGGACGGCAGACTGGCTACCACCCCGACATAAGACAGCGAATGCTCTCTGACTGCACCTGGTTCCCAAAGGTCCCCGAAGCTCATTTTATTTCAGGGAAGCTTTTATTCACCTCACGTGCACTTTATTAACCTTCTTTCAAACTCAACTGTACTTTCTGAGATCAAGACCTTGTTCTACCTGTGAGCCTGTACCTGTGAGCCCTGATCCCAATGGAGAGTCCAAGCAGTACAAAAATAAAGCCATTTCAGGTCTAAAGATGTTCTTCACTATTGGCCAGGTGGTTTTCCAGTTGCACTGCTAAAGCTTCATTGAGATGGGAAAAAATGGTAATCTAAACACCACTATGACAACAGGGCAGGCAAACAGCCTTGCAGCAGAAATTCCAAGGTTACATTCACAGTAGATTACTGGAATTATTTACTTGCCTCTCCTTTAGCTTGAAAGCTGATCTAAAGTTAAAATTTCAGTAAACACTCTGAGGACTTGTGATTTATCATTCAAAGGGGCGTTCAAAATTACCCTTACTGAATGAATACAATGCCTTAAATTATACAGCAGAACTAGAGTACAACCTCGTATTTGATAGAAGCTCTTCCTATTTCTTTTAGTGAACTAGATGCTTGCTTCATAAAGGAGGGAAAAAGGAAAACAAGAGAAACTTGCATTTTCTCCAGGGACTAGAGGAATAGAGAGAGGGCAGGAGACGAAGAGTCCGGCCCTCATTCCAGCTGCAGTGTCTCCTTTTCAATATATTCTTAGATTAGGATCAGCTCAGCCACTTGAGAAATACTCTGGCATCAGAAATCAACTAAATAGGTGCTAGAATGAGAGAAGCTGATTCTGTCTGAAGTGAATCGAATCACAACATATCCCAAAAGCCCAGGATTCTCTGTTTAAACCCTGGCAAAGTGCAGGAAGTTTTGCTCGGTCGGTGGCATTTTGCAAACAGAAAACGTGCCCCAATCTGCTGCACCAGAAAAGTCTGGGAGAGAAAAAATTCTAAGCTGCCAAACTTGTTGCCTTCTTTCTCCTAGAGAAAGCCAGACAGAGCAGGCCAGTTGGCAAAACGCTGCACAGCTTTCTATGTTTTCCAGAGACCTGTACCTGCCCTAATCATTCAATGAGCTGGCACACAACATCTCCAACTAAAAATAACCCATTTTTAAATCTGAACCTGTTACCGAGCTTGTATGGGTTCAAGACCTTTTCCACATCTACAGGGAAAGTCTGCCTATCTATAGGAAATGCCCCTGTCCTTTCCCATTTCCCCACTTCCCCAGGAAAGGACAGCCCATCAAAACTGCTCCTCCTTCGGCACGCTGCCAGACAGATCTCCCTGCCAAAGGCTTAGCAGCACTTCTGACCTACAAAGCCATTCCCCCTCCTCTCTGGCTCCCTGCACTGCCTCCTCCCAGGCTGGGGGCAGATACTATTCACAGATGCCCCTCAATGTCACTTGGCTCCCTGGGGAGAAGAAGGGGAGCAGAGTGAACCCCCAAAAGTAAGGAAGAAAGAGCAGCAGAATCTAAAGAGGTGCGTTTCAGCCTTTACCATCAATGATGACTCCCACTGAGGGGGTCACCGCGCCTTTGGCAAGAAGCAGAGGAAGCTGGAAACTGGGTGGATCCACTGGAGAAACAGGAGGGAGAAAGGTAAGCAAATCAGAGTACACTGATGGCACAGAGCCATCCAGCTGTTCTCCTCTGCTAGATCCCAAGTATGAGGAGTACAGAGTAGCTCTTCCTATTTGTGCTGTGTACTTCAGCATGGCCAACAACTGCTTTAAGGCCTCATCCAGACTCAGGATTTCACCCCAACTACCAATCAGTGGCTGAGCAAGGTAGTTGGGGTTACAGGCCAAGGAAATCTTTTCTGTGAAGACACTACTTTGGCGTATGGACTTTACTCTGCCTGAAAACAGGGGGTAAAAGTCATGGCTGCAAACAGCCTTGCCTCTCCAAAGTAGCTGGGCCCTACCTAGGGAAAATGACCTAGCTGGCAAAGGGCTATTCTATGCAAATGTAATGTTTTGCCTAAAAATGTCAACCTATATGCTATTGTACAAGTCAGCTGCAAAATAACAAGTCTGGCCAAAAATGAATGACAGGCACACTGACCTTAAACCCACCCAGTTTTAAACAGTTAAAGGAGTTTCAGATACTACTCCTGTCTTTAGGACTGACTGCCAAATATGCTCCTCCTCTTTTCTTCTGTGCAAAAGCACACAAATAGGGAAAGTGAGCGTCTCTATGGTGGAAGCAAATCAAGTTTCAGAGGGAAAAAAAACTGCCTTTCAATTCGTTCAGTCATAGTAATAACAAGTAACAAACTGTCAGACAAACAGGCTTTAGGCTGGATGGTCTTTAAAACATATGGAGTGATAGAGCTGTAAATACATTATACGATAGGATATACCTGGCATTTTAATTCATGGAAATCACAGAGAAGTAGGGCTGGAAGGGACCTCAAGAGATCACCTAATCCAACCTCTCTGCCTGAGGCAGGAAACATCTTGTGTCCTGTAGGGGGATCGAACCTGCAACCTTGGTGTTATTGGCACCGTGACCGACAGCAAGGAAGGATTCAATGTTGTGTTCAACTGTACTCTTCAATAGTCTGTTCCTCAAAGACAGTGCTTTGTTTCTGGAATTTTTTGAATCCTCCTTTGCATTGCAAAAACTGAGATGCTTGTTCCAATGAGGTATCATTCATACAACAGGCATAAGGAAAGTTAGTGTGATCCACTGAATGTTTTCTTCTTTAAATGGTAGAACCAGAAACAGCATGCACTTCAAACTGTTGGCCTGTATCAACAATTATTAATAAACCAGTATTATGTTGGCTGGAAGAATACTGAATATCTTATTGCTGTATAGCTATTTTAAATGTACTAAATATGCTTCCAGCAGTTGTGATTCGCAGACTTCCAGAAACATTTCACAGAATCACAGACAAGGATGGTGGAAGCGAGCTCAGGAGGTCACATCTAGTCCAACCCCCTGCTCCAAGCAGGACCAGCCCCAACTCCACCATCCCAGACAAGGCTTGGTCTAGCTGAGTCTTCAAAACCTCCAAGGATGGAGACTGCACCACCTCCCTGGGGAGCCTGTTCCAGTGCCTTACCACCCTCCACAGGAGAAAGCTTTTCCTAATATCGAACCTCACCTTCCACTGCTGCAGCTTGAGCCCATTGCTCCTTGTCCTGTAATCTGCCCCCAGTGAGAACAGCCCAGCTCCATCCTCCTTGCAGCCCCCCTTCAGGTAGCTGAAGGCTGCTATTCAATCCCCCTCGGTCTTCTCTTCTCCAGACTCAATCAGCCCAGTTCCCTCAGCCTCTCCTCACAAGTCCCGTCCCCCAGCCCCCACTGGCATATATGGGCCCCATGATTATGTCGGCCTTCTGCATGCCCTCCAGAGCTGCAGGTAAAGTAGCTCCAGGTGCTCAGGTCCTTCTCTTCCACAGGACCCGATTGACTCAGGACTCTGCAGCAGCACCAAGGAGAGCAAGGCACGAAATCCAAGGCACCTGAGGGGAACTCTTCCGTTTTGGTCAAGTAATTGTCTACACATATCTCATGAGGGCGTTATCAGAAGCAACACTCTCAAGACCCGGACATGGGCTTTCTGAGTCTATGACAGCTGTGTCAAAGAGAGGCACTACTTCCCGGTCAGGGTGGCTAGGATCTGGAACCAACTTCCAAGAGAAGTGGTCCTGGCTCCTGCCCTGGGGGTCTTTAAGAGGAGGCTGGATGAACACCTTGCTGGGGCTGTTTGACCCCAGTACTCTTTGCTGCCATGGCAGGGGGTCGGACTTGATGATCTACTCAGGTCCCTTCCGATCCTAGAAACTATGAAACTATGAAGCAAGTGCTGAAGCTCATGCCCTCTACCAAGGAGTGGTGCTGGGACAACATATGAACTGAACTGCAAGCAGGGTCTATTGGGGGTTTTAAGGGTCTGAGGCTGAACAGCCCTGATCCAGGGTGGTCTCACCCTTTAAGTGGGCCAGATGGGCTCCTACCCAGGACCAGCTGTGGGTGACTACCTGGCACTTAAAAGCCCAAGAGAGCACCCTGCTTGAGCTGGCAAAGATTTGGACTGGCAGAGAGGCTCCTCTGACAACAAAGCTCACCTTCATGGCAGCAGGCATGCCAGCCCGCTCACCAACCCAGTCATGAAGCTGCATAGCTGCTTGAGCCCCGCTGGGGAGAGCTATGATTTAGTCCAGACAATGTATCACACAGCAAGCTCTAAAGCAGCCTGAAAATACAGAAACAGCCTTTGTGTGAATACAGGAGACCTTCTGCTTGCCCATAAAGCCCAAGAAGAGTTGAAGTCAAGGAGAGTTTCTGCATGGCCTTGCTCTATCCAAAGAGCAGAGACAATCCTGCCAATATACAAAATGCATCTCCCCCCCAAGTGGCTGAAGGTGCAGAAAAGAAGCCTGTCTGGTGGATCGCTCCAATCCCACCAAACTGCAGGACTTGAGACATGACCCGTGGTCAAGGTCGAGCTGCCCCTTTACGCTGAACTCTCTGTGGTGGGTCAGTCAAGAGGACTTGGATCTCTCCTATTCCTCAGAGCAAAAGCCACTGAGGAAAAAGTACTTACAGGCACAAAGGGCAAAATATCAGGGGTTTGTTAACCCTGCTAAGATGACACCAGGTGAGGACGAGGAGAAGTAGCTACCAAAGGGATTTCATGGTGCTGATGAGAAGCACTTGGGGCTAGCCTGTTATTTACGACAGTAGCTTCTGGTGACTTTAATAAAGACAAGCTTCCATGCAAATGGGGAATTTCTTCCACTCGGCTGAAGGAGTCCGGTCCCTTCAGTGGACGTATTAACTACAAGCCAGAACGTCCTGTTAGCCACCCAGACTCCAAGCTTCCAGGGACAGCAATGTTCAGTCCATGTGCAGGGTGCCCAATACACACGTGCAACCATCCTGAGGTTCCCGAGGACCTGCCGCTCACCACTGAGCCAAGCTACCCTGAGAGACAGAGGAGGGAGTCCAGGCACATTTCTAAACTGTGGCAGAAGATTCAAAGTAGAGTAGAGTTTGTCATAAATGTAAAATATTGTTTAAATATTGTTTAAAATATGGCAGTTCATCACTGTTCAGGGAGTGGCACCAGTTGTGATCAACTTCTTGTTTCAAAAGAAATCTCAAATATCCCATTATGACCATCTCACAATGAAAACTGTCGTTTGGTTTGCAGATTTTTGGACCCTCCAAGTAGAGCGCTGAAGTCAAAATCAAAGCACATTTCAACTGAGCCAAGCCAAATTCCACCCCCCTTCAATGGTCACTTGGAGAAAACCTGAGATTGACTCCTCATCCTCATCCCAGTTGGCAAAAACATTTCTGCCCACCACTAGAAAAGTGCTTCAGTGCCACGTGCTTCAGCTGCCTGAAGTGGAAGACCTAGTTTGTTTGTTTTTTGCCAGCAGCCTTAGAGTAGAAAAATGGAACTATACTAACATGCACATCAACTACAAGTGGAGAAAAATCAGTGTGCTGGCTGACACCTGCTTGGGTTTGGTTTCTCAGCTGTAGACAGCAAAAAAGGAAATGAAAGCCTGTTGCAGCCACTTGCTCTTGTGATCCTTTGCTATGGCTGTGGGGAGCAGGGGGAAAGGGAGGTCAAGAGTTACTACTGCTCAAACAAAATACAAATCTCAGGCCCATGGGGGATAGGCAGGTACCAGCAATGGATTACATGTGGACAATCACACAACAAACACCACTTAATTTTGGAACAAGACCAAATCATGTATTACATTTAGACTTTCCAAAAAGACAGTATAAGCAATACAACAGAATATACTAACGAGTCCCAATAACAAGCCTTTTTGATAATAAATAGGTCTTTGACTTAATCTGTTCACAGAGGATGATTTTTTATGCATTTTTCATTAAAATAAGCATTTTTTTCCCTCCATCTGGCAACAAATGGTCTTAAGCTGGAACCATCTGTATTTCTCCAACTGTGGGCCAGGACATGAGAGGAGTTATAGTAAATCTACAGGGAATCACAGATTTTATGCTTTTGTCTATTTTGAGACCTATACATTTGATAATTGTGTATTTCCTAAGCTCTGACAGCTTGTTCACTAGGAAACCAAGAGAGAAACTTGAAAAGATTTAATAAGTTTTCTTTTCACTCCATCACCAACCCTCCTCCCCCACACTTCACTCCATCTCCAACCCCCTTCCTACACTCACCCTCCAGCCTCAAAGTTTTGCATAAGACTAGGTACAACTGTACCTGGTATTTATATAAAATCCTCAACTAAACAAGGAGAGCACAAAAAGAGATGAAGGAAGGAATTAAAGTATCCAGCTTCCTAAAGGCAAAAATAAGTCCATGCAGATTTTCCCTGATGGATATGGTGCTCAGTGCATCCAATCTGCCTAGCACAAGTCAAATCCCAGTAAATGAATCCAACATAAAAAGTACATTCTGCAACTAAGAGAGTGCTCCTCTGATAAGAAACAAGTTCAGCAGAGTTTAAATTACTTTTTAAGCAGACAAGTACACACTTTCCCTACTCTGATAAATCAAATAGCTGCAAGGATTTTTCAGACTTTCCAAAAGAAGTCTGGACCGGGACCAAGTGGGAAAGGTTGAGCCCCGAGAGGAGTCTGATGAATTGTGAGTGAACGAGAACAGGGCAAACACCGTTGTCTCAAAACGTACCTCAAGCAATCTGGGCTCGGAAATAACTTGAGAATGCTGCATTTCTGTCAACAGCTGAGAAGAGGCATGACACAGTCCTTCAAATGAGCAGCTAAATCCAATTTGCATACAACGCCAACTCGCTTTATGGCCCTGAACAATTCACTTATCCTCCCTGAGCCTGTGTTTTCCACCCTCATATTGGAGCAAACACCTCCCCCCGCCCACAAAAGGATGCTGGTAATGATTAACATTGGTAAATACACGTTTAAGATAAAAGACCGCAAGTACTGATATGCAATCACCAGTCTGCCTACATGGGGTCGGGACAGGGGCTGTCACCCCAGTGGTCTTCTACCTACTTGAATTCCCAGAATAAGACTGCTTATACCCAAGACACAACCTCATATGTTGCGCTAACCTCCTCCGGCTTGGCTCTCCTCCACTACACTTCAGATGCAGCTGGGAAGAAGGCTAAATCAAGGCATAAGCATAACAAACCATGCCTCGAGCCTTCCAGAGTCATGTGATGGCATGAGAGCCTGCACATTCATTTTCAAAATTGTTTCTTGTCCTTGTGGTTGGAAAGAAGTTTGAGAGCTCAACTGATACAACTGGATCCAACCGCCTGAGCCTGCAGGCAGCACGCAGCAAAAGGAACGGCAACAACAGCCTGAGCTAGAGAAGAACAAGGACAGGAGCCCAGACTGGTCGTGGGGGGCCTGAAAGCCCAAGACTGTTCACCTTTCATGGTGGTCAGATGGTCTTCAGACTTCGCTGATCACTCAGATGAGGGCAGGGAGGGACCAAAACCATGCTCCCAAACAATTCTCTGTCATGAAAGAGAACTATTGCTCCCAAGAAGTCCTATAAAGAAAACCTGCACAATCTTTCATTTCGTTTCCCTTGTTCTTTGATCAACAGTGCAGTGGTTAGCACGAGTGACCTTTAAATAATCATCATAAAGGATCTGACTTGGAGCCACTGAGATGAAGTACTCAAACCTCATGTACATGTACATGTGTGATAAAAGCTGACACGAAAGAAGGAAGTCTCACTGAAAAAGTTACCAGTGCAGGGACGTGCACACCAGTCCTGCTCTCAAATTATGTCATCTGGGTGACTTGTGACTTCTCTGGAACAGTCTCAAGTTTTCAGCTCACATCTAGAATAATATGAGTGGGTTTTTACACTGGATCCTAAGGAAGCTTTTTTTCCTTCTCTCTTCTGAACCTGAAGCTGTTGCATTTCCAGCAACCGTAACAAAAAATACGGCTTCACGCCTTTAATTCCTTGAGAATACCACCTGCCTGCTTTAAAATGCCACCTGCTTTGGTTCTAAAAGCTGTCTTGGGTCAACTTAAGTATAGACAATATTTTGTGTCCACCCCTGCCCCCATAATATTTTAGTACTTGAAAATAGTTTACTACCTTAGGCCCATCAGGGCCCAAGAAAGACAAAATGTGTACCTGTGAGAAACTTTGGTCCTACATAAGCTTTGCAATTCCATGCGACCCCAAATATCTCTGGGTTTGAGAATAACAGACAGCTTCAGGCTTGCTCCTTTTAGCAGGCTGGGAGGTCCTGTGCGTCAGCTCGAGGATCTACAAGTTATTGGTAATAGAATCGGTCACATTAATATCCAAAACCAAACACGAAACCAAGCACTATGTAAATTTTCCACTGCTTATTAACATCCTGCTTTAGTCGGCTGTACTAGAATCAAAATCTTGAATATAATCTCTGTGTACAAGCTTTTCCCCCCACCAGCTGCAGCAGTCAGTGGAGTAAAGCACAATCAAGTCCCACAGGTATCGTTTCTTGATGAGATTCTGCACAGGCTTTTGACTTTGCTCACTCAGTTTTGCTGCTGCTCATCAAAATTACTGGTTATTACAATCAAAACTACTCTGCTCGACGCAATCCTCCAGCCCAGCGAACACTGTACAACCGAGAAGCAAGTGTTCTTTGCAGCGATAAGACTGCCACCACCAGGAATCTTTGAAATGATCCTTCCCTTTCAAAAGGAAGAAAAAAAGCAAAACAACACGGCCCGCCCCCCACAGTAGCTGCAATTCATGCCTGTTTTCAGAGCACTGTGCGGCAAGTGTGACTGTCTTTTAAATCTCAGAGCAAAGATGTTTTTTGTAAAGGGCAGTTCATAGCACATGTTATATGCTTCCAGATGGCCAAAGAGGGCTGTCCTGGTTCCAGGGGGCATAAAAGCAGGCAGCAAGAGTTGGCAGAGGTTAGGGAAGGACATGAAAACTAAATTTCCTATAGATAAAATGGGGGTCAAACTAGAAGACCTCCTGAGGTCTCTTCCACCCCTAATTTCCTATGAAAATTTTCTATGATAACAAGAGACACACAGTAGCAACAGTAAGCGCCTATACACATACTGAAACTGGTCTGACGCACTGTAATTTCAACACGTTGGAGCAGACTCACTTAATTCAGTCTGCTGGAGCATGGTAATTACTGCACTCCAGCAGCCTTCAGCATCATGTGTATCAGCGTCCCTGTGCTGAAAAATGATGGTGCAGGCACTTTAACTAAAGCTCGTTTGAGGTGGGAGCACTTTAACTAAAGCTCAGCTTCATTAGACTTAAGGCACTGCTTGGAAAGCTTTTCGCTTTCAGTCATTTTTGACTTTGGAAAAATATGAAGAGCAATTCTTCTATCGCGAAGAACTGTTCATAGCACATGTTATGTGTTATGAACTCAGTTCATACTGCATGCCCCCGCCACCATTTTTCAGCACGGGGATCCTGATACACATGGAGCTCCAGGTGCTTTAACTAAAGCAGCTCTCAGAGACGTTATAATTAAAGTTCCCCCTTCCCTCCTCCACCCACCTCCTGGAGCACATCTATAAACACCCAATTATTTCTTCTGAGATTTAGATCATCTGCTGCAAGCTTCTAGCTCTCATATTTAGTGTGAGATGCTTAACACTGATTGTAACTGTGATAATTTGAGTGAAAGCAGCTTTGTTCTAGGAACGTTTTCTCTCGCATACGTATGCGAGTCCAAGTGGCTTCCTTCATACTTCCTCCTCATTTGTGGACAAGTAGGATAACGCACGCAGCTCTGAGAACACGCAGGGTTTATTGCTGTTCAACTGCAACGTTGTCCTGGAAGTTACACAGATGTGTTATTTTCCTGAACAAATTAAAAATTAAAATCAACGGCAGCACACGTAATAGAGATGAGGAAAACACAAACCACCACCGGACTAGAGGTGTGGTCAAACGGACATTCAGAGCTGTTTCAGAAGAGAGGAAAGGGGGCACTGTACACTAACTGCTACCTGTGCATGGGCCTGCAGAGATACAAACAGAGTAAAACCGCTTCAACCTCACCCTGGCTTCATCCAGCATCAAAACCTGGCTATTTAGCTCACTCTTACCACCAATAGCTCACGCACAGGCAACAAATACAGCATAAGAGCTGGCCTGAAGAGCAGCTCCCCTTCCTTTTTCAAATCATCACAAGTATACACCTGTCCATGCCATGAAACTGGAATTCAAATCGGAGACTACTGTATTCTAGGGAAACATCCTTCCCCTCACCCACATGTCCAGACAGCCTTCATACCTTCAGAGGGGAGGATGAAGTCCAGACTGGCTAATAAGAAATGAGCCCAGTGAGTCTCAACTGGGCTGCCATGGTACCCTACGGTACCCCGAAATCATTTTAACGGTGCTCCTCACTGTTAACACTGTTAGGTGTGCAAACACCTACACAATGCACAAAAAAGGCAGAGATTTCAAATAGGTATCTATTCACATAGGAAAACATTCTGCCCTGTTCCCAGGTTCTCTGCGATTGGATTCATAGAGTCGGAAGGGACCTCAGTGAGCCATCTAGTCCTACCCCCTGCCCCTGGCAGGCAAGAAAAGGGTCACCAACCCTGGGGTCACATGATCCCAGCCAGGTGCCTGTCCAGTCTCCTCTTGAAGACCCCCAGGGATGAGGCAAGCACCACCTCCCTTGGGAGCCCATTGCAGATCCTGGCAACCCTGACCATGAAGAATTTTCTCCTAACGTCCAGTCTAAACCTACTCTCCAGTAGCTTATGGCCATTGTTCCTTGTCATTCCAGGGGGTGCCCTGGTAAACAGATCATCGGCTACTTAGTGTTGCTCCCCCCTTACAAATTTGTATGCTGCCACAAGGTCCCCTCTCAGCCTTCTCTTGGAGAGGCTGAAGAGGTTAAGGTCCCTTAGCCTTTCCTCATAGGGCCTGCTCTGTAGGCCTCCAGTCAGGTGAGTGGCTCTTCTTTGGACCCTCTCTAGGTTGTCCGCATCCTGCTTGAACTGCGGTGTCCAGAACTGGACACAGTACTCCAGCTGTGGCCTGACCAGTGACGCACAGAGACGGAGAATCACCTCCCTGACGCGCAGAGAGGGAGAATCACCTCCCTGGCCCTGTTTGTAAAGAACCTATGGATGCACAATTGGCTCTGCAGACTGCTTCATCACACTGGCAACTCATGTTCATCCTGGAGTCAACAGTGACTCCAAGATCTCTTTCTGCCTCAGTGGTGCTGAGAAGGTCGCCCCTCAGCCTATAGGTATGATGGCAGTTCTTCCTCCCTAGATGCAGCACCTTGCACTTGTCCTTATTGAACTGCATCCTGCTGCTCTCTGCCCACTTGCCCAACCTGTCTAGGTCAGCCTGGATCTGGTTCCTCCTCTTCAGGGTGTTAGCTGCACCCCACAATGTTGTGCCATCCGTGAATATGGACAGGGTGCTTCCCACCCCCTCATCCAGATCACTGATGAAGATGTTGAACAGCACCAGCCCCAGAACTGAGCCCTGAGGGACTCCACTGTACACATCTTTCCAGGCTGACACTGACCCATCTACCACCACCCTCTGAGTGCAACCCCTGAGCCAGTTTGCTTCACTGTTCTTCATATTTTTCCAAAATCAAAAATGAGTAAAAGCAAAAAGCTTTCCAAGCAGTGCCTCGAGTCTAACAAGGCAGACAACTCCTGAATTCGCTCTATAACTATGGGTAAGCAGAGGGTACTCCAGTGCATATTATGCATATAAAAAAAACGCAGCTAAACAATTTGTCCCAGCTACTGCCCTGACTGTCCCTCTTTGGGTCATGTATCTCACCCTCCTCCCCACCCCTTTGCTTTTTGGCAGGAGAAGGGTGGCCTGACAATACATTGTTTTTCACTAAGTCTATATATTAGGCAGCACATTTGGAGGCTGCTGTGATAAATGGTAGTTTGAAAAAAAAATTGCAGACTTAGAACATAACATATTTATGTTCTTGAGAAAAGAGAAAGCCTTAAAACTGAGAAATATTGAGAGCGACAGAGACAGAGGCATCCTACATGTAAGTTAACACGCTGTAAACTGATAGACACTGTAAATTATAGAAGCAATGCTATTAAGTTTTCTTTTATATACTAAGATAACCTTTAACTGTTTAACCTACTACATATTACAAATTAAACTAAGATAAACTCAGAAGGGTTTTCCCAGTAATTATAGGATTTTGTGAAGTACGATTCTGGACAAACAGGCCCTAATGTTTTACAGGCTTTTACATCCTTCAATTGATTTTTAGAGAAACTGTAATTTTCCAGAGATCAAGTGAAGTTGTCTTTCACCCGTTAGTTATTAATAATTTGTAGAGAAGGAATTACTTCAACTTAAGCTTTTATTTGCATGAAAATAAAGTATAGTAGGTACCCAAAGACTCTCATTATCCAACTCAAATGTATTAGTTACTGCACAGAAAAGAAACAATCCTTATGTAAACAGCAGGTTCTCAAATTAAGTTCTGGGATACTTTGTGAAAACCAAATAATGAAAAAAACCTTCAAGTATTTACAAGATTATTGCTTCAAGGTCTTATAAAACTTGGTATTTATCCTATTTTGATAAAAAGGAGGAAAAAATTGAATACTGAAATTATCCAAAACATCTTTAGTCACTAAAACCCAACCAGAAAGAAGGAATCACAGACTTGAATTCAACTCAAGTTACAGAGGTGGGTGGATGAGAACAGGATGGGTTTCAATATGGACAAGTGCAAGGTGCTACACCTGGGGAGGAAGAGCTAGTAGCATACCTACAGGCTGGGCAACTCCCTTCTCGTCAGTACAGGAAAAGGATCTTGGAGTCATTATTGATACCAAAATGAACATGGGCCAACAGCGTGAGAACGTGGTCAGGAAGGCCAACCATACCTTGTTGTGCATCCACAGATGCATCATGAGTAGGTCCAAGGTGATTCTCCCCCTCTATTTGACACTGGTCAGGCCGCAGCTGGAGGACTGCGTCCAGTTCTGGGCGCCGCACTGCAGGAGGGATGTGGACAGCATGGAGAGGGTCCAGAGGAGGCCACACGCACGGTCAGGGGGCAGCAGGGCAGGCCCTACGAGGAGAGGCTATGAGACCTGAACCTGTTCAGCCTCCACACGAGAAGGCTGAGAGGGGATCTGCTGGCTGCCTACAAACTTGCCAAGGGGGACCAGCAGGCAATGGGAGAGTCCTTGTTCCCCCAAGCACTACCGGGAGTAACAAGGAATAATGGCCATAAGTTAACGGAGAGTAAGTTCAGGCTAGATATCAGGAGGCACTACTTCACAGTCAGGGTGGCTAGGAGCTGGAACCAACTTCCAAGGGAAGTGGTGCTCGCCCCTACCCTGGGGGTCTTCAAAAGGAAGCTAGACAGCCAGCAAGCCGGGGTCATTTGACCCCAGCATCCTTTCCTGCCCAGGCAGGGGGTTGGCCTTGATGATCTGCTCAGGTCCCTTTTGACCCTACCTACTATGAAACTATGAAACTCCAAGTTTAGTTTAAAATAAAGTTTAAGTAAATGAGGGCAGACAATCACAATGAGTATTTCTACTCTGTGCATCAAAAGAGCTGACTTTTGGGACAAAAGGGGAAAGAGGCAGACAACAGGGTGGAGTCTTCAGCGGAACCTCAAAATATCTACCACCAGACTAACTGAAATTAAATAATCATTAAGTTTGCAGATGGCATGCGATTCATTGAATACATTTCTTTGAAAGCTTTGCTATTAGCTCACTGACAGCCACTAGCTTTTATTCACTGTAAGACATTGCAGGTGTTTTAAGCGCAGAACTTGATGGTCAAAAGCAGCTAGTTCAGAGCAGGAAACTGCTGACCACTACGGTTAATTTAAACGTCCCTTTTCAGAAAACAGAGTTACAGCTTGTCTCTTCAGCCACCTATAGATATGTATTTCTGTTTTGTGACAACAGCCCACATGTTCTGTTGCAATATTATTTCCGATTGCCATAAAGTACACTTCATCTCTTTCTCCCTTCCTGCACACACGCACGCAGAGCTGGAGTTCCCAGTTGAAAATACTCACTTAGATAAAACTTAATTACCACCTTCAGCACTGATTATACCTCAGGAGATTTTGACACTGCTGGGCAGTGCAGCTCCCCCCAGACCAATGCAGATAGCCCAGCTCAGTTTCCTTCCCCATATGCACACCAAAAAAGTGAAGAATTTCTAACTGGCTTTGGTGGGTCAGTCTCCCAGGGGCCCCGTTGTGCTGTTTTGATTCCTTCTCTTCTGATGACTCCTGTTCCCTGACTGCAATCTGGACTCAAGCCCTGGCTCCTCAACCCGCTGCTGCCTGACTACAGAACAGAGCATGGAGCACGCACTGTAATCCCGTTAACTCTCATCGTACAGAAAACAGAAAAGCAAAAGGCAGCTACAACCAGGTCCCTTCAGGGAGACCCAGCATCTTCTTGAGTAGCAGCAGAAATACAGCAAATTCTGCTGCAAAAAAGCTGAATTCCACCATTCTGGAAAAATGACAAGTTCTGCAGACAGAACAGCACAGATCACGGGAACCCAGGAACACAAGAAAAGCCATTTACTGGGTCAGACTGTAGGTTTATCTCGTCCAGTCCCCAGCGTCACATGGCGGCAGAAGCCAGACGGGAGAATGAAGTGGGTCTGACCAGGGTTTTTCCCCCACACTGTTTCCCTGGCACTTGCAGCCTTCAGCATTTAAGGTCTAAGAAGTTCTGATTCAGAGGCCATGCCCCCCACTCCCACATAAAATAGGTCCTGATGCCCCTTTCTTTCCAAGAATGGGTCCAATCCCTTTCTGAATCTGGCTAAGCTCTCAGCTTCCACCACATCTGGTGGCCATGAGTTCCACACTTTAATTGCACACTGGATGAAAAGGAACTTCCTGGCATTAGTTTTAAACTCACTGCCTACTGCTTTCATGCTGGGATCCCTAGTTCTTGTATTGTGAGAGACACTCAGTAATAAATCCCTAGGGACTTCCTCTTCACCAGTTAGTGTGTTGTAAACCCTTCTCCTGTCCTGACTCTTTTCTAAACTGATCAGGCCTGGCTCTTTAGTCTTTCCTCATATGGATGCCCCTTACCCTTGCAGCCCTTCTCTGGACCTTCTCTAGTTCTTCTCTCTCTTTTTGGAGGTGTGGGGACCAGAACTGGGTACAGGCTTCAAGGCATGGACGCATCATGGATTTATAAAAGGGCATCATGATACTCTCCATGTTTCTTACAATTCCCTTCTAAGTAACCCCTAACATGTTCGTCTTTTTGATGACTGTTGAGCACTGACCTGATGTTTTTAGCAAACTGTCCACAATGACTCCCAGATCTCCTTTCAGTAACAGCTGATGTATAGCCCAGGACCGCATAGGTAGCTCAGATTATTTTTGCCCAGGTTCATCACTTTACACTTCTCTACATTAAATTTAATCTGCCATTTAGTTGCCCACTTGTGCAACCGTGCCAGATCTTGCTGAAGTTCCTCAGCTGGAAGGGATCTCCCGGGGCCCTGGCTGAGAGGACTGGGACAGCAGACTAACTGTTTCAAGCACTGCGCAGATTCTGGCAGAAACCACTGGTCTATGCAAACTTTATTCACATTGTAAAATCACCTCTGCACCCGCACAGACAATTTCTTTTAAGTTAATAAAAATACAGGAAATTATTACACAGCTTCTGGTTCTGGAAACTGACCACATTCACCCTCTTTGCCTCAGCTTTGCAATCAGAACTTGCATGGAATGGCTTATCCACGACGGTCCCTACAAGAGTTTCAAAGTCAGCATGCAACTCCCCCTTTCTGTAGATGCCGGCTGCTTTTCTTATACATCTAGAGATGTTACATCTGCTAACTTCAAAATACATTTTATTTGAATGATTCTGTCTTACTACAACTGCCTCCCCCCCCCACCTCCCAGGCTGCCCCAATCCCCCTTCCCCTGTTCCTCTCACTCCCCACCCCCATTGGAAGGTGAGGGGCTTTTTCCCCCCCACATTAAAAGGGTAGAAAAACCTCATTTTCTAATCAAGTAAATCCAGTAGCTTCGTAAAACCCTGTTGTACAAATCAGAACTATCTCGAACAACTGTGAAGGAAACATTCAAGACTAAATCAAATGTAAATAAATGTGCTGTCATTTCCCCAGGTCAGTCAGCTCTGCTACCTGTCCTAATCCTGTTCAGGGCTTTGCCAAGAAACAGCAGAGTGAAATGATCAAGCCTAAGAAGGTTTTCACAACCGCTATACAAAACCCTGGGCAACAGTGAAACTCAATCATGCAAGCTTCATGTTGCTGCTTCTTGGAACAGCTCCAAACTGCTCCAGGGACAGACACCCACTGGGAATGAGGGCTTCATCTCCCTTTCAGCAGCTGCACATGCAGAGTTAGGGCTTCAGTTTTAATCAGATGCTTCCCAGCTGAATTTGGTCACAAAGAGCCCACAGACAGCACTCTGGCAGATACCCTAAGTGCCCGCTCCTGAACCTCACTGGTAGATCCCTCCTGCCATCACCCCCTTCCTCTTTACCCACCTCTAGGTATTAGAGATCAGGTACCATTTATCTGCTCTCAATATCGGCATGCATAATACGGTTGTACGTCACAGGTAATGACTTTTAGTTTAAAGAGGACATATCTGTACCTTTTGTAGAAATATTCTTTCAAATACGAAACCTCCACGGGCAGAGAAACATTTGGGTGACGGTTCCTGGAGCGCACTCAGCTTTAGAAAATATTTTCATTCAGTGTGAAGTGTCTCTCCAACCTCCTATTCTGTGAAAAGGAAAAAAGAAAAAATTGTAACCACTTACCAAAAAAAAAAAAGCCATTGAGAGGTTACTGTCCCACGAAGAATTTCACATGCAAATTCACCCACCGGACAATGCCAGTGAGGCTAAAGAAAACTGGAATGCAAGACGTGTTCCCTAAAACCATTACTGCCAGCAGACTGGGGGCACTCCCTTCGACTGCAATACCTGTGGGTTTAATAATGCCACCAAACACAAACTCTTATTTTGGTTTGTGGCTGTGCAAGGGTTAACAGGCCCTCTTCTCAGCAGCCCCCAGACTCAGCTGTGAAATGCATGCTTCGTTCAAGAACACAGGGTTGTTTTCCTGACATCACTCGAAAAGAAATTTCTAAGTTGTCAAGGAAACCGAAAGGTCGTTTTCTCTTGTTCCAAGAGTAACCGCACCAATAGAATACGTGCATTACACATTCAGGCTGGGGCCCCTATTACTTTAAAGGGACAGTAAGGCATTGAAGCCCAGAACTGAATTTACAATAGTCTGAAAAGGAGTGATTCACTGGGGAGGGCTAAGAGAGAACAGTATTTGGCTGACAGCCTCTTCACTTTGCCATTAAAACCAGGATTTGAACCAGATGCTTCTCCTACACAAGTCAGATTCTTTACCATCCTGTGTTTATGACTATATTAAACTGAAGCATTAATAACGAACCCATAATATCAGTAATACTGGTCAGGTGTCTCCCTCTTCTGTACCACTCCTGTAAAACTGTGGATTAAAATTAGATAAATACTCTACATAGTTATCACAGAAATCATAGAAAAATGAGGGCTGGAAGGGAGCTCAGGAAGTCACATCTAGCCCAACCCCCTGCTCCAAAAAGGACCAGCCCCAACTAGATCATCCCAGCCAAAGAAAGCCTTGTCAAACTGGCTCTTCAAAACCTCCAAGGATGGAGTCTCCACCACTTCTCTGGGTAGCCTGTTCCAGTATCTCCCCTCCTGATGAGAAAACTTTTCCTAATATCCAACCTAAACTCCCTTGCTGCAACTTGAGACCATTACAACTAGACCATCTTTCAGACTAAAACTTCAGCGGTCATGGAAGTCATAAGATACTGCAATTTATGAAGCGCTTGTGGAAAAAGCGCCATCTCCCCTCTCACCTTCTGCATCACGAGTTAGTTATCTGCAATTTTTCATAACCCCCTCAGAGGTCTCTGAATCATAGCTGCAAATTAGCCATTTTCAAAATGTTATGCTCTTACAATGCATCTGGACTTGATGTTTCTTTCATCTCTTGTAAAATGCAAGACAGAGCAAATGAAGGTGACATCAATCTACTCCACACTCTCTGTTGTGTGAAGTTTTCTTGCTAGGGTGTACCAGCTCCAACTCACCATGCTACCTCCGGGCCTTGTGTGAGATGGAGTGTTTCCAACAAGGGAAGGTGACCTTGTGCCACCAGTAAATGAGCATGCAATCTCTGCGATAGGGCTTTGGAGCTTGCTGAGAAATGCATCATGCTGCACACATGGGAGATCTCAGTATAACTGCCAAGATGGTCCTTACGATTAGGGGAGGACAGACCCAGAGGAGCTATGGAGGCCAGGAGTAAACTGCAACCATATCCAATGTCATTTTGGACTGCTCATCCCGATCGAGTCAGGAATAGCATCAACGGGCTCTCAGAGGAACCCTTCTACCACTTACTCTCCGTGGCCAGAAAACTTACAGCTATACATGGCTTTTTCGGTGTTGATGGAAAATGAGAAAAAAAATGACAAAAAGACAAAGCTTTGAGAGAAACAGAGGTGCAAGGCAAAGATTTTCTATTCCCAGAGCACCTCTGAAGACACTTTTCTGCTACACATCATAAACTGAACGCTTATACTGTATCCACAGGCATGTCTCAGGCCTTTTTGTCAGGCACATTCCTGTTTTTACAAGTACAGCATGAATATATCTATTTTTTAAAACCTGACTTCTGGATTAAAAGCAGACCCTCCAAGGAAAACAGAGCTATATGGAGGTCCTCTGAAGAAGGGGCCAAAGTGATCTGGTTAGAGAAAAATAAACCCACTATGGGAGGAATCATGCCAGCTAACTGCTTAGGGGACCTTCTCCTGACTCTTGCTGCTGTGGCTTTCTATGGGATATGGGGCAGGTCCCTCATATGCCACAGAGTAGGGAGCTGAAGCTGTAGGGCCTTAACAAGGAAGGCAAGATAATGACCAAGAGCAAGGAAATAAAAGAGGAAGAGCTCGTTCTAGACTGGGGCTGCCTTTATACCGAGATGCTTTCCTCCCTCCACAGGTCACTAAGTCTCACTATTTTAGTCTGACCAAAAATTATGACAATTTAAGTGGTGTATTAGCAGAAAGGAGAGAAATTTGCATTTGCCCTCATGCAAACTTTTCCAGGCTTAGCAAAGAGAATATTATGAGTAGGGTCCTACCTACATCATGGCAAGACAAAGGGATTTTCACAGGCTGCTTGCGGTGCACAGAGCCAAGTCTGCGGTCTTTTTATGGTGAGACACCCCTCCCCCCCCCCACTCATGACTGACTGGCCAAGAGGCCCCAGTGGCCTTGCCCCTCGCTGCTGATGGGCCAAGAAGCCAATCATTCAGACCACACCATTGCATCTGGCTTCTTAAAAGATAGTACCAAAACTCCTGTGCTTTCCTGACCGGCACCTTCACTGAGTCCCCTCACTCAAACCGCATGCTCTATATGGCTGCATGGGATTGCTGCACTTTCTCTGAATTCCAATAAGCTTTTTGGGGGGGTCAATATCATGGGAAACACCATTTTTCATGGTAATAGCAGAACTGCCATTTTTTAAGGTTTCCACAAAAATTGCAAAACCATGATTTAAACAGGTCCCTAATTAGGAGGCAAAAGTCAGCCAGGCAGCTAAGGAACAATGACTGTTCTACACCATAGGATAGGACAGGGTATCTTTTGTTTCAGAAAGAAGAATATTTTCTGAGGTCAAGGGTGTGCTAGCGACAGGCAGAGAAGAGCAACTCAGAGCCTATAAAACTCTGCAGGGTTCCAGGTCAGCGTGGCACATTGGATTTTCTTCCAGAAAATTTGTAGATATATATTCTGTTTGCAAACTGCAAAAAAAACTCACATGTATCAGCTCCCACCAACAGAGAGAATGACTTAGTCCAGACGTAAAGAGATGATGGCAAAGCCTGGGGGGAACTCAACATCAAGGAGAAGCTGAACTAGGTTATGTGTTTTCAACGTTAGGAGTTACACAGTGCTGATGGAGGTTTCCTTCACAGACATGCCATTATGCGGCCTAGGGAAAAAAACAAGGGTCCAAGCACATTCAATAAATTAGTGGCCTCATTTCTTTCAGCTGTATGGGAAAAATAATTGTGTCACTAACAAACTGTTGCTATGCTTTCCTAAGTTATCTGCTTATATGAAATGTAAAAGGTACATAGTAATATATACAGAAAAATCTTGGGACAATATATATGTATATAATACACACACAATTCCCTGTCTGCAAAGAGAATCCAAACAGGCAAAAATTCGCAAACCATAGCCCTTTCTTTGTGGTGCCAGCTTAGAAAAAAAAACTACCAGAATCTATGACACTTTCTTTCATTAATATTTATTCTCTTCCTTGGCAAGTTACAGATCCTAATTATCTGCATTACCTAAAAGCAGTGAAGCTTAGGGTGGCAGAAAGGCCTTTATGTACAGTTTTCTCCTCTTCTCTCTTCTTCCAACTTTTAGGACTGGTCTATTAAAAAATTGCAAGTGATAAAGTCAAACCCTGGGACATAGTAACTGCCATACTTGATCCATATATAATCCAGTTAATTCAGTGATTCTCAACCAGGCTGATGGGGCAGTCAGGGGTATAGCAAGATCCTTTGAAGTTTGAACTGAAAGTGTGAAGAGATAAACCAGGTGTGGCAACTGCTGCACGCCAGTGGCCAACTGCATCTCATGTATCAGTGCCCCAGTGCTTAAAAATGATGGTGAGTGTGCTTGAATTAAAGCTTGTCAAACAAGCCATAGTCCAAGCAGCCCTGCCTCCATTTTTAAGTACAGGGACACTGATACAGGAGATGCAGCAGCATGTTAATTAGAGCAGCTCTTGAAGCCACTCGAATTAGAGTGCCACCCCCCCTCCTCTCGCGCACATGTAAAAGTGCCCCAAGATATTAGAGCTGATATTGCAAATTGTATTAAAAACCATCCTTGTGTCTGCATGCTTTACTATACAAACTTTAAAAAACAACAACAACAAAAAGGTTTGGCCATGATTTTCAATGTGTACACAGCAGCTTGTATTTGAAAAATAGTATGGGATCATGCAATTAAAAACTAATTTATTAGTGTATACGCATAAAGTGCAATTAAAACAGGCTGTAATGTATATTGATCATTGAATGTTTAATAATGTAATCTTTGTTCTCAACAAAAAAGTTCTGACTGAGAGATTACTTTTCTACAATTGCTGAATCCATACCTAATCTTTCATTTCTTTTCATGATGTTCAAATCAAGTACTATCAAGCACTCCATGGGCTTAATTTGTCACCCTCCTGAACTGAAGCTGTTCAGCTATTGGACCACAAAGACCCTGCAAGCCTTGTCAAATAAGTTTCTAACCACTCAGAACCAGAGTGGCCCACCAAACATTTGGTGTATATTAATAAGTTCACAGAATTTTCTAACAATTTCAAAACCTCCTGCTGCTCATAACTGCCTATCCATAAAATCAAAGAAGCACAGAAAATGAGGGTTGGGAGAGACCTCAGGAGGTCACATCTAGTCCAACCCCCCTTCTCCAAGCAGGACCAGCCCCAACAACATCATCCCAGCCAGGGCTTTGTCTACCTGGGTCTTCAAAACCTCCAGGGATGGAGACTGCACCACCCCTCTGGGGAGCCTGTTCCAGTACTTCACCACCCTGCTAGTGAGAAAGATTTTCCTAATATCCCTTGCTGCTACTTCCAAACACAAAAAAAAGCAAATATTGTCAAGGAGCATCTTGAGACTTGGGGGAAAAAGAGAAAATGGCATCATTCAAGAAAAGGGGTCATTAGCCACATTAGTCTTATGTCAGGCAGAAGCCAAGACAGACCTGCACCTTACAGACGAACTAAATCAGAAATATATAATTTGAGCCCTTGTGAGTCTGGGCTCACTTCAGTCTGATGAAATGAGCTGGGACTCACCAAAGTTTATGTTATATATCACTGATTTAGTTCATCCACAAAGTACAAATCATTCAGGAAAAACGCACCTGATCTAAAATATATCAGAGTCCTGCTCAAGACAGAACTGAAACACAGCTAGGCCTTTGACAGGCATCTCCTGTCATTTAACAGTCTGTTCTGAAAGCTAAATTTGGGGCACTGACTTTTCACTACTACAGATTTGTTTTGGGCCATGGGTAGAAAGGGAAGCTGGGTATCACTTTGATAGCAGTTTGATGAAATGCATTTACTGGTTACAAGCTCCTTTTCTTTGCTCTGAATTTCCACGATAAAGAAATCCGCATGACATATTTATGCTATGTGTTGTCAATATAACCCTCATCAGCAACACAAGTTCTGTTTTTTCTTAGGTCCTGAGTCTGCGAAGACATATGCATATGCTTAGCTTTACGTACCAAGTAGCCCCATCAACTTCACATGAAGTATTCACAATGCATGAAAGCCAAGTATGTGCTTAAGGATTTACCAAATCAAGACACAAGGGGATTAGAAGAGTACCTCATCAAACATCAGTATACGCATAGTCACAGGCTCCCTACATTCTTTACACTGACTATTTAAAGGATACAGCTTGGTCCGGATGATGATCTTCAGAGGCCTTAAGTAGGCCACGCCTGTGATCGATGCTTGCACAAGCCTTGACCTAAAGGTATTCGCACTTTGATACTACCTTTAAGCATTCAACCAGCAAGGGAGGGTATCATTGCTAAAGTGGCTCCCAGGGCATCAAGCCTGCTGTGTGTTTGCATCATCACTCCCTCCATCTCTGCTTTAGGACAACAGGAAACATTTATTCTTCTAAATTTTGTTATATAACCAATATTAGTCCTACCCTTAGAAACTCTGTCTTCACCTTCTATGACATTCCCCAGCCTGTGTGTCAGGGGTCACTGTACTATTTATATCTTGCAAAGCCCCTATAATTTATTCTGAATTCAAAAAAACCCTGTTTGTGTTAGCTGGGTGTGCCCTCTAACTATGTTTTGGAGCACCGTGGTGCCTGCTGCATTTCAGCCTAACTCAACACAGGCTTGGGGTCCTTTATAATCTAGTGAGCTACTTTGGTTCATTTTGAATCTTTAAGCTGCCTGGCCCTGCACTTGGTTTTCTTTGGGCTATTTTGATGCATCTTCTCTTCTTTAATGTTTTTAATCTGACTGTTTACTTGAAGTAAAACAACATGTCATGTGGAAACTCCATATTTAATGGAAAGAAACCTTTAATTAGTAAAGTATTGCACCATGGGACAGATGTCAACATTTATACTTTCCACTTTTCCTGCTGTTTTTGACTTATCCCATGCCAGTGGACCAACAGGAAATTAATTCTACTGCGCATGCCTAAATGCATCTCCCATCATCTCTTCTGGAAACATTTATGATTAGCACACCCACAGCCTATATGTCTAGGCTCCCATGTTATTAAACATTTCATGTCTGTTATATCAATCATCCATATTACAAGATGACAATTTATGTCCTATGGGATTTGTTTAAGTGAAGAGGAAGAAATAATGAACCCAACTAGATAAAGAACATATTGAGCAGCCACATATCTTACCTGAAGAAATTGAACTTCTGAAATGTATTCTGAATTCCAGCTACGCTTTGATTCATGGCAGGGCTGCGGGATTGTGACAGTAATTAGGGCAAAACAGATTTTACGGAGCAATCTGAAAAATGCCTCGTCTAGAAATAGAAAGGAACATCTCCAGCTATATCAGCTGAAACTTTCCAACATACATGTGTGTGGTAAGGTGCCTGAATTTAGGAAATGCTGAACAACCACCCGTCTCGATGATGCCATTGAGAGTTACAAGTGCTCATGCCTCTGAAAATCAAATCACCTATCTGTAGGTACTGATGTGTTAGAAACTCATTTCAGACAGCCAGGACTGAAAATTGTCTTTTCCTTATTGAATAACACAGAAGTTTAACAAAATTTAAAGCTGTGTTGCATCTCAGCCTGAACATTTCAGTGTTAAATCTGAGCTTGTTACCCTTAGCCATCCATCCAAGGAAGACGCTTTGAATTTCTGGACAAAACACTGATTGTGCAAACACAGCAGTGCCAAAAACGTTTCTGTGCTTCAGAGCCCTAGAAGGCACGACCCAATATATCCAGAATGGAAGCACTGAGGAATTAAAGGCAATGCATTTAAACCTGATAAAAAGAAGCGAGTGCTAGTGAACTGTGCATAACTTAATCTGTCAGACAAGGTTCATTGGGCAAAAGTGATATCTTTTATTAGATCAACCAAGTAGTTGGAGAAGTTGTTCTTTACAAGCTTTTGGGCACAAACACCCTTCTTCAGGCATAGGGAGAGTCTGCTGGAACCCACAGCCAGGAGGTATCACTGATGCTAAGAGATCTATAGGACTCACCAATATATTGGACATTCACATAGGTAAAAACATGCACAGCAACACTTTTTTTTCTTTTTTAAAGAGATGCAAATCCTCATGTTGCAGGCTGCAGCCAGTCAAAATGGGAAAGTGATTTAAATCAACAAGTGAAAAGACTTGATTAAAGACCCCATTTTTATAACTCTTCCTTTTGTACCTCAGTTCTTTCTAAAGAAAAAAGTGCCTTCTCATTGGTTAATAAAACCAATAAAACATAGGATCATTGGAAAGCAAGGCTGGAAAGGACATCACGAGGTAATCTAATCTAAACTAGGATCCGCCCTGACTAAACCAGCCCAGCCAAGTGTCCTTCTGACATGCTCTTGAAAATCTCCCAAGGACGGAGATTTTAAACTTGTTTAAATTCGCTGATGATACCAAAATTTGGGGTGAGGTGAGCACGCTAGTAGGGAGGGAAAGATTGCAACAAGATCTGGATAGGTTACAGGAGTGGGCTAACATAAACAGGATGTGTTTCAACACTGACAAGTGCAGGGTGCTGCACTTAGGCAGCAGAAACCAGCAGCACACTCATAGAATGGGAAACTCCCTTCTTGAGAGCACGGAGGCAGAAAGGGATCTCGGAGTCATTACTGACTCCAAGATGAACATGGGCCGACAATGTGAGGTCACGGTTGGCAGGGCTAACCGCACCTTGTCGTGCATCCACAGGTGCATCTCAAGTAGAGCCAAGGAGGTGATCCTCCCCCTCTATGCAACACTGGTCAGGCCGCAGCTGGAGTACTGTGTCCAGTTCTGTGCGCCGCACTTCAGGAGGGATGTGGACAACATTGAAAGGGTCCGTGAGACCACTCGCATGATCTGGGGACAAGGCAGACCCTACAATGAAAGACTGCGGGACCTAAACCTGTTCAGCCTTCACAAGAGAAGGCTGAGGGGGGACCTGGTGACTGTCTATAAACTCACTAGGGGGGACCAGAAGGGTTTGGGGGAGACACTGTTTCCCCTAGCACCCCCTGGCAAACAAGGAATAATGGACACAAATCATTGGAGAGGAGGTTTAGATTAGACATCTGCAAGAACTACTTCACGGTCAGGGCGGCTAGGAGCTGGAACCAACTTCCTAGGGAAGTAGTGCTGGCTCCTACCCTGGGGGTCTTTAAGAAGAGGCTTGATGACTACCTGGCTGGAGTCATTTGAGTCCAATTTTTCTCCCACCCAGGCGGGGGGTCGGACTCGAAGATCTACAAAGGTGCCTTCGACCCGACTGCTATGTTTCTATGGAAATCCCACGTCTCCGGGCACCCATTTCCAGTGTTTCACCACCCTCAGAGTCAGAACAAATGTTCTTCATCTCCAATCACAATTCCCCCTGCCACAGCTTGAGAGAACTGCTCCTGGTCCTATCCCTACAGCTACAGGAAAAAAAACCGTCTCCATTTTCACTATAATTACCCTTCAGGTACTTAAAGATTATCTACCCCACCACCACCCCGTCTTCTCTTCTCCAGACTATTTAGTAAAGAACTATTCTCCAAACTATTTAATAAAGAACCATTTAGTCCTAGGTCTTTCAGCCTTTCCTCATCAGTCTCATCTCCCAGGCACTTGATCATCTCTGGTGCTCTGTACTGGACTCTTTCCAAACAGTCTCCATCTTCCTTGAAGTATGGGGTCCAGAAATGGACCCAGTACTCCAGCTGAGGCCTCACCAGTGCTGAATAGAGGAGAACCACTTCCCTCAATTTGCAAGAGACTTTCCCATTAATACAAGCCAATATCCAACTGGCTTTTTTTGCAACAAGAGTACATTGCTGACTCATATTTGGCTTATGGTGTACTGGAACCCCCAGATCCTTCTTTGCAGTACTGCAGCCTAGTCAATCATTTCCCAGTCTCTATTTGTGCATGCAATAATTCTGTCCTAAGTGCAGGACTTTGGACTTGTCCTTATTCAATCTCACATGATTGACTGTGGACCATTTTTCCAGTCTATTCAGGTCATTCTGGATCCTAGTCTGGCCTTCCAGAGTATCTGCAACTCCACCCAACTTGGTGTTGTCCGCAAATTTGCTATGTGTACATATGATCCCATCATCCAAATCATTACTACGCCCAGGATAGATGCCTGGGAAGCCCACTTGATGCTACTTCCCAACTAGATATTAAGCCACTGAGGACTACTCATTGACTGCTATGATCCAATCAGGGGAGGGGGCACAGACTGATTTGCCGGGGTGATGCTGTTCTACTTAACTTTTTCTTCTACTGCTATAGGCTGTTTGTCTACTTCCCTATTTTTGCAGCCAAATGCACTCATTCAGTAGCTGCCCCTATTTGTGATGGCCAAATCAAAAAGAGGCATTAGACACTTCAGCTTCATCTGCATCAACCATAACTAAGATTGCCTTCTGCATTCCATAAGGAACCTATGGTTTTTCTGGTCTTCCCTTTTACTCTTGACATACTTGTAAAATCTCTTATGGATTATTGTGTATGGATTTACAAGTAAACAGCCTAGATGTGGAGCGCCTTTTGCTATTTAGGAGGATATGCTCTATATTAAAGGCAGTTATCTAATTATTTCTATGTTAGAAAAAAGTGAATGATTCACTACTAGTAAAAAAGTAATAAACAAACATTTTGCTCCTAACTGGTGTCAAGCAGCTGCATTAGGATGGTAAGTGAAATTTAATTCTGATGAGTTGCACTGTAATATCTCCTGGAGTCAGAGGCTGGGTGCCACTCCCTGAGATAACTCTGCCAGTCTTTTACACCCAATAGCACAGTCCATGAGTCCCCCACACTGAATTAAGCCCTTAATATAGCATATGACCTAGTGTGTCATACATACACAGCTTGGCTTAAAAGTTAGTGTTTTTTCCATTGATTCTTTCTTTACCTAGATAGGCATGCAGCTTGTAAATCAAAGTTGCTGCACAGGCTCATGAATTCAGCATATTTCACTGTTTTTCTTTAAAATACTGCTTTTTTGTAGAAATTATAAGTAGCTTCGGCCCCCTCTCCCCCTACTCCCCCTACACACAATATACAAGCAAACCCCCCACAAAGGGAGTATTTCCTGGGCAAGGGGAGAGACTTCCAGTAGCAAACATCAGGAGTTAGGGGGTGGGACTTCCGGCTCCAAGATGATGACCGGGGGTGGGGCACCTGTCGAGCAGCAGGTCTACCCTTGCAGCCCTCCACGCCTCACCAAAACTTGTTAAGCAGATCTCCAGCCAAAATAACTGCCAACCCCTTCCCTAGACTGATCCTGTAAGGCAAATCTAATGCCTAAGTACAGTGATTCTAAACCAGAGTGCCACAACACCCTGGGGTGCCTTGAGATCCTTCCCAGAGCGTCATGCAAGGTTAGCGCCATTAGGTGTGCAAACATGATTCACAAGATAGACCCAGAGTCTTCCCATAGGAATCCAAAGTCTCTATAACATCCTGCCCTGTTGTGGGTTTGCAGAGTTCCCTGCAACAAACAGAATAATTACTCTATTATTTTTCAGTGGTTAAAAAATGAGTGAAAACTAAGAGTTGGCATTTTCTGAGGGGTGCCTGAAGTCTATCAAGGGGTGCCTCGAGTTTAAAAAGGTTGAGAACCACTGTCTTAGTAATATCCATGCTGCAAGACATTTCAAGAGAGGTGGAAAGCCGTAATGCAGCATGTGGGGTTGTGCAGAGGTTTTGTTTTTACATTTTGTCACTGGCAAATCATCTTCCCACTCTGGCAAATTTCCAGAATAAAATCTCAATATAGTAACATAAAACCTATGTTCAGTCTGTAGAGCCTCTCTCTCTCACCTCAATATCATCGTGTATTCTTCCACCTATTCTCATCTGTTCTACAATGTATGCAGCCCTGAAGAATGGAGCACTACTTGTTATACCAACAACACATGAAACTATCACGCAATGAAACATAAGGAAGCTGAAAAATTGACAATTATTAATAGTGATTTCCATCTGCAAAGTACTTCCAATGCTAAGTAATTCCTGTGCACACTCCTACAAGAAAGGAAGATAGAAAAGTAAAAATATTAACCTCTTTTTACAGAAGAGGCAATATCCTTAACTTATCCCAGGCACACCACTAAAACAGGTTTATTATAAAGCTGTAAACCATTATAAATATACTACTTTGAACCACGATACTCATGCCCAAAATGGAGAGAAAACTCCTTATAATTTCATCCTCAAATTGTGAAGCAAATCCTGTATCAAGGGCTGTTTGAGGAAAAACACATTTTTTTCTCTTGCTGCAGAGAGCAGAAGGCAGATCCAGGGCTGGAAGCTGCAGCAAAGTAGGTTTAGACTGGACATCATGACAAACTTCTTCACTGTCAGAGCACCGAGGCCATGGAATAGACTCCAGGAAGGATGGGGACTCTCCATCACTAGAGGCGTTCAAGGAGAGGCTGGACAAGCACTGGTTAGCAATGATCTGAGTAGCAATGCCCATGCTCAGCTATGGGTATTTCCCAGGCTTCTTGGTTTTGCCGGTTCCCACGTGGAGCTGGAAATGAATTTTTCCCCCTCTGGTATTATGAATCAGGTGGTGGAGGGAATGGGGGGGGCTCACCTTCCTCAAAAGCACCGGGGATTGTCTGCAGCCCAGGCTGGGGATTTTGACTGGGCTGTGCCAAAGCTCCTGCTGGGTCTTAAACCCAGTGATTCCTGGCTAACGGGTCTTGCCTTCCACTCAGGGTCTGATCAATCACAATATTTGAGGTCAGGAAATAATTTTACCCCATGGTCAGACTGGTACAGCCTGTGGGGTTTTTTGCCTTCTTCTGTAGCTGGAGATCCTCTTCCTTGGATCTCTCAATATCTGCTTTAACACCCATCACAGCAGCAGGACAGTGGCCACCACTGTCCCCCAGCTTTACCTATGGCAGGTTAGGGTGTTACACCCTGCAACTGTGTCAGGATTCACGCACTGTTTTCCTAAAAGCTTATAAAATGGATTTGGATAGGGAGGATCCTGCCTCTGGCAGGAGGTTGGACTAGATGTGACCTCTGAAGGTCCCTTGCAGCCCTACATTTCTATAAGGCTATGATTCACTAGCCTATGGTGGAGTGAGACAGACAAGCTGGTTACCCACAAACATAAAACTTTACAAGCAAAAACACTTTAATGGAACACCAACAGTCCCTCACCGTCCGCTCTAACCCACAGGAAGCATAAGAGAAAAAGAAAATCAAACAGCGAAGAGTTTGTGAAGCAAACATAAGGGAGAAGAGGCCAATATAAACGTGTCAATAAGATTTCAGTGGAATTTCTGCCTTCTTTTAGATACTCCTAGAAGGCTGCATAGGTCTTCCAAGTCCTATACAAAGAGTCTGTAAAGTTTAGGGTTCAAGACCTAGCAGCTACTGTATATATTTCTGCCGGGGCATGAACTTCTTTTGTGAAAGAAAGAACAACTACTGTATTTACCTGAACACAACACCCATGCTTTTTCTAAAATAAGCAGCTGGAAATTGTGGCGCATGTCATAAAATGGGGAAATGCAGAAAGCAAAGAGCTGTATCCTGCCAGAGCCAAGCTGCCCAGTCCCTCTTTTTGAGGTGGATGGAAAGCCTGCAGCACCTGTCCAGTCTGCTGAGGAGAGTTCCCAGCTCAAATGGGGGGGCCGGGCAGTTCAGCTCCAGCAGGACGAGCCTTTGGCTGACTTGGCTGTTCTGTTCCATCAGCAACATCTTCTGCGCCCCTCTTTCTTGTTCGGGCTGAACTGGGGGGAGAGGCAGAGCTCCCGCTGGGTCAACTGAGGGCCCAAACCCACTGGAACCAAACTGTCTGGCCCTTCCTCTCAGCCCTGCAAGTGCTGCTGACTGCCTGCCTGCCCAGCTCATCTTGGGAGGAGATGGGTTGGGAAGTGCAGTTCAGACTGTAGCATCTGCTAATGCCCCGCAGCTCGCAGGTTAACAGGGTAGCCACAGGTTTTTACTCCCCGCTACCTACTGCAGACAGCTGTGCTTTCCCTGCAAAAAGAGCCATGCAAGCAGTGTTTGCAATTTTTTTTCTTCATTCTACCTTTCAAGGAGGAGCTCTCTCTCATTCAGAGGCATGTGCATGTATGCAAGAAGATACAATAATGACATCAATATTTTTTCCCTGGTTTTCTTCAGCTACCAATCTGCTGCTATTCCTTGGAAGGGCTTTACCCTACCAGTTAGGGTTGTATACCACAAACTGAGGCTGCTGCTTCCTCTCTGACGTGGCTTGATAGTCGACCTATCTGAGTGCCATTCATGGGCCATGGGCTGGTCGCTACACTCCAGGTGAGTTGACCTTGAACACAAGAAGTGCCCCACACAAAGTAAAGGATCCTCATGTTGATAGGTTCCTGAGATACCTGAGAGCAGCTTACTGCTATGGAAGGAGCAAAACTGTTCTACAGATGAGTCCTTAATTTTGATGCCCACGTTGGAGATTGGGTAGGTATAAAACAAACTGTCCTAAATGATAAACAGTCAAACCAAATCTTTGCTAAGTTCACTTTAAAAAACCATGAATTCTGGGATACAGGTTGTAACCATGTTTGTCTCCAGGCAAAAGCAATCAGCACTCTTGGTAGAGGTGATAGCTTTTATTAGGCCAACTAGATAGGTGTGAAGAGAGACATTTTTTTGCAACTATGTAGTTGGACAAAAATTTTGGGACTCAGATGGGCTGGCACCTCCTCAAAAGCTGTATCCTGAAAATGCTGAGATCAAAATAATCTATTGGCATCCATTTAAAAAACATAAAACTAACTTGTTCTGCCGGTTTGATCTTCTTACTGCTTTTGCTATTCATTAGGAGTTGGTGCAAGTGTAAAGGAACTGGCTTCTTTGACGAGAGCTATTTTAGCTCACTTTTTGGGGATGTCTCCCCTCCACCCTCCTTTGGACCAAAGTCAAGAACTTCTTGGTAGCTCGTGCAGAGGGGTCAGACTAGTTTTTCAGACTCCTTACAGAAGCATGCTGGGCTCTTGGACGGTACAGACACTTTTAAGGAATTCCTGCAATGCTGGTAGCATCTACGCAGCAGGACCAGCTAAGACTGGTAACCGGCTTTTTTATCACTGAATCCCACTTGGAGTGGGAAATGGTGATAAAAATGTCAGCAGCTGGTCTAGCCCCCTCAACTGCTGTTCTATTATTAGTGTACCTCTGATTAAAAATAAAAAAACCCCAGAAAAATCCCCTGCAATTTTCAATACATACCTGACTCCAGCGAAACTACTAATCCAATTTACTTTCAACAAAGAGCAATAAAATGTGTTTTTCTGCTCTGCCAACTAAATTGTTTTCAATCCTAGTTGCAGGGAAAGAAATCCACTGTACCTAGAAAGATTGCTCGTTACCCACTGCCAACAAGATGTTGGATTCTCCTCCTAGCCGCTGTGACCAAAACACACTTTTTTTTAATTTACAGAGAATTAACAGAAAAATACTTAGGAGACTGTAATTCATCTTTCAGAAGCACAGATCCGAGGACACCACATGCTAAAATACCCCACTAGCTGGACATATGTGAAATAAGATGAGTTATCATAAGATATGTGAAACGATATGAGTAATCAGGGTAGCAACTGAAACGGTTACTATTTTAAGCTGTTTGGCTTGTACCACGAAGTCTCCCATGTAAGCTGACCCACATATAAATCAATACAGTTATGATGGAGGCTCGCTGAAACCACGGTGCAATGCAGGAGACGCAGAAGTCATGAAGCTCCTTTCAGGAACAAAATAAGAGAACCAATGAAACCTATAATCCGAAATGCAGGCACTGCCAGGCAAGTCACCATCAACCACGTCATGGGACTTGAGCCACTAACCAAAGGAAGTGCATCCTGCAACAAACCCCAAATGTTGTCCTACTGCTCTGCTCAAAAGAAACTGCTTTTAAAATGTCACATCCAATCCTAATGCTCTCTGAAAAAAAGAGCACAGTGGCGTGGCACCTAACATTTCATATTTGACTGTCTACAATGGTTTAGTTCATATCCAACAAATTAATGGTCTAACTCAGCTACAGTAACTCTTAGAAAGCTGGTCGGCTGCTTGGTCATGAGACAGATACATGGAAAAGCACAGAATAAATCAGGGGTTCATATCATGGCACTTTTTTGTGACCCCTTCGTGATCTGTTATAAAAAAGATCAAATTAGATCACTTGCCCTTGACCTTAAAACCTACAACCAGCCATTTCAAAGGTGGCCAGCAATATTGGATGTTTCACGTTATTTGTTCAAGCAACCTGAATGACTTTAAAGGCCCCTAATTTTTTTTAATTTAAAACCCAGGCTTTGAAAACCACAACCCATCATAGGGTCTTAAGTCAACCGCCCAAAAGTCGGTCACTTCAGAAAAGTATGAACTGTATAAACCTATCACTTTCTCACTAGGCACTAATGACATGCAAAACAAGATTTGCAGAAAGCCGATGAAAGAAGAACACAATGACTTTGCAGCACATCCTTTCCAGAGAAGGTCCAGAAATTTGTGATGGGCACACTTCTTCCTTATCACCAAATTCATCCAACACAGGGCACTTAGGGCACCTATACATGTTTGATGTCTGCTCAATTAGCATTCGTCAGAGCAGATTCAATTAATCAAGTCTGCTGGAGTGTGTTGTAACACAGAGGCTGCTGGAGCGTGTCATCTACTCAGTGTCCCTGTACTTCAAAATGGTGGTGGGGGGCCGCTGAACAAGCTTTAGTTCAAGCCCCCTCCTGCCATTCTGAAGTGCAGGACACTGAATACGCATGATGCTACAGGCACTTTAATTACAGTGGCTCTAATTAATGCACCCCCCCCATCCACCCCAAAGCACGTGTATAGATGCTCTAAGTCTTAAGTGCTATTTCTGTGCCTCTAACCTGGACATAAAGAGCAATTTAAACTCAACCAAATGTTATTATTACGTTAGCAGAATGGAAAAAATCTGACAAAATGGCTGTATCCTAACTTCAACAATAAAAGCAATCAGATCATAGATTGTCAAATTGCTGCAAACCTCAGAGTCGTGTTGGATTCATCACAACATCTGGATATGCCAACTGCCACTCCAGCAACAAATGCTTTCTTCCATCTTTTACACAGAAGTAGATTACACGCACCCTTTCCAAGAGCCCTAGAGCCCTGGGGCTGGAAGGGAGCTCCAGAGGTCACATCTAGTCCGAGCCCCTGCCTGAGGCAGGATCAGCCCTGTCCAAGCCATCCTGTACAAATCCACTATCTAATCTGTTAGCAAAACTACAATGAGCCCTGACGCAACGCAAGACATAACGGCTGAACCCATGCACTACAGAATGCCATGTTCTGCAGAAACACTGCAGAGAAAGGTTTTGGTTTTTTTTAATTCAGGTTTAAAATAATGCAATGGAAAGGGGAGAGGAGGCAGAGTATGTTCTATCAGGATATCAGGTATGAAATTCCTTGCCAGAAGGTAAACCCCGGTACCAAATCTATCTGGCACCGTCTCATGCCTTGCCCCCCATTCTAGCCTGGCAGCTAGGAAAAACCAAGGTGTTTGTTTCTCCATGCTCCCTTCACCATCTCAGTCACCTGGAGATAATCCCAGGGGGCTTTTGCTCAGCTTTCTGCGGGGTGTCTTACATTTGCCAGCAGAAGCAGGACTCATTCATGATGCCTAAAAGTAGACATAAAGAAATCTTGTTTGATGCTCTGACTAAAAATAAGATGCTTCTATGTCTAATCTAATGAATGGACAGCAACAAGAGTCATATGAGGCTGAAAAGACCCAGATGGAATACAAATAGACCTTTTACACTTCTGACTGATTTTTACCTACAACCCTATGTTAGAGTCATAGAAAATGAGGGCTCGAAGGGACCTCAGGCAGTCACATCTGATCCAACCCCCTGCTCAAAGCAGAACCAGCCCCAACTACATCATCCCTATTGAGGCTTTGTTGAGCTGGGTCTTCAAAATGTCCAAGGATGGAGACTCCACCACTTCTCTGGGGAGCCACGGGCCCTCCTACTGAGAAAGTTTTTCCTAATATCCAACCTCAACTTCCCTTGCTGCAACTGGAGCCCATTGCTCCTTGTTCTGTCATCTGCCCCCACTGAGAACAGTCCAGGTCTGAATGTTGATATGAATTTTTTTTTGCCCATGGGTAATGGGATGTAAGTACTGCAATTAAATGGCATACATGCCAATTCAACCTTGCAAATATTAAGATTATCCAAATTAACTTTCCAAATGTAACCAGTAAAATGACTAGGGATTACACAATTAGCAGAGTCTGGTAATGTGTATCCAGTTTTACTACAGTCCAGCATATTCCCATTCCAGTATTGACATCAAAGTTACTGGATGCATTTTTCAACTTACTTTCTCGCTATGTTCTGAAAGCCAATTTACACCATGGATTAAATTTGTTACTAAAGCAAATAACACAATGTCCAACTAGTATTGCACTATGAAGTAATGAAAAGTCCTTTGGATGCTGCATTGAACTGCTGTGGACGGTATCTCTTCTACACATGTAGAAATCTTAAAGAGGGAAAAATGATCCGACAGATAACTGTTTTATAAAACCAAGAAATAACTTCTGTTCTGTCTAGCCAGTATTCCAGCTAATCTTCTACTTAACTGTGTTACAGTATTATTTATTTGTTATATAGAAAAGCCTTTTCAAGATTCAGTTTCCACAGAACAGCCTATGCAAAAATGCAAGCGCGGTGTATGCAAAATCAGAGAGATCCCAAATAGAAATTGTCAAAGCCACGCTGTATGCAGAATAATTTAACTAAGACTTTAACTTTTCATATGCACAAATTTTGCTGATGTGGTAAGAACAATTCTTCCTTGACAACGTAGTAAGCTGACAAAAAACATTAGCTTCCCGCTGTACATCTGCTAGAAGTGAGCAGATTATTTGAAACATTTGTTCCACACTACACTGTTAAAAAGTAACCTCGGTTACCTTGCTGTTGATTTGCATGCTCCCTCCTCTGATCCAACTTGCATAACCAAGGCTCTGGGAGCATTTCTCTTTGTACCACCAGAGAAGCAACTTTGCAAAGTAAATGGAAAAAGCGTTCGGTTCCAAATCCTTCAAGAAGGTTTTGGCAGCTTCTTGCTGTAAAATAGCATGCACTGGATCTTATGGGCCATGGATAGCAATGCTGCTTTTTTTAGCTTAAGTTGCTTGGTGCCTATTAGCAGAGTTAAAGGCTAACCAGCCAGCAAAAATATGTCTGGCTAGTTCCTACAGCAACATCTTTTCCTGCAAGAACTAAAAAAAAAAAGAGCTACAGATACTCCGGGCAGCCTGCCAGATAAACTTAACTCGACAGGAAGAAACAGCAGCAAGTAAAAACTTTGCAAACTAAAAGGTGGCTGTTTTCTCATTTCTATTTCCTTCTCTTGCCCTCCCCGCCTGTACTTTTGTTTATAAAAATACTACTCCCCGCTACCTCAAAAAAAGGTCACAGTGCACAGAGGCAAACCCCATGCCACCGCTTAGATGCATGAAGAGGGAAGTCGTCAGGGTGCCTGAAAAATTCCTGTCTCCGAATGAAGTCCATCCATCTAGAAGAGCAAATACTTCAGCTTGTTTGCAGCTGGGGTAGAGCTGGGACTGTCCCCGGCAGAAGCAGGGTCTCACGTTCTGACAGTCTCTCCCGCTGAAACAGTTTCTGCTTTCCACATCATCCATTTTTTCTTAATTACAGAAGAGGCTAAATATATCTTGAACGAAAATCAAAACCTGTTTAGCCCACATCCTACTGGGCTCCTAATGGAATAAACCCGAGATGTTCAGATCTTTCTTGCTCTCTCTTCTGGAGGATTTATTCACATGGAGACCCAGATCTGAGGGCCTTGTTATTCCAAGAAAAGAAGCCATCGCAGAAGCACAGATACATTTTCCTGTTCTTCACCATGCCAGGCTGCCCAGTTCCGTTATGAAGGCATGTTCAAAGCCACGTGCCCCAAGAACAACAGCAAATTCTTAATGAAGACATTAAAAATAGTGTACATTTTATTTCCTTTTCATACAATCATAGACAATGAGAGTTGGACGGGACCTCAGGAGGTCACATCTAGTCCAACCCCCTGCTCCAAGCAGGACCAGCCCCAACTAGATCATCCCAGTCAAAAGGCTTTGTCTAGCCAGGTCTTCAAAACCTCCAAGGATGGAGACTGTACCACCTACCTCTGTGGGGAGCCTGTTCCAGTGCTTCACCACCCTCCTCATGAGAAAGTTTTTCCTAATATCCAACCTAAATTTCCCTTGCTGCAGCTTACGTCCATTGCTCCTTGTTCTGTCATCTGTCCCCACTGAGACCAGCCCAGCTCCATCCTCTGTGCAGCCCCCCTGCAGGGAGGTGAAAGCTGCTCTTCAATCCCCCTCGGTCTTCTCTTCTCCAGACTAAAGCAGCCCAGTTCCCTCAACCACTCCTCACCAGTCCTGTTCCCCAGCTCGCAACCATTTTCACTGCCCTCCGTGGACTCTCTCCAACTTGTCTAAATCTTTTCTGCAATGGGTGGGGCCCGCAGCTGGACACAGGCCTCCAAATATCACTGGGACAGTAAGAAGATTTTTGCCAAAAATGCCAGTTACTAAAGACTAGATGACATGTATGGAGAGTCTGGTAAATGCCACGCACTGAAAGACATCCGACCCAAATCTCACTACAAAAGACACAACTTCCCTGCTCTGAGCTTGTCAGTGATCCTGCAGATGTGACCCCGAAACTTGAAAGACAGACACCTTCCTGCATTTGTTTTGGGAATGATTGTTACAGCCAAAACTTCCTGTCTGAATTCCATGTACAATACCGTACCTCCTCCAAGACACCTTTTAACTTCAAAAGCTTGTTGACTTAGAGGTACCTCTTAGCTCCACTTCAGTGGATGAGTACAATTACCATGACCAAAGCAGGTCAGCTGGACCGAGGCTTCAAGAACCTGAAGGAGGTTCAAGGATTATCCTCTATCCTCCTGTGGGGCTGGAAACAGGGGCTGTCCAAAGCAGGCTTTTTATGTCAGGGTTTGCAGAACGTGCCAAGAACATACACAGACGTGACATTTTTGGTTGCACATAAGAGAACTCCTTAATGAATTTAAAGCAATGTTTCACTTGCTTAAAGTAGTAGTTAAACTTTGGTTTTGGCAAGAGAATAAGTTCTATTTATGGACTTTCCCCCCAACTAGGAAAGAGAAAGAATTATTTCAACACACCATCCATTTTAAATTGAGCTGGTGGTGGATAGAGGTGATGTTTTCGCAACAGAAGACCCCTTCTGTGAGGCAGAGCCATTGGGAGGTCAATTGTTAGGTTAAATTAGGCCGGAGAAATATTACCTCTTCAGCAAGAAAGGCAAATGTTATTACTCTTTCCTATCTTGTGAACAGTTGGGAGGAGCAACGGAAAAGCTACAAAAGCAGAGAGCAAAGTCCTTGTGTCCAATTTTGCAAAAGATCATCCATCTCCTCACCTGACACAAAGAGGTCAAAGGGCACTCCCTTGCTATTTCCAGATGCAAAGAGGTCAAACACCATCCCCTCACCCTATCTAAATCTCGTACAGTGAATAGAGATGCTTCATTATTCAAAGTCCACTCTGTTCAACCCAAATCCTCCCATGCAAGCCTTGGTCTTCAACTCCCCTGTGACGGTCAGCCCGCAAGAATAATAAATTCTGCTCCACCCAAAGGTCATCAACTCCTTTCCTAGACAGGGTAGGGCTAATTGCATTGACCCAACCATTTACAGAAACCCCAACATACTGACTGTCCTAAGCAGACCCAACCTATTATTCCCTACCTCAGAACTGAGTTAAGACACACTTTAATTTACCAGTTGTGCAAACTGCAACCTCTGAAAGCTAGGAAATATAGTATGAAAGCACGTAGCCATCCTACCCTGTAACATTACTTCTGCCCTGTGGGGCTGGCAAGAAGAGCTACTGGAGAATACACTGTAAGTCTGGCTGCCCTATAGTTTCATAGTTTCTAGGGTCAGAAGGGACCTGAGCAGATCATCTAGTCCGACCCCCTGCCATGGCAGGGAAGAATACTAGGGTCAAATGACCCCAGCAAGATGTTCATCTAACCTCCTCTTAAACACCCCCAGGGTAGGAGCCTGCACCACTTCTCTTGGAAGCTGGTTCCAGACCCTAGCCGCCCTGACCGGGAAGTCGCGCCTCCTGATATCTAACCTAAACCTACCCCCTGCCAGCTTGTGACCGTTATTCCTGGTCACTCCTGGCGGTGCTCGGGGGAACAGTGCTCCCCCAGTGCCTGCTGATCCCCCCTGACTAGTTTATAACAGGCCACAAGATCCCCCCTCAGCCTTCTCTTGTGGAGGCTGAACAGGTTCAGGGCCCATAGCCTCTCCTCATAGGGCCTGCCCTGTTGTCCCCTGATCATGCGAGTGGCCTCCTCTGGACCCTCTCCATGCTGTTGACATCCCTCTTGAAGTGCGGCGCCCAGAACTGGACGCAGTCCTCCAGCTGCGGCCTGACCAGTGACGCATAGAGGGGGAGGATCACCTCCCTGGACCTGCTCAAGATCCATCTGTGGATGCACGACAAGGTGCGGTTGGCCTTCCTAACTGCCCCTTCACACTGCCGGCCCATGTTCATCTTGGAGTCAATGAGGACCTCCAGATCCCTTTCCGCTTCCGTGCTGACAAGAGGGGAGTTCCCCAACCTGTAGGTATGGTGCTGGTTGTTCCTCCTGAGGTGCATCACCTTGCACTTGTCTGTGTTGAAGCCCATCCTATTCTCGCCCGCCCACCCCTGTAACCTGTCTAGGTCTGGTTGTAGCCTGTTGCATCCTTCCAGTGTGCCCACGTCCCCCCACATCTTAGTGGCATCAGCAAATTTGAACAGGGTGCTTTTTACCCCCTCATCCAAATCACTGATGAAGATGTTGAACATAATAAGCAGGTCTGATAAATGACTAAATACACATCATTTTATGTGGTGCAGTATGGTGTCCCCCACAGAATGACACAGTTTCCTCTGCGCTGCAGTCCAACAGCTTGCAGCAGTGGGTTAAGACAGCTATGCTACTAACCAGGACAGGGATTGTGGGTGGCATGCTGCCATAGCTCGTGCTGTGGCATGAGGAAAGATGCATCTACACCTCCAAGGATCATAGAGCTCTTTGAGATGTATAAAAATAAAGGACCTCAGCTGTGTGACTGTGGGAGCTGTAACAGCATAGGGGCAGAGGTAAGCTCAGGCATCATTGCAGAAGGAGAAGCTTCTGGGCGACCCTGTCAGATTGTCACAACCTTTCCCTTTTCCCCACGACAACTGTCTAAGAGGAACAGCTCAGATATGGAAGAGGAAGCAGGCAGTGGGGACTCAGCCCACAGTTTGTGTCTTTCCAGTCTACCCACCTTCCATTTCATTAAGTCATACACTTCTTCTGCATGCACCAATCCAAATTTCACTCGGTGTCGCTATCAACAGTAAACACAGAGATCTCCCCTGGCAACCTGTGACTCAACCTTCCTAACTTCGTAATCGGGGGGAGATTTCTCAGCTGATTTGTTACCTTGCTGCATAATACCTCTGCACACAGCCCAGGACTGTCTGGCATGGCCTCGCTCCCCTCCCCCTCCGCCCAGCATGAAAGCTCTAAGGTCTCATCAGCCCAACAACAACAAAAATAGAAATTATGACGTGCTGTTTAACATGCTCCATCTGCTTTCACAAGCAGTGGTAGCATGGGTGGACAGTACTGTATGCAGGGCCTGCTGCAAGCTTAAATCCAGAACCACGGACCAAGAGAATGGGACATACAGTTCTTTCATATGGGTGAGCAGGGTCTTCTTTCCTGAAGTCGGACGCAAATCAGAAAGGTCCTCGTTTTGTAGGAAGTTGAGGTTAATCACAGAGCGACTAGAAAAATAGCCCTGGCTCCTATAAGGGTCCACTATGGAAAGAAACACAGATTGCTCTTTTTAAGTAACAGCTGGAGCAAACTCAGGGAGCTGAGACAAGGTCAGCAGCTACCTTCGGCCGTCCTGAGCTACCTGCATGACTTCCAACTGATCTTACCTGGCTGTTGTCAGCCTCCTGCAGTTTGGGAAGGAATGGCTACCTACAGCTTTGCTCAAAATGAGGTCTCTAGGCACTGGCTCAAGCGCCACTCTCCAACTCCGCAAGAGCCACCAAAACAAATCTGTCCCATTGTCAATCTAACGCAGACCACAGACATGGCAAACAGGATGTCACCTCTTAGGTCAAAAGTAGATGTATGCCCCTATCAGTTGATGAAAAATGGATTTTAAAAACTTACCAGAAAGCAATACCACTCTGAACAACTACTCTCACAGTCTGAAATCAGGCAGGTGCCATGCTGCCCTGCCCTGGGTCATGGCTAACCCACTTCACTGCTGGATAAAAGGGATGTGATTTTGCCATGCATCGGCTGCTCTGTGGTAACTGCCTACGTGCACACTTCCTTATGCCCTGGGAAGGTAGAAGGTGGGGTAGGGTGACACCTTAGAGACTAACTGGTTCACAGGCAGGACCTTTTGTGGTCATCCACCTACCTCGTCAGATGCTAGGAATGGACTGGCAGAAAGAAATTATTTTGTATAGAAGGGAAAAGGACATGGGAAAGGAGGGATTACACCTAGGAGAGGTCTAAGTGGATTGATCAGATCAATTCAGATGAATGAGGCCTCTTGAGTGACACCAGAGTAAATAGCTAGTGCAGGATAAGGTCCATAGTCCCTGTATTCAGCCTGTTTATTCTGTACGGGTGAAGGATACAGAACCAAAAAACCCCAGCTGTAATCTGCAAAATGAAGGCAGAAGGTAAGAAGAGCTTGCCAGAAGTTTTTGCTGCATGACAGACTGATGTGACCTGCCTTGGATCTCAGCAGTCAAAGCCCTTCTAGTGTAAAGAGAAGTGCCCAAACTCTGCTGCTCACTCTTGTGCGGTCCTCAGAAAAGAATGCACCTACTTATGAAGATGGGAGAAGAACAGACCAGAACTGTGCCAAATACTGCAGGTATGTATATCCACAAGGAACAGGGAAGTGGGGACAGAAGTCCCCTCATCCAACATCCCTAAAGGGGCAGCATATGACCTGAAGTATTACAGACACTGGACTACAGCTGACTAAGCAACAACAGCAGATGCATCCACACCAGAAGTCACAAAACTTCTCAGCAGAGACTCAGGGACTTCCAGCACTGGCTCCTAGCTTTCCTGGACGAACAATTTTTAATCCTGAGTGAGTGATGCCACAGTTTCCCAAGCACTATTTCAGATACCAAACTCTGCAGTACCAACACTCACAACACTGAATGGCCTCATAACCTCGGCGATCCATGACCCGCTGCTGGTATCACCTGAAGTGCTGATACCCCCACTCAGTGCCAAATGCCACCTTGGCATTGATGTCAGATACTTCCACTATACAAATGAGGAATTCTGCTATACCTCCACAGACCCTACCAGAATCTGTTCAGAATTACTTTCCTTTCTCGGCATCAGAAGACAGCGTGGACACTCCTTTCACATATTCCTCCAAACCTTTTCTGTTTAAAAACCTTTACAAATAAGACAGGAATTCACAAAGCACATTAATGATGTTGGGGCATAAGGGGCCTAAAAACAGTGGCACCCACCCTAAGTACCTCCTTCCAGAACTGCTGGCTCCTTTTTCTAAAGCTTTTAAGTGAAGTACCAGGCATAACAGGAGTTTCACCCAGCTAAGGAACAGTCTTCCTCAAATGCTCTGGACAGACACCACAATCTCTACTAAGACGCTTGGAGGCTCAACCCCACTCTCTGCCCCCCAGGCTCCACACCGTTCCCCAACACTGCAACAAGGGGAAAAAGCAACCTCTGCCAGCAGAGAGCAAAACTCATCCAGGTGTCATTTCTTCATCATCAGTTAAAGTCAGTGCTCCTGCATCTGTCCTACCCTGACGATCCCGAGTTTGTTCAAATGTGATGTCAACAGCTCTGGAAGCCCCTGCCAGAGTAACTCAGGAGAAGCCTCAAACTTTAGGACTGCCTCTGACACTCAGCACTATAGCTTTAACTGGCTATGCCAAACAATGAGGACATGCTGAAGCCTGCACAACAAATCTGGCAGACAGCGGCATGCATTCCTCAAGCATCAGAGACAGCCATCAAACGCTACCAGGCACCCCCATAAGGCTCAATACTTGTACTGTACAACCTTCTAGCTCAGAACTGATTTTCACAGGGGCACAAGAGTACCCTTTGTACCTGCAAAGAGGATGGAGCTGAACCATTCTCAGTAGTGGCAGATGATAGAACAAGGAGTAATGGGTGCCAGTTGCAGCGAGGGAAGTTAAGGTTGGATATTAAGAAAAACTCTTGCACTAGGAGAGTAGTGAAGCACTGGAACAGGCACCCCAGAGAGGTTGTGAAGCCTCCATCCCTGGAGGTTTGTAAGACCCGGCTAGACAAAGCCTTGGCTGGGATGATGTAGTTGGGGCTGGTCCTGCTTTGAGCAGGGGGTTGGACTAGATGTGACCTCCTGAGGTCCCTTCCAGCCCTCGCTGTCTGTGATTCTATTACTTTAGGACAGAACTTGCAGGGTTTTAGATGTGGAATTTAAATATTTTAAATTAAATGCGATAGCCCCAGATCCTAAAGAAGATCCTAAAGAAATATACCAGACAAATGCATAAAAGAAAAGCAAACAGCAAGTGCACCATGAAGGCATACTATACCGAAGGTAAACCACAATGTAACTGTAAAATAAGCAAAAGGATGTGCCTTTGCTCTAGCTTAAGCTCTAGTCACTGGGCTAGATACGGGAATCAATGGATAAAATCCAATGGCCTGTTATTTACAGAGGGTCAGACTAGGTTAGTATGACCTTAAAGTCTATACATCTGTATCTCATTGCAATGATAATGTTAGCAGAGCTGCACATTTAACAGCTCCATTATTTACCTTGCTGGGATCCTATGATCCCTGCTGACTTCCTGTCCCTGGGGCAGGGGGCTGGACTCGATGATCCTCCGCGGTCCCTTCCAGGCCAAATATCTAAATGTCTATGACAATTATTTTAGTTTGAAAATACATTCAAACTATCATTCTTGCTTCTCAAATTCAGGAATCTGTCTGTTTTATGAAACGGTCAATGTCATCACCTCCAAAAACAGACCCAGGGATGAGTCACATTTTACTTAAGGTTAATTTTGAAATATGGTACCTTTTCAAAAAGTGTTATTTCAAGCTAATCAAGGAATTGATTAAATCAGTTATGAAATAAATCCAAGCAGAAACCTGACGTTATTGGTCTCTTTATTCATTTTTTCCCTCTCCCTAAGCGTATTATGAGCAGCAATTTCAAACGTTTGCTCACTGCACATACTTCTTACATTGATGGCCAAGGCCCTGACATAACCTGCACTTTAGACTAAGGGTATGGAAAAGCAAACAAATCACAGCAAGCAGGGGTGTGGGGCTGATTTAGCACATCTGCTGCTAAGCAGTAAGCGCCTACATGCCTGCCCTGCTCCACGGGAAGCTAGAACGGCAAAAGCAGCTTATCCCCATTTCACAGAGCAGCTGACATGTTGTAAGCCCCCCACCCCCAACTTTAACTCACAGTGATTTTTTTTGCCCATGCTTTAAGAGGTATTTAGGCAATAAAGAATAAAGCAGATTAACCTTCTCTGGGCCCTTCACAGCAAACCCTTTCAGGGTGAACAAATAACTAAGGAATAATGACTAAAATTGATGTTTTAGAAGAGGAATGGCCAGGAGGCAGGGTGTGGGGTCAGAGGGCTACATTGCAGCATGTTGGGACTGCACTGACCCAGCTAGGCAGCCAGTGGAGGTTGCCCTGGCCCCTGGGCCCCACTCACCTGCTGGGTCAGCCCAGGTTGCTGGGCCACTGCTGCTGTTCACCAACCAGTAGGGAGGGGAAGGGGAGAACAGCCCGCAGTGCCCGGCTGTGGGGAGGGGAGGGGCGAAAATGAACCTGTGCAGCCCAGCGCAGGACACAAACAGCAGCACTCAGGTCTTCGCCTCCCTGGTGCATGTCAAACTGACCACTCTCCTGCCCTTGGACACTGTCAACCCCCCAACACACCACAAGTTTGGGGGAGCTTGCACCCAGGGCACAAAAACCCATTAGTTACGCCTCAGGCCAGCCCCAGCCCAGCCTGACAGTACAGGTCTGGGGCCTGCATACCCACAGCAAGCGTGAGTGAAAAACGCAGAGTGAGACTGGCCCCATTACTGTCCCTCACCCCTAGAAATACAGCAAGGCACTCCTAGTGCCCCCATACACTGAGCCCTCTGTCCTGGATACCCCTAGTTATGTCCAGTCCTGGGGAATCCAATGTCACTGCCTCAACAAAGGAGTCCTCAGCCCTGCTGTACCCAGTCATGAAACCAGGATGTCACAGGGTGGTACTGCCTCAGAGCCAGCCCACCAAGACGTGAGGGTGCCACCCAGCTAAGCCCTGAGGGTGAGTGGGGCAACCCCATTAAGAGGGTTCACACTGCACATTCTGCCTAGTAAGGGGAGGCCGGCTGTTCCAGGGGACCCCAGGGGCACGTCCCCAGCAGCCTCTGGTAGTGTCTTTTACACTGGATTTAATGAAGGGCTCCAACAGATTATATGAACTTAGGGAAACAAATTAATGTGAACTTACCCTTAACGTTAAAGCAGCAGATGCTCAAAATATCCCTTAGAGAATAAAATGTAAAGTCTGAAGAGTGATAAAGATTAGCAGAAAAAAAGTTCCTATTATAAATCCTCAGTTGCAATCTCAATATTGTCTTCATTTAAATTTCAACTGCTGTGTTTAAAACACAACAACGTCTCAGGATACCATGATGTACAGTCCTGTAAAAATACATCACTTGTATATCAAGGGCCAAACCTGAATATGAATGTCAAATATCCCAATATTTTTCACATGATAGAATCACACTTACCCAAACATTTTGTAAAGCTGAACGTTCCCTATGTTCACTCTGATCTGATCACCGTATTGGGGATCAGGAAGTAATTTTACCTCTGCTCACACTGGTACAGATTGTGGGGGTTTTGCCTTCTTCTGTAGCAGGGGCACAGTCTCCTCCTGGGATCTCTCAAGCATATATTATAACCTTGCAAAAGTAGGAGGTTCGCCGCCACAGTCCCCCTCCTTTACCTGTGGCAGGTTTGGGCATTGTCTGCAGTTGGGCCATGGTTGACTGTGTAGTTTTGTTAACAGGTCAGACAATAGATTTGTATGGGATGGTTTAGATAGGGATGATTCTGGCTCAGGGAGGGGGCTGGACTAGATGCGACCCCTGGAGGGGTGACACCCTCTATGATCCTGAGATGTGCTGACCACCATAAATCACACTGACATTTGAGAGGATACTCAGCACTTCTTTGGACTAGAACACTACAAGAACTTTCAACTTCAAATATCATTTTCTCTTAAAGTTAACTTAAAATTTTGTTTCATGGCACATGCTATGGGCAGGTGTGTAGCATGCTCCAGCAGCACCTGGGGCAGAGGGCTGACCATGGGAGAAGGAGGAGGAAGGAGAGGAAAGTTGCTGGGTGGGGGTAGAGTCTTACCCCAGCTCTCTCCTCACTCGGGTGGCAGCTCCTGCAGCTGTAGTAGCATGTGCTCATGCTGCTGCAGTCGAGGAGCAGGCTTAGAAGGGGACACCAGAATGCCCCCGCCATTCTGGGCCCTGAAAGTCATTGCTATGGCAGGAGCAGCCCTGCACTGCCCAGCAATGAAGCTGGGCAGCCCTGCCATATCTAGTGTATCGGGGAGGGGCTGAGCTGAGTGGCACCCCGCCCCAGGACCTTTGCCACAGAAGACACAGCACCACACCCCATAGGGTACTGCAAGGGGGAGGGGGTGCAGTAATGAACAGGGCACCAGGGGTGGCCCCCAGAAAGCCCGTACTACAAGGCTGGTGCAGCCTGCATGCAGTGAGCTTGCCCTTCACTATGGAGCGCAGGGCTTCTATGGCTGGGAAAGCACAGAGCTTTGCCAACTGTAGCAAAGGGAACAGGGAATGGGGTGGAGGGTAATTCCGATACCCCAACTATGTCAGCACCCGCAGTGAGTGCCCCACTCGCCCACCCTAGTCACTTCCTGATTACGGCTACAAAAAAGAGAAAGAAAAAAGAAAAGAACAATGATCTGCTCTAAGATCAGACCATCTCCTTTTGATATTATTAACAGAAAACCTCCAAAATACGATGTCCAAGTGTCTTCAGCACAACTAAAGAATTCCTAAATGACATCTGAAAGAGCTGGTTAGCTCATTACTGTTTTTCAAAACCCCCATGGCTTCTAAATCTCACTCTGCCACTACAAACAGCCGCAAAGGTAAGGAGAGGGAATGGGAGAGGGGAAGAAAAAATATAAAAAATACTATAACAGATCAGACCACTGACCTACTTCAGTCCAGTATCATGTCTCAAAGCAGCTAGTGCCAGATGCTTCAGACTTTGATGAAGGAAACCCCACAGTGATGGAATAATCTACCCAGAGAGGAAGTTTCTTCCTGAATCCCATGTTACCTTAGATACTCTGCATGCTCCCTCACACTGTCAGATGAGGATGTTTTTGTCACCTATATAAATACCTAAATCTTTTCTGACTTTCAGCTGATCTTGTGGCATGGAGGCCCACAAGCTAACCACACACTGTATAAAGGTATTTCTATTTAGCATTTTTTGATTTAGCATCTTGCCGTTCTAACAGATTTCCCTTGGCCCTTTTATTATTAAAGATGGTATGCAGAAATGTCTATAAACAGTCTCCCTACCACTCTTTATTTTGTACATCTTTAGTGTGCATTTTAACTGTTTTTATTTAAACTACATGGTTGTGTCTGTTTTAGATACCTCCTCATGTACATGTTTTACTAGCCAGAAATATATGAGGCAAAGATCTGTTTGGTGATAGCTTTTATTGAACTAACTGTACAATTGGTCCCAACTATGCACTGAGTCCGATAGAAGATATTACCAAAAATCCCCCTATTTGCTTACATATTTGCTCATCTTTCTTCTAAAAATAAGTCAGTTCACCAAAACCAGGGTCCATATCTTAAGTGGGGAAGCTGCTTTCTGCTCTGAAAGAGAACCAGGGAGATGCTGTGCTCCAATGACTGTCAACAGCTGCCACTTCTCTCTGGCCCAGCAAGCAGCACTGTACTGTTAAAGCTGCTACCAATTCCCCAGTAGCTATGAGGGCTAGCACTGTAGCTTGTGCCTGAAGCAGCCACTGAGCTGGCTGAGGGTGAGCAAGCTGCTGCATGCAGTCAGCCATGCCTGGAGAACGGGGGAGGAGGAGGGAGAGAAAAACGCTTGTTTGTTTGCTTCGTTTTTTTACATACTGTCTTCCAAAAAACTATACGCATGTCTTATTTTGAGGCATGCAGTATGCCAGAAAATACAGTATCCTTACATCTCTCACTATGTTTCAAGTAACTCCAACACCCATCTCTAAATCCCTTCTATTTATACTGTATCTGCTCTGAGAATACTGGGGCAAGGGCTGAATCCTGGATCAACAATGAGATGTTATTACTTTACTTAATGGTAATCTGCATCTCCAACATTGTTTTTCACTTCTACCACAGTTTTACCAAGCTGTCCATGACCGTGTCAAGTTCTTTTTCCCCACTGACTGCCTACGGTTTCAAACAAACCAAGAGCAAAAATGTTGCTTCTAACATCCTTTTTATTTATCAACATTCAATTTGAGCTGCCATTGTGCTCCCCAGTCACCTAGCATTATTAGCTGCATTTAAGCTCCTTTGTCACACTGCCTAATGCAAATAGCCTTGATTATGTGAAATTCTGCCAAAGCATTAACTCCCTCTTCCCACCAATAAGTTAATGTATTAATGCCAGTAGTGCTGGTACAGATCACTGGTTCTCGCTGATAAGCTTTTGCGATTTAGAAGAAAATTGTTTTCTGCCTAGCAGTCAATTTCTAATCCGTGAGAGGACTAACTTTTTGCCCCGTGGCTGTTTCCTTGAATAGCTTCTTGTGAAAAATCTGTCGGGAGCTAACGGAAAGTCCAAGTCCAATTTCTTCTCCTTCAGCCACTCATTTACTGACAGACTAAAAGAACAGAAAATATATTTGAAATGATATTAGAAGCAACTGGCACAAATACTGTCTTCATTCAAATGTCCTATAAACAGCAGTTGCAAATCTCCCAATGATAAGCAAACAGAAACGGTGCAGACGAGTACGGCCAGAGAGACATGGCTGCCTTCTATGGAAGGGAAGGAGCCGAACATCCTCTCCCAGTCTCCTCCTCTAAGAGACGGACCAACAAACAGAAGCTAGAAGGCCACAAGCAGATGCAAGCGAGGACAACAGCAACCACCTCTTCACTGAGGAGTACAGAATAATTAGTGACAAAGCTGATTTAAGGCCCCAAACTGACTGAAATACAAGGTGACAGAACTAAGTGGCGAACAGAAATGACACCCCAGTGAGGAACAACTGATTTTGTAAGAGGAAGCAGCGGGCAGAGCACAGATGTGCCAACAAAAATTAAACACGAGTGCTCTGTGGACATGATGCCACAAGTATTTTTCAACAGCTTTGAAGAATTAATCCTTAAACTTGCAAGTACCAGTTCTGCTTCCCAAGCCATTTTTCTAACGTTCACTTGCCCCCCCTTCTTCAGCAAAGCTCATTTACCTGTAATCCCCAGATCACACTTAGTGCCTTTCTGCAAGATGTGCAACCCTCTGTTATAGTGGCCAAAAATGAATAAATAATTGAATATTTTTCTGTTAATAACTCAGGTACTTCCCCCTTAAATTCTTTTAGAACTCATAAATGTGTACCATCTGTTCCGGATGAGCTGTCATCATTTAATGTTGTTTCTCCTAGCAGCATGAGCAGGTTAAAATTGAGTTCTCTTTTACAGTACAAAATTTGTAATGAAGCTATGCCCAAAGACCCAGTCAGACCCCATTGTGCCACACTGAACAAATGTTTCAGGAAGAAATAGCCCATACCCTGAAGAGCTCACATCTAATTGGAAATACAATCTAATGAGAGGGTGTCACAAACAGCAGGTGGGAGGACAGGATAAAAGGGAAAATGGGACCACACTGCTGCAGAGATCTGTGTCATAGTGGCCTCTGAAGCCTCAAGTCAAAATCCAGACTCTCAGCTGTGCTGAGCAGCGTGCAGATGTCTAAAGAAGGACAGCCCCTTCCCTGTCTTCTTGCTATGCACAGCACAAGTCAACAGCTTTGAAGCATTTAAAAGGATTTTTACCTTTTATGCTTAGATATTCTGGATTGGGCTTCAACATCAAATGTATTAGCCACCTACAAGTCAAGCCAACATGAAAGCCACCTTGCCCTTTTGCTTGCTTTTTTCCCAGCAACTGGAAATGGAGGTGGTGAGCTCATCCTCAACTTCCACGTCAGGGTTTAACTTAAAGGTTTTGTCGCTGGTCTGCAGGTGTCTGGTGAAGGTTCAAAACAAGCATACAAGACTAAATGGGGGCAAAGACGAAAGATAATGAGGGGGTGTATTTCGAAAAATACAGTATTGAAAGAAAAAAAATGATTTAGGGGGGAAGAGAGAGAAAAAAAGAGAATCCAAAAATACAGAATAAGGGGAAACAAAAAACATAATATAAAGAAAGACACAATACCAAGTGGAAGGAAAGCAAAGGAAATGAAGGAAACACTGAAGCAACTCAGAAAAAGATAGAGTTTGATTTGTAGAAAGGAAAGACAGATGATGAATGCCAAGAAGAAAAGAAAGGTATAATGAAACTAAATCAAAATGTTAGCAGTTACATTTTTAATAACTATTAAAATTATTAAATGAAGAACCCAGTGCACAGTAAACAGCTGTTTTAAACTGCATGGAAAAAGACTTTGGGAAAGTGACCAGGAGGAGGCTGTTCTTGTGCAAAGGGCACAAAATACACTTTAAAGACTAGTACTGTACCCCACCCTTCTGACAGGTAGAAGTTGGGTCCAAGTGAAGTGAGGTTGGAACAAACTAATATACCCCCCCTCTGCGATCTCCTCCATCCTCCAAGTCTCCTGAGATGCTGGGAGGAGAGAGCCAAGGAAGCAACCCCACTATGGCACCAGCCTCCAATTTTGTGCTCTCTTTTCAGTAAATAGCTCCCATGTGTGCCTCTGCCACTGCCTGGCCAAACAAAGCAAGACTAAATCTGTCTTAATACCTAGCAGTTTCACTGCTGTCCAAGGGGTCCTGAAGAACAGCAAAGAAAATGGACAAGACAAGCCTGTTTTTCCCTCTTCTTGCTTGACAACACTAGGAGGAGCAGCTGCCACACTCACTAGGGCCTCAGGCTCGACACAATCTTGCGTGGGTGATTTGGTTCAACTCTGGGAGCCCTTCTTCACAGTCACAAGTTAGAAAACTCTCCCTTCTCCCCCACCCCCCATCCCCCTCCCAATATTTAGAGTCTGTAGAAGTTAACGACACTTGCTGGAGGAAGTTTCCTGTTTGCACAGACGGATCAATTTTTCAAGCTCTACCTATCTGCTTAAACAACCTCTTGAACTTTGCCATTTAGCCATGCTGTTCTTTTCTCTTGCCTTCCTGTTTCCTCTCCTATAGAGGTGAGATCGTCTCAAACAAGTGACATGCAATTGCATAAAGGCTATAAGCCACCATTCACATTACAGGAGTATTTGGGGCCCCGCTGTCCCAGGCGCTGGACAAACGCAATGTAGACATGGTCTTTTTTCATAGGCAGATGCAAAGCCAGGAAAGCACCAAGACGCAAGGAGTATGTAAGTCAGCAGTCACAGTTCACCAGCTGCATAGCCACCAGGCTCAGTTTACATATTTTAACTTCCTCACATTTGCCATTAAGTTCTTTCATACCAGCTTCTTCATTTTACCGAACTCCGCTTCGCTAAGGCTTAGTACACAGGACCTAATTTTACCTATCACTCTTCCCGTAATAAAACAAAGGCCTCAGCTGCATTCCGGTCATAACTACCTAAAGGTTCATTAGAGCTACATCTTACATTAATAGCTGCATTATTTAGGAATAAAATGTGCTTTTCTTCTTCTCTGTAAAACTTACCACACAGACGAGGAGTCATTTACAGCAGCTGTGTCACTCCCAGTCTGCAGGCAAGGTCTGCTTATTTCATGCATTTATATTGTCTGCATGAAAGTTCAGATCCAGCAAAATTTCCACTTTCGTTAAAAAAAAAAAAAAAAAAAAAAGATTCTGGCTGTGACAGGTACCCTGTAACCATGGAGCAAGTAAAACTGAGACACGAGCACCTTTTGGACTTTGCAAACAGACAGTCTTCAAAATAATAGGTCTGAACATGACCAGCCTACTTTCCCATGCATTTGAGTAGGGTGTTAAACTCTACAGATGATGACATCATCAAACACTGATACTAACTACTTAATGGCTGAGTTAGCAGATCAAACAAAAAAGAGAAGGAAGGGACAGGAAATTGGAGGTTAGATGAACATCTTGCTGGGGTCATTTGACCCCAGTACTCTTTCCTGCCATGGCAGGGGGTTGGACTAGATGATCTGCTCAGGTCCCTTCCGACCCTAGAAACTATGGGAAAGGAAATAGAAAGTATAGAAAGAGAAAGGGGAAAAGAGGGGCCTGGAAAAAGTGTGTTTAATAAAAGACAGCATATTTTCCCCACTACATGCCACCGAATGAAAGGAGGCCACAAAAGTAACTAAATTAATTACCGATGATGAGACATACTCCATCCTTAATCCATATACAGGCCTATTGACAGCAGTAGGAAACTCACAATGAAAAATATGACAGAGTCTAATCTAAAATTGATTCCCCAATTTATAGACCATAAGTCAAAACAGAATTCAACTCTCTCCACAGTACAAGCAGGGCATGCAAGCCAAAGGTAAGAAATGGAGAAACAGCTTCTCCCAACTGCACCCTGAAATTCAACCACCTTCACTCAACTAATCACAATCCATCATCAATATCACTATATTAGCTGACATCTCCCTCAACATCCTCAACATTAGCCTTTCCTTTTCCTGACCCTGCCAGCTGAAAGTAAAACCCTGCCAGCAGGCCTGTACTGTTATGACACGGGGCTTGTATTCACAGAACTCCTCTTCACTCAGAAATCATATCGGATGAGACCCCACAGAAGCTTTGATTACAGTTCTGCTCTGTACGTTGTCCTCCCTGCACCCTTTGTAAGTGCTAAGCATGTCATTCCACTGGGTTTCATAGGAGCCATAAGTTCTTCTATTTCTAAGCATTCCCGTCCACTTTTGTTCTTAAGCTCCTTACACTGATATACCACTGGCCCCTGTAGCTCCGAAATGTTGTCCTGGAGGCCAACTGTGATGAGAATAAAATATATATTCAATTAGGAATTGCAATTCTCTCCCGCAACCTATGTCCTGGAATTTTTAAACTTAAGGATTTTAATCAAGGCAGTCATCTTCCTCAGCAGCCAAGACAGCTCTGAGCAGAGGCTGCCCCTCGAGCTGCTCGGCAGATTGCCCACTAGCCACCTGCTGCATCACCGGGGTGGGAAGAGACTCGTACTGGATGTTCTTCTGTTCCCCCCTTACCTGATGGGTTGTGGAGGCCCTAGAGAGAACAGGACAGAACTTGACTGAATATGCCTGACCCCATATCAGTGTATGGCAAAGACAGCTTCCCTCCCACATGCACAGAACCAAAACCAGATACTTTCCAGGTTCAAGTCTAGGTTCCAGCAGCTGATGCCAGCTTGGCAGCTAGAGTGCAGCTTAGTCCAGCCAGCTTCTCACTCAACACCTGCACAAGAAGGTGCAGGGAGAGGGGTGGAAGAGCTATGTACCGATGACACCTTGACCCCTCTGGGAACTCCTCAACACTGGCGACCTGCAGATGGTCTTTGTTCCTTCCACACAAGGAAGGGCCAGCGCCCAGACTACACCCCTAAGCAAGAAATAAAGGCAGTCCCCTTAATGTGGGCTCCAGCCAAAAATATTGGGCTTTAATTAATACAAATTTAGTCGAAGCATGCACCTATTTTCAACTCTTTTCTGATGCTCTCACTTCTCTCAAGTATATATCTGTCAACTTCACCCATCCCTCTTGCAGCATACCTAACTTCTAGTCCTCACTACAGGATGCAGAGTTACCTCAGACGATGAATTCCCCTCACCACAAAATGATTCAAAACCCTCTTCAACACCCATCTCTATTACACAGCTCCTAGTTTAAAACAAGTCTCCCCAGAAGTTGGTGCAACTTTCCATTCTAGCAGTCCACTACTCCTTTGACTAAGGGGAATTCATCCCTTTTACTAGGCTCTCCCTTCCCCAATAAGTTTCATCAGCACCTAATAAATTAGCCAGAGCTTCTGGCCAGGATATTATCATGAGGCCCCCAAGACAAAAACATACTTTATCTTTTCAACCTTCATCTTGCATATTCTTTAACAAAGTATAAAGCAAGCAAAGAAGTCATCAGAAAAAATACCAAACACTGCACACGATGAAAAGTGAAAAACAAGCTATCGATTTCAAAGAATCTTGCTCTGATCCAGTCTTCCCTCTTTCTTCTGCACCCTTGTTTATTATTAGTGTCGTTAAATAAAGATATGATCTATACAGCTCGTGTTGACAATCCAAATATAAGCCGACATGCCATGACATCAAAATCAGTGTCTTCGGGCATAATTACACTGCTGCTACTAGATTTTCACTATCACATTTTTTTAAATCAGAAGAACCATGAAAAGAAAAGGTTATTTTTATATTTTTTTTCTGATATTGTAAAAAACAGCCCCATTAAGATCCCAAACCTGCAACAGCATGCACATTACAGGGCAGGGCTATGCGATCAGAATTTGCTCCCTTGCTCTCGAGAATGATTTCACAAAGGAATTAAGTTTCGGTTTCAACCTCCCGTTAGGTTAACAAAATGTGCATGGCAATTAAAATCATGAAAAATACCTTAACGCCCTTTTAACTGGTCTCAATTTCTCTATTTCACTTCCTACTTCTCTCTCTACTACAAAGCAAGGCTGTCAAATTGGGAAAGAAAAACTTTCATCGGATTTGTCAAGAAAGACAGTTTTCCTGTCAGCTCAAAAGCTGCAGCCACAAACTGACTTGCTACAGATCCTACCACAATTTCTGTATCGTCACAGACGCAACATGTGAATGTTACATCATACGTACGATACCTGTCAAAGTCCTCATTCAGATCTGAACTCTGTAAATTAGACTCTCGGGCATCCGAATCAGACCATAGTACAGCGGTGGACTCAAGACCTAGCTTCCCCTCTTTTCTGGACTACCAGGAAATAAAGAAGCATTTTTCTACTCCAAAAAAAACTCATCAAGAGCCCAACAGGTCACAGATCTTTTAATGCCGTTTGAAGTCTCTAGGTTATATCTTATCGACTGTGTTTGCGCCTCTAACAGTGCTAATGCTGTGCGGCACCCAGGAAGCAGCAAGGCACCCCAGGGTGCTGCAACACCCCAGTTGAGATCACTGCCATACCAGCATTAGCAATTCACCAATTGCTATGAGTCAGAAAAGGCAGGGCCCCATGGGCCGCAGCTTCTCTCTTGCCCTTCTAGAGAAGCCCTGAAAAAGCAAGCTTCAGTTTCACTTACTCCAGCACAAGGTGAAACGGACTCAAACGACTGCATCAAGTGACACCGCGACTTCAAACGTGTCCACTCGGACATGGGAGGATGCTGCAGTTCAGGGCAGACTAAAGACGTAAAAGAGTAAATAGTAATAATGGCATTTCCTCATTCGAAAGGCCGTGAATCTCAGCACCAACCAGCTACTTAAAAAAAAATAAAGTGCTACCAACGACAACATACTCTAATCACCTGCAAGTTAACTGTGACTGGGGGGACTTGCTTGACAGGAGTCTGACAGTCTCTCTTGAAATACCCCCCAAAAACCCGAATCCTTGTGCTCTCCTTCCTCTGTGAGGTGGCTAATCTGGAGTCAGCCTGCAGGCCGTGTAGACGTGCACCTACGCAGGATCGCTACATAGAAAATGGGGTGTCACAGGGCAAGGGGATGAGCCGCTGCGACCCCACACTGTCGGGGGGGGGGTTAGTTACCCCGAGGTCGTCCCTCAGGAGACACGGCCGACGCGCACCTGTGCAAGCGAATTAAGGTGTGTATATGTGTGTGTATATATGTGTATATAGAGAGAGCAAGGCGAGCGCAGCAGCTGTCACTCCCGTGCCCGTGCCCCCGTGCAGGGGGTCGCCCCTGCACGAAGTGGGCTCATGCGGAGACGTGGGGTTGAAACGGGACTGCGCGCCCGTGGGCCCACGGGCCGGACCGACGGGCGGACGGACGGGCGGACGGGCAGCGCTCGGGCCCACGGAAGGGACGGACAACCGCACGCGGCCTAGCCGGAACCGACGGGGCCGGGCCTGTGTGGGGAGGGGGAGGGGGAGGGGGCCCGCGCTCACCTGGTCGTCTGGCCGCGGGCGGAACCGGGCGGCGGTGACAGGCTCGGCGGCGCCTACCGATCGCTCCAAAATGGCGGCCGGCCCTGCCTGCCCGGAGCCGGGCGGGGGCGGGGCCTAGGCGGGGGCGGGGCCGCTGGGGGGCGGGGCTCCTGGCGATAGGGGGTGGGGCCACGGACCCCTTTCCACGCCGTGGTGGGCTGAGCTGTCGGTTCAGGCTTTTCCTTGCCTTTGGCGGCTGCCCCGGCCCCGGGCCCGGCCTCTGTACAGCTGCCCGGGTCCTGCTTGTCTCGGATCTCCACTAAGCCCCAGTTCGGGATGGAAAAAAAGTAACCCAAAATCCACTTTTTTCTGTGATCAAAATGAAACGCCGCTAATAGCTATAGATAGTTTTTGACCTGTCAAAGATGATAGCAATTTTACCAGAAAAATTACTTTTATTTTGTAGTTTTCTTGACAAAAACGTGATTTCTTTTTTTTATTAATATTTTTAACCAGTCGAAGATCATAGCATTTTACCCCCCAAAATGACATTTTTTGGTAGCTTTCTTGACAGAAATTTGATTATTTTGGTTGTTTTTTGACCGGTCAAAGATGATAGCAATATTACCCCCAAAACTGTGTTGTTTGTTTGTTTTGTTTTTGGTAGCTTTCCTGACAAAAGTGTGATTTTTATTAATATTGTTTTTTGTCTGGTCAAAGATTATAGCAATTCAACCCCCAAAATTACTTTTTTTTTTGTCGTTTTCTTGACAGAAATTTAATTTTTTTAAATTGTTTTTGGATACGTTTCTTAATGGAAATTTTGTGTACATCTATACATAGTGGTTTTTCATTTTAATCATGGAAAATGTGGATTTGGGGTTACTTTGTTTAATCCCAAAATTGGGTTGGTTTGGGGTTTTTTGTTGTTTTTTTTTATCGGGAAAAACCAGGATCCCTGCAAGTCACATCTCCGTGGTGGAGCTGGCTGGAGCCGCCCTGGACCCCCGCGCTGGACTCGTGCATCCGTGATGGAGCTGGCTGGAGCTGCCAAGCACTTTCAGGCTGGGCCCTTGCACCCTCTTATAACTGGGCCTGATGCGGCATTTCACGCTGCTAGCGCTGAGCAACGGAGACAAGCAGAAGAGGTTTTCTCATTTTCTCCCAAAAAGTTGAGTTTGTGGGGATGTTGAGCTGGAAGAGACCTCATGAGATCACACGAGTCCAGCCCCTACTCAAGGTGGATCCACTAAGTCATGGGTCTGTCCAACCTGCTTGTGGCAACTGCCCAGGATAGAGATCCCACCGCTCCTCTTGGCAGCCTGCTGCAAGGCTTGGGCAGCCTTCTCTCTCACGTGAGCTGGTCCCGGAGGGAGGCCAGGCGGAGGATTTGTGCAGCACGTGCTGCATGTTCAGAGGTGTGAGCAGAGCCTTCGAGCAGCAGTTGTCACCCTTCTCAGATTCAAGGCCCCCGTCACTCTAAACCACTTCCAGAAATGCCAGCTCTGCATAAAAACTGACTTCTTTTTCAACTCTGGAAAACATAACAAAGTGCTTTTTCTGTTGCAAATAACCTAGAAAAACCACAACAGGTCAGGATGTTTTTAATATGGTGGATTCCCATTTGAAATCTCTGGGTTTATCTTATGAATCACAGTACTAACATTGCATGGCACCACGCAAAACTAGGGTTGCCAGCCCTCCAGGATTGCCCTGGAGTCTCCAGGAATTAGATATAAATCTCCAGAAGACTGCTGAGAGTCATCCAGGAGATAAATGATAGGAAAATTCATTACATTTTCTGGCAGGGCAGGGCTCGGTCCTCAGGCCCGCACTGTTCAACATCTTCATCAGCAATTTGGATGAGGGGGTAAAAAGCACCCTGTTCAAATTTGCTGATGACACTAAGATGTGGGGGGACGTGGGCACACTGGAAGGATGCAACAGGCTACAATCAGACCTCGACAGGTTACAAGGGTGGGCTGACAAGAATAGGATGGGCTTCAACACTGACAAGTGCAAGGTGCTGCACCTGGGGAGGAACAACCGGCACCATACCTACAGGCTGGGGAACTCCCCTCTTATCAGCACGGAGGCAGAAAGGGATCTGGGGGTCATCACTGACTCCAAGATGAACATGGGCCGGCAGTGTGGGGACGCGGTCAGGAAGGCCAACCACACCTTGTCCTGCATCCACAGATGCAACTTGAGCAGGTCCAGGGAGGTGATCCTCCCCCTCTATGCGTCACTGGTCAGGCCGCAGCTGGAGTACTGTGTCCAATTCTGGGCGCCGCACTTCAGGAGGGATGTCGACAGCATGGAGAGGGTCCGGAAGAGGCCACTCGCATGGTCGGGGGCAGCAGGGCAGGCCCTATGAGGACAGGCTGTGGGACCTGAACCTGTTCAGCCTCCAAAAGAGAAGGCTGAGGGGGATCTTGTGGCCTGTTATAAACTAGTCAGGGGAGACCAGCGGGCATTGGGGGAGTCCCTGTTCCCCCGAGCACCGCCAGGAGTGACCAGGAATAATGGTCACAAGCTGGCAGAGGGTAGGTTTAGGTTAGATATCAGGAGGCGTGACTTCCCGGTCAGGGCAGCTAGGGTCTGGAACCAGCTTCCAAGAGAAGTGGTGTAGGCTCCTACCCTGGGGGTGTTTAAGAGGAGGCTAGATGAACATCTAGCTGGGGTCATTTGACCCCAGTACTCTTTCCTGCCATGGCAGGGGGTCGGACTAGATGATCTGCTCAGGTCCCTTCCGACCCTACAAACTATGAAACTATGAAATTACATATTCAATGTTGAATCCAACGTGTACAGTAGTCCAGTGGATTTTTAAGATGCAATAGCTATGTGCATTTGCCTTCCTGATTTAATGTCTATGTGGGCATGTTCACATTGTGCATCGCAGGCACGTTGGTGTCACAGAAACCTGGAATAGATTCAAACAGGATGTGTCTAAGCAAGACGCTAACTGCGCAGTAGCTCAGTACTTCGGGGCAGTAGCTTGTTAGGACTGCACAGTAGTGTCGCCAGGAACAAAACGTGATGTGATGCTCCTGCGCAGCAGTAATAAGCTACTGTGCAATAAGTGTCGCCAGGCAACCATGCCGGGATGCTACTGTGCAGTAACACCAGTTACTGCGCAATCATTTGGTACTTGGTTATCCAAGTACTAAATGACTGTGGAGTAACGACTGCGCAGTGGGTGTCTTGTGTAGACGCACCCACAAAACTGGCAACCCTACACAACAACTTCAAAAGGATCTCAAGGCACCCTGGGGTGCTACGGCACTTTATTGACAATCGTTTTAGTAGTCATTACCCTCTAGACCTGCTACATCCCTTTCCCAGTCCGAGCAGGAGTACAGCCAGGGAGCTTTGCAAACTGAAAGGAAAGCTGCCCCCCATCGATTCCCACTGGACCGGCCAAGATCCAACTTACAGTCTTACTTGGAAGAGGATTTAAATTACCTGTGGCTCACATTGTACAAGGAGGAATCATTCAACAGTGTCTGCAGTTATTAAAGTGCTGGGAATTGTATCAGTAGACAGATAACCCTACAGACACCCATTGAAAACCCTCCCTGTTTCGCAACTGCAGTTATATGTTATGGCAGTTTTTTTTCCCTTCGTTATTCCTACCCACAGTCGCAGGCTGAATACATTTCTAACATCTTCTTTTCAAAAAGACACAACATCAAATCTTTGTTGTCATTTGCTCACACATGCGAACGGTTCAGCCATTTTAGGTTTGACGTCTTTTGCTGCTGTTATAATCAACAATGGAATAGAAATGCTGAAAGGTATTAATATGTTCTTCCTCTTTTTCATCAGTTAAATCTAACAAGTGCTCTCTGAGTTTCAGAAATGGATGATAACCCAGTGTTTTTGCTCCAATAACATTAGCATTTTCAGTGAGGTTGCTTATTAAGATTTATGCTGTCTATTAATGAGTCCTGTACGTAGTCATTTGACATACGGCTTGATGAATAGGTTGGTCTTTTAATTACTTGGTTTTCAACAGCAGAAGGATGATGAGGAAAGGAGTCAGCCCTTGCTTCTGTCACCGCAGAGTTGTCATCGTCCCAAGAAATGTGAACATGTAGGCTAACTTCATCCACTAATTTCTGTGAGTTTCCCCAGCCTGTAATCTGACTTTTGGAAGTCAGTAAAAGGAGCTTCATCTTTAAGGTCTTCAACTTTATCAAATGTATATGTGATATAGCACTTATATTGGTAGGGGGCAGCAGCTTACACAAACAATCCACCTGATGTTGTTTTGCAACAGTTATCTGGAAAGAGAAGACAGGAAGGAGTAAGGCAAAGCAGTCAGTTCCCTCTCAGTTAGGGTTAGATATTTGCCCAGTCAAATAAAGCTTGGTCAAATATCGGTCAAAAATTGTAAAGAAATTGCCAATACGTTTACAAAAAGAAGCACAGAATTCCCATTAAGAAATGTGTAAAAAATAAATTTAAAAAATCACATTTCTGTCAAGAAAACTATAAAAAAATGTAATGTTGTAGGTAAAATTGCTATCATCTTTGACCAGTCAAAAACCAAGCAGTAAATTGACTGTTTCACAGGTCAATTGACTGGCTCACCAACCAAATTTACCAGGATAGTCCCATTAATCTGACTACTGATCCCTGTTTTGTGTCTCAGAGGAAATCAAGAGATTTCAAGGACCCAGTCAATAGGCTGTGGGGAAAAGGCTTATGGAATAATAGCTGGGTTGTTAGCTTTTTGAGGCACTAACATTATCTTCTTATCTATTTGTAAAGAGTTTGGCAAGTTGTTGATGCTACTCAAATAAGAAAGAAAAATCAGTCTAAAAAACCAAAACGTGCAAGCAACCGCAGCTGGGGAACTCGTGGCAGGAGATCAAACCTATTGAAAGAATCATTGAACAAGATTGATTTTTTTATATTGATGAAAGCTGAAAAAATGAGGCCCCATATGCAAAGATAGGAGCCAGGGGAAAGTAAGAACTTAACCAAAACTACTTTGTATAGACCTGACAGTGCCAAGATCAAATAATTAACGTAACGATTAGCAGTGGCATAGGCCACAGGCTGTCTTTGCTAAGTATTGAACAAACACACCTCAACTAAATCTATTATGTTAAATTAATTCACGTCTCATCATTTTAACCTGACAATGAGCAACGCGAGCAACTGAGCTGTAGGATGAATAGTGAATTTATCAACGCTTGTGTTCTGTTGTGTGTCATGCCACAATTACAAGATGTTAAGGGGTGGTTGTTTTCAAGGTTGTTCTCAACGTTTTAAGGATGATGTCTTGTGAAAATTAAATAAACATAAAAAAAATAGCAACAATTATAATAACGTGCATCCAAAATGTCCTCCTGCTCCAGGGGGGAGCCAGGTGTGGGGGATAGCCTGCGCTGTGGCATGTCCGGCCAGTCCTGCCACCCTCAAGCGCACAGCAGGGCTGGGGCGGCATGGCAGCTGGACTCCCATTTCACAACAGCCCTGGCAGTGGTGGCTCCTTCCAGCTGCTGGCCCCACTACCTGAGCATCCCAGCCTATCCATCTTGCACCCACGACTGGGTATTTTTAATATCAGAGAATTAAGTTTTCTTGCTTCCTAAGGCAGGGAATAAAAGTGCTGAAATGCATACATAGGCAGACAAAGGCTCTTTAGGTACATGTGATAGCTTTTATTTGACCAACTAAATAGTTGGAAAAATTGTCTTTGCAAAGTTTCAGGCACAGTCTTGCAAAGAACAATATTTCCAACTATTTAGTTGGTCTAATAAAAGATATCACATTTACCCAAAGAACTTTGTCTGCCTATATCTTTAGACCAACACAGCTATAACCAACACCTCAAAGTTTACATAAGCTCCAATAGAGATGACATAAAGGTTGACACCTGGCTCACAGTATATTGCCAAACAATAGCCCGTGAGGTTATGGGAAGTGGTTTGTGGCTCACACCTTTCCCCTCTTCTCTATGGCTCACTTAGAAGCTTAATGAGAAGGGTGCATGGTGATCCATCAGAAATGTTGCAGGTTTCATAGTTGGTAGGGTTGGAAGGGACCTGAGCAGATCATCAAGTCCAACCCCCTGCCATGGCAGGAAAGAGCACTGGGGTCAAAAGACCCTGGCAAGGTATTCACCCAGCCTCTTCTTAAAGTCCCCCAGGGTAGGAGCCTGCACCACTTTGCTTGGAAGTTGGTTCCAGATCCTAGCCGCCCTGACCGTGAAGTCGCACCTCCTGATGTCTAATCTGAATCTCCCCTCTGCCAGCTTGTGACTGTTGTTCCTGGTCACTCCTGGTAGCGCTCAGGGGACAGGGACTCCCCCAGTGCCTGCTGATCCCCCCTGACTAGTTTGTAACAGGCCACAAGATCCCCCCTCAGCCTTCTCTTGTGGAGGCTGAACAGGTTCAGGTCCCATTGCCTCTCCTCGTAGGGCCTGTCCTGCTGTCCCTGACCATGCGAGTGGCCTCCTCTGGACCCTCTCCATGCTGTCCACATCCCTCCTGAAGTGCGGCGCCCAGAACCGGACACAATACTCCAGCCACGGCCTGACCAGTGCCGCATAGAGGGGGAGGATCACCTCCCTGGACCTGCTCGAGATGCATCCGTGGATGCATGACAAGGTGCGGTTGGCCTTCCTGACCGCGTCCCCACACTGCCAGCCCATGTTCATCTCGGCATTAATGACGACTCCAAGATCCTTTTCTGCCTCTGCACTGCCAGGAAGGGAGTTCCCCAGCCTGTAGGTATGGTGCCGGTTCTTCCCCCCAAGGTGCATCACCTTGCACTTGTCGGTGTTGAATCCCATCCTATTCTCGTCCACCCACCCCTGTAACCTGTCCAGGTCCAATTGCAGCCTGTCCCTCTCCTCCAGCATGCCCACATCCCCCCACATCTTAGTGTCATCCGTGAATTTGAGCAGGGTGCTTTTTACCCCCTCATCCAAGTCACTTATGAAGATGTGATGAACAGTGCAGTCCCAAGGACCGAGCCCTGGGGGACCCCACTGCCCACATCCCTCCAGGCTGAAAATGACCCGTCCACCACCGCTCTCTGGGTGCGGCCCTCCGGCCAGTTGGCGACACGTCTGACTGTGTGGGTGTCCACACCACAGCCCCCAGTTTCTTAATGAGAACAGGGTGAGAGACAGTGTCGAAGGCCTTCTGAAAGTCCAGGAAGACGATGTCCACTGCTCCCCCTGTGTCTAAGGATTTGGTGACCTGGTCGTAGAAGGCCACCAGGTTGGTCTGACAGGACCTGCCTCGAATGAACCCGTGTTGGTTGCCCCTGAGCATGATCTTCCCCCCGGCCCCTCGTGGACATGCGCCAGGATAACTCTCTCAAAAAGCTTACCCAGGACTGAGGTAAGACTAACGGGCCTGTAGTTTCCCAGGTCCTCCTTCCTCCCCTTTTTGAAGATGGGAACCACGTTGGCCTCTTCCAGTCCTCTGGCACCACACCAGAGCACCACGAGTGCTCGTACCGCTGTGCCAGGGGTCCCGCAATGACCACAGCTAATTCCCTCAGCACTCGGGGGTGGAGATCGTCCGGACCGGCTGATTTAATTATGTCCAGTCCTGCCAGACATTCCCTGACTAGATCCTCCCTGAGCCTGGGCCTGGGTGCGCCTCCCCAGGGGCTTGAGGGGGGCCCGGTGAGGGGTGACCCGGTCCCTGCTCAGGAAAATGGAGGCAAAGAAATCATTAAATCTGTTGGCTTTGTCGTCTGGTGCGACAACCAAATTTCCTAGCGTGTCCTGCAGCGGCCCCATGTTACCTGGAACCTTCTTTTTGCCCCCTATGTATTTAAAAAAGGACTTCTTGTTGTCCTTGATCTGGGTCGCTAGTCCCAGTCCCATCTCCGCCTTGGCCTTCCTGACACCCCCCGCATCCCCGAGCAACCGCAATATAGTCCTCCCTAGGGATGGCACCTCCCTTCCACTGAGTAAGCGCCTCCCTTCTAGCTCGGAGACCTTCCCGGATGCTTTTGGTGAGCCATGGGGCTTGTGCACCCTCCTGCTCCCTTTGATCCGTGTTGGGATTACCTCCCTTTGGGCTTGGAGGATCGTCTCCTTGAGGAGCGACCACTCTTGCTGGACACCCGGCTCCCCTCCCATCCAGGACCTCAGCGCCTCCCCGACTAGTCTCCTTAGCTCACTGAAGTCTGCCTTCATGAAGTCCAGGGCTGCTGCCTTGCTGCCGGCCTTTGCCACCTTGCAAATGGTGAATCCCAGCAGGCGATGATCGCTGTCACCCTGGTGGTCGAGCACCCCCGCAGGTTGATCATAATTTCTTGGTCAAAAATGTTTGAAAATAGCTGCTCTGCAACACAGGCAATTCACATCTCTGCCCCCTCTTTCCATCAGGGCTCTCAGGAGTACAACCCCGCTCCATATTGTTGGATGTTTTACTTTCTTGGTGAATCTTTCTGCCTGTAACAAAATTGAGCATGTTCAGACGCTTGAGAGACCTGATGCAAAAGATAATTAGGGGAGAAATAGCACCACTGTGGTTAAGGTTGAAAAACATTCTACTTATTAAGCTTTCTTAGGACCAGTGCAGAAATTACATACTGTAGCTCCAGCAACGTCAGAATTCAGGAGACCGTCAGGTCTGTAAAATTATGCAGAATTAAAGGTGTGCAAATGCAATCCTGCTGAGCTTAGACACATTCAAGAATTGAAACTCTGGACCTGTGATACTCAGATGCTCTGTAGAAATGTATTGTTTCACTGTCAAAGCCTGGGCCTTTGGTATTTAAGACTTAAACTTTTTTGCAGGAAAAGATCCCTTTGCAGTTCTCTCCTGCAGTGTTCTTGTGTTCCAGGACACTAAAGCTTTTATGAAGCTCCAGTCTATGTTGCTTGGGAGCTCTGGAGCCTAAAGATAATTTTTGTTAAGAGCCTTACACCCCTTCCCTTTCTTCACCTTCTAAAATAAAAACCTAAGAAAATAGATTAAACCACTTTATGCTGATATGGTGGTAAGGGGCCCAACCACTACCAATAGCCCACCAAAGGTAAAGAAAGATCACTCTAAAGACTCAAGACCAAATCTTACCTCAAAGATCTGGTGTGTTGATGATTCACCCTTTAAACACACAGTTGCCTATTGTTTCTGAAACAATATAATATTACAATACAATAATGCAATGTTTAAGTTACTGGTAAGCAAAGACCTCACCCACCAGGCTGACCAGTATTATCACATTGTCTCCTCGTGCTCCTCTGTCTGACTGCATTTCTCAGTAGTTTCTTGTTGTATCCCTAGATATGAAGTTCTTTGAGAAAGACTCTCTTATTGATCCATGTTTGTACAGCACCTAGCTCGGGGGGTGGGGGAGGAGAAAGGGAGGTGCAGAGGCAAGATGCTGGTCTGTAAGTAGGGTGTGTGTGATGATGCACATGATCTGAGCCCATTGGGCCAAGAAGGGGAACTTACTACTGCAACAGAAACAACTTGTATGTTCTAGGAAGGAACTCATACTATGCATCTAAAGTTACAGAAAAAATCATATTACATTGCACTGCATTATCTGAGATGCAACATTATATGCAATCAGCTTGGTCACACTAGATGCACACAAGGAAGCGAAGGTGAGATACTTTATTTTCTGTATCATTGAGAGCTTTCTTCTTCCACCCACTGCATTAATAAAAAAAGGTACATATTCTGGATGAAATCACCCTTCTGCAGAGGTCTAACATAGGGCCAATGTGGTATTTAAGTCCCACTCAAAGCCTCAAAATAGCATTTAATAAGCAGAGCTGGTCATCCACACAGGCCTGAATTTCTCCCTTGATAAATATATAGAACAAGCTAGCAGGAAAAGGCAATGAATCAAAGATTAAAAAAAAAGACTTGTACACAATGAATATCTCTATTTCTTTATAAAAGGGGGACTTGAGGGATAGCACCAAAATTTTAAAGTGGAAATAAGATGAACTGAACATGCCAGTTATTTGGGCCAAACAGATTCTTCCTGTTATTCAAATGATTTCTCATCTTATTTTCAAGGAAACTGAAGCTTATTTCAGTTACTGCCACATGTACGTTGTTTCTGGCCTGCTGTTCACCAAAAATATTACAGTGAACAAGAAATGTAATTATGATACTTGTAACATCGGAGAAGCAAACAAACAATAATTAGAAGACATAATTCATAATGAAATCTGCACCTTCACTTCAAACAGGATCAATAGCCGGCATGAAGCCAGCCCAGATCCTGGGAAAGATCCATCAATCCTCCTGGTAGTTGCAGCTTCCAAGACTCGGGTAACAGGGCAGAAAAGCATTCAAGACCAGCTTTAGGGCTTGATAATGAATGTGTCAGTTGCGTGCATCTACATGTTCATTAATGCACTTTAGGTAACGCACATTAAATCCAATACCTCTATTGTGAGGTAGTAGAAAAAAGCGCATTAGTCTATTTTAATGTGCATTAGCTAAAGAGTACTTTTTGTGATGATTTAATGCACATTAAAATAGACTAATGAGCATTAAAGCACACATATAGATGTGCCCAAATATCTTGGATAAATAAGCACCAAGGGAAAGGAGGACATTTCTACTCTAGTGTTAAAGGGATTTCTCTCTTTGTAGAGACCAGTCTGTTTCATTTTTGTTCCAGGCAGTTTCTAGTCAATGTTTCAGATTCTGCTCTGCTTTCTGATGGTGTGGGTCTGTGGGCTTTGGTGGAATGACTCCAAATTTTCACTTTTAGCTTCTCATATGAAGAAGCATTAATCTACTAAAACAAACAACCCTCCCCCCAAGTCCTTCCTTCCATGAAAATAGTTAAAGGATTTATTGTAATTGTAAAACAAAATAGACCTGACAGTGTTATCAAATTATAGCTGTTGTTTATTATCTTTACTGCGGTAGGGTCAAGAGACCACAGTTTCACTGCATTATGCATGGAGCAAACGTATAACAAACAGCCTCTACACCACAGAGCTTTCAAAAAATCTATTTATGTTATGGTCCCGTTGGAGTAATGTTGTAGTTGTGTTGGTCCAGGAAATATGTGAGGGACAAGGATTTTTGCCTCTTCTTCAGTCCTGTAGAATGCCTTGCGTTCGAAAGCTTCTCTACATCTGATCCAGCTGGGCAGTTGGTCTAATAAAAGATATCAGACACAAAGATCCTTGCCTCTCACATACTAATTCACTCTTATATCATTAAGTGGAACAAATATTAAATATCAAACAGGGATGCTCAAGTCACAGTAGACATACTGACACTGCCCTAAATGATACATGCAGAATTATAAGAGGTGCCTAAAACCCACCCCTGTCCCCTGCCTATATGCACTATCCGGCATAGCACCCTCTTACATCAGAAGGAAAGTAGCAGGCAACATTGGCTGGCAGGTACAAGAGTCAGACGATTGCCACTTGCTATATGGAGATCAATTAGAGCACTGTCATCTCTGATTGAGAAATAGCTTTTTGTCCTCTATTGTACCATTGAATCAGCTAGAACTACCCTCTGGCAAAAAGAATGGGAGAAACTAGGTGACAAAGCTGTTGAATGGAGCCGGTGAAGAATTACCCCCAGTGAGAAGTTAGCATCAGGCTCCAACTACAAATGGCACATGTGGCGGAGCCTGAACAGATTGAGAGCGGATCTCAGCAGATGCAATTTTCTTATGAAATCATGGGGCAACCGACCAACGTGTTTGTCAAGAGAAGCAAACCATGGATCATCTCTGGAAATGGCCTGTAGCACCACCGTGCACCCCGCAAGATGTAGCAACACCAGCACCAGAAGCAATGGCCTGTGCAGAACATGGGGAACAGACCATATAGAAAAGTTGGACTGGAGACACGATGACATTGACAAAGTAAAAGATCGAATGTGCATTTCCCTTAGTTTTCCTGAACCACGCTGAACAAAATTCACCCCGGGCCAAAGCCTATGCACTGCTTGAGCCTCATTCAAGTCTTCAAAAAACAGTTGGAGACTACCACAAACTACGTGTTTGACTTCACCTGGATGCTGGACCCAATCACATTCATTTTCTGTGCATGGTTAATGTTTTCTTCTCCTGCATATGCACATACTGCAGGGGTTTCAACATAGGGTTAGTTAAAGGAGGATGGATGTGTTGCGAGATGCCAGGTGTAGTATTCAGCTACTGACAGGGTAATAGTCTAGGCTCCACATGCCCTCCTTAACTCCTGGCCATTCTACATAGATATAACAGCAGCTGGATGGAGAGAGGATCTTACCAGCCGCCACGTCTGTGGTGAAATTGATTCTAATTCACAGGCACCCAATGCTCGGCCTGTATAGTCCATTTAATTAGCCAGCATCCTTGGGAATCTCCCCTGAAATGATCATTTCCCACCCTATTTTGTATTTAAATAGGAATGTAATAGGGCTCATTGTTATTTTTGGAAAGGTATTTATTTCACTGAAACGTGAGGCTTAAACTATGTATGGCTGCTTCAACGCCATGCAAACTCCCTGAATTTCTACCACTTCTCAGTGTAACGGTGCAATGGCAATGCTCCTACTGCAGACAAGGGATTTATGGGCCAGTTCACACTCATTTTGACCAGACCTTTCCTGAGGTCCGTTCCAACCTTATTTTTCTATGATTCTGTTTAATCTAGTTGGGGATGCTCCTGCTTTGAGCAGGGGCTTGGACTAGGCATGACCTCCTGAGGCCCTTTCCAATAATTTTCTGTGATTCTATGATCTGCAGCTCCCCGCCATGTTGGTCCTGTTCTGGACCCCCACCCAAGAAGTGGATGCAATTGTAAATCTGTCCTTTGCGTAAAAATAAAATAATAAACCCCACCCCTGCATTATAGTGCAGTTTGGACCATAATCTTTAAAGCTCACACACCTATGAACTACGAAACCTCTGACTCAGTTATTATCAGGTGCAGCTCCACCTTGCCTTCTGCCTGCCTTCAGACACAACCATGGCTAAGTACCTCTGGCTTCCCTACTGTGATATTTAAGAGGCAAGAATTCTTGTGGGTGATATCTTTTATTGGATCAGCTGTATGGCTGGTATAGACATAAGCAAGCTTTTGGGTATCAGGCCTGAGGAAGGGACTATGATATTCAAAAGCTTGTATCTCTACTAAAAGCTTGTATCTATACTATATACAGTCCTTAGAGATCTCAGAACAGCAGATTCCCAATGCCTGAAGACAGGCAATTGCGCCTGAAAGCTTGCAAAGAACTTTTTCCCAACTACTCAGTTTATCTGATAAAAGATACCATAGATTTCATAGACATTCGGGCTGGAAGGGACCCCAGAGGATCATTGAGTCCACCCCACTGCCCCAGGGGCAGGAAGTCAGCAGGGATCATAGGATCCCAGCAAGATAAGCATCCAAATGTGTCTTGAAGGTATTCAAAGTGGGTGCTTGAACTGCCTCCGGCGGCAGTCTATTCCAGACCTTGGGGGCTCTGACAGTGAAGAAATTCTTCCTTATGTCCAGCCTGAATCGGTGGCGGAGTTTGTGACCTGTCAATCGTGTCATCCCTTGGGGTGCTCTGGTGAACAGACGTTCCCCCAGATCCTGGTGGTCATCCCTGATATACTTATAGGTGGCCATCAGATCACCCCTGAGCCTGCGCTTTTCCAGGCTGAAGAGTCCCATGGCTCTCAGCCTCTCGTCGTAAGATCTGTTTTCCTGACCTCTGATCATGCGCGTGGCTCTCCTCTGGACTCTCTCAAGCTTCTCCACATCCTTTTTGAATTGTGGGGCCCAAAACTGGACGCAGGACTCCAGCTGCGGCCTCACCAAGGCCGAGTACAAGGGGAGAATGACGTCCCGGGATTTGCTTGAGAAGCATCTATGGATGCAAGCCAGCATTTTGGTCGCTTTACTAGCCGCAGCATCGCATTGGAGGCTCATGTTCATCTTGTGGTTAATGATGACCCCCAATTCCCTTTCATCTGTAGCGCTAGCCAGCGTAGCACTGCCGAGCCTACAAGGATGCTGCAGGTTTTTCCTCCCCGGTGGAGAACCTTGCATTTTTTTGGTGTTGAACACCATCAGGTTCTTATCTACCCATTTCATGAGTCTGTCCAGATCCACCTGGATCACCCTTGTGTCCTCAGGTCCGGACGCTTTACCCCAGAGTTTGGTGTCATCGGCAAACTTGGCCAGTCCACTTCTGACACCAACGTCTACATCATTGACGAAGATGTTAAACAGTGTAGGCTCTAGGAGAGAGTCTTGAGGTAACTGTGCACCAAGACGATTAGCTTCCATCAATCACCCCCCTCTGGGTCCTGCCGCAGAGCCAGTTCCCCAGCCAGCGGATCGTGGTGACGCCAAGGCTGCAGTTAGCCAGTTTAGCCAAAAGGTGATCATGGGATACCAGATCACATCTACCCAAACAACTTTGCCTGCCTATATCTATATTAGGGTTTCTCAATCAGGGCAATGGGGTGTCCTGGGGTGCCTGAGATCCTCTGAAGGGTGATGCAGGAAGTGTGAGGTGATACGCAGATAAAGGCAGGCTGAGGCTGGAGGTGTGAAGAGATAAGCAGGTAGTTCTTGCCCATCCCTTCTATAAGGAATCACAAAATCCTAGAGCAGCAGGGCTGGAAGGCACCTCCAGAGGCCATCGAGTCCTACATAGCTGGTCCAGGAACAGATCACTGGCAGAAATCCTTGCCTCTTCACAGACTCCTCAAGCTGTGGGGCTGGCAGGGAGCTGCGGGGTCACATCCAGCCTGAGGCAGGATCCATCCTGTCCAAACCAGCCCAGACAAACCCTGTGTCCGACCTTGGAGCAACACGACACAGTCACCCCTGACACAGCCCCAGGCATTGCCCCTGCCCCTGGGATACAGGGGGGCCACAACTGCCAGTGTCCTGTGGCTGTGGGGGTCATGGGTGCTGCAGAGAGCCCAGCCCAGGCCGTGTTCCCACTGCAGAGGAAAGCAAAACCCCCCAGTCTGGACCAGTCTGAGCAGGGGGGGAAATCCCTTCCTGCCCCAGTGCAGTGTGGGGATGAGCCTGAGTGCCAGGGCAAGACCATCCAGCCAGGACCCTGCAGGGTTGGTGAAGCAGGAGCATTGGCACAGCCCATCCCATCCCGAGCCCAGACTGCAGCGCCATGGGGGGTGGATTAAAACCCCCTGACACATGGAGCAGAAAGGGAGGGGATATAGGAAGGTGCCGCCCCTAAGGGAGCCGGTGCTACAGACTGCGCCTGCTCTACCCTTATGTGGCACCCTCCTTATATTGCAAAATATTGCCTTAGTGCTTGTATTTTTATCTGTTCATAGGCTATTTGAGGAAACCCACATTGGTGCCTGACTCAACTTGTTCATGGGCTATTCAAGGAAATCTATTGCACCCCTCACCTATTGCATGCCTTGTATTCCATCCCCCTTAATATTGCACCCCTCCCATTACATTCCACCCCCTCCTAATATTCTTAGAATCATAGAAGTAGAGTCGAAAGGGACCTTGTAGATCTTCGAGTCCGACCCCCCGCCTGGGTGGGAGAAAAACTGGACTCAAATGAGTCCAGCCAGTAGACATCCAGCCTCCTCTTAAAGCCCCCCAGGGTAGGAGCCAGCACCACTTCCCTTGGAAGTTGGTTCCAGACCCTAGCCGCCCTGACCGTGAAGTAGTTCTTGCGGATGGCTAATCTAAACCTACTCTCCAACAACTTGTGGCCATTATTGCTTGTTATGCGATGGGGAGCACTCAGGGAAACAGTGTCTCCCCCAAACCCTTCTAGTTCCCCCTAGTGAGTTTGTAGACAGTCACCAGGTCCCCCCTCAGCCTTCTCTTGTGAAGGCTGAACAGGTTCAGGTCCCGCAGTCTCTCATTGTAGGGTCTGCCCTGCTGCCCCCTGACCATGCAAGTGGCCTCCTCTGGACCCTCTCCATGCTGTCCACATCCCTCCTGAAGTGCGGCGCCCAGACCCGGATGCAGTACTCCAGCCACGGCCTGACCAGTGCCGCATAGAGGGGGAGGATCACCTCCCTGGCCCTGCTAGAGATGCATCTGTGGATGCACAACAAGATGTGGTTAGCCCTGCCAACAGTGGCCTCGCATTGTTGGCCCATATTCATCTTGGAGTCAATAATGACTCCAAGATCCCTTTCTGCCTCCGTGCTCTCAAGAAGGGAATTTCCCATTCTATAAGTGTGCTGGTTTCTACTGCCTAAGTGCAGCACCCTGCACTTGTCAGTGTTGAAACGCATCCTTTTTTTGCAGGCCCACCCCTGTAACCTATCCAGGTCTTGCTGCAGTTTTTCCCTCCCTACTAGTGTGCTCACCTCACCCCAAATTTTGGTATCATCAACAAATTTAAACAGGTTGCTTTTCACCCTGTCGTCCAAGTCGCTGATGAAGAATTTGAACAGTGCGGGCCCGAGGACCAAGCCCTGGGGGACTCCGCTGCCCACTTCCCCCCAGGTTGCACTTCTGTATATTGCACCCCTCTTATATTGCCCTTTATATCACACCCCCTGCTTGTATTTCACCCCTATATTCCACTCCTTTAATATAGTGCTCCTCTTTATAGTGTCCCCTTTATATTGCACCCCTTCCCTTAATATTACCCCCGACTCTTATACTGCACTCCCCCCACCTGTTGCCACCTTTATACTGCGCCCCCCCCCCCCCCGCAGGTGCACAGGGCCGGGTGGGCGGGGCGACCCCGCCCAAAGTGTGACCCTCCCAGCCCGACTCGCTGTTCACCGCGGGACAGAGCGGTCGCGGGCGTTCTAGGCGGCGGGCGACGCGGTACGCAGGCGCGTAGCGGGGTGGGGTGGGCGTGGCGCGGCCGCCATGGACGCGCTGTGCAGCGCCGAGCCCGGGCCCCGCGGGCGGAGAGGGGAGGCCGCGGCCGCCTCGGCGCTGCCCTGGGCCCGCTTCTCCGCTTGGCTCGACTGCGTCTGCGTCGTCACCTTCGACCTGGAGCTGGGCCAGGCCATGGAGGTCAGCGGGGGGTGAGGGGAGGCAGATGTGGGGGGGCTGTGGATTGGGGTGGGGGGTGTCCAGATGTGGTGGGTGGAAGTGGGAGTGTTCCGGGATGGGGGTGTGTGGATTGGGGCGGGTGTCCTGGGATGGAGGATTTGGGGGGCTGGATTGTGGTGGGGTGTCCTGGGGTAGGGAGATTTGGGGGGCTGGATTGAGGTGGGGGTGTCCTGGGGTTGGGGGATGTGGGCCCCAGTCACCCCCACTGTAAACAAGTGTCTCAGCATCTGGTGACCAGCCCCCCCCTCCCTCCCGCCCTGTCTCTTCCTGGCTGGATTGTGCCCATTTGCGGTGATGGAGAGTTACACCTCATAGTCACTGTGGGGGTGTGATCCTGACACCCCCCCCCCCGAGACTGGAGACCTAATTATTATTAACTTGTAAAGCCCCTGTGGATCCCTGGATAGGAGGGCCGAGAGGTCAAACTCATCCGTCCCTGTCTGGGGTTTGGGTTAGTCTCGGTGCTGATTCTTTTCTCTTTCCTTTCAAATGGGAAATACTTGGAATGAGAACTCTGCTGCTCTAGTCAGTCTGGTTGGATTCCCAGCAGGCCCCTTACCAGCCAGACCTGCCATGTCCTGGAGGGGGAATGAGTATCGTTTTAATGCTGAAGAAGTTGTTCTTTCTCCCATTACTGTTGCTTGTCCATCTTTCGGAGATAGGACTGTCTTCCAGGGAGTTGATTTGTCAGCGCCATGAGTTAACTCTTGGCATCAGACTTCTCTTTCATACAAGTTCCCTGGTATGGGAAGCGGTTGCCAGATATGCTGGGGGTTGTCTGCCTCAGGACTGCAGCAATGCATTTGTACATCACATAGGATGCTCTCTGGTCCTGCTCACCATGGAAGGGGAGCACCAGAGGAACCCCATTGGGTTATGTGGGCAGAGAGACTCAAAGCAGGGAGGTTTGAGCAAGAGGAGGAATATAATAATGTAGAGTGGGGCCTAACTGTTGGAGCAATAGGACAGCGAAACAGGCTGCCTAGGTGAGCTGCAGACTCCTTCCTTCAAGGTTTTGAGGAAGCGGCTGGGTTTTCATCTGTTTGGGATCCAGCATCTGGACGGGGCATTGGGACTAAGCCCATGATTGTCCGTGAGGATACCATGGGATCCTGAGGGCCCTGAAGGTCCTTGGTGCCACGTAATGTAAGCACATCTAGGTGTGCAAAGGTAAACCGAGAGAATTCAAATAGGAATCCAGCATGTCAAAAGCATGCAAACCTATTGGTGGCCTTTCTGATCTGTTTGTCACAAGATTTGCTCTATTACTTTTTGGCAGTCGAAAAACAAGTGAAAACTAAGAGCTGGCATTTTCTCAGGGTTATCTTGAATTTAATGAGGGGACCTGGAGTCTAAAAAGGATGAGAACTACTGGACTAGATAATAAGCAAAGCCCCTTCTAGGCTGACTTGAGGCAGGGCAGCTGGTAGGGGGCTTCAAGCTGTTGTGAATTTTATGGTGAATTTTAAGAGTAGTTAAGGGGGGGGAAAAACCTTAACTGATTTGTAAACTAGTGGAAAATGAGGGTTATCTCCCTAATCATGTGATCTTTTTCTTACTTTAATCTTTCTACACATACTTCTTTCCTTCGTGTTGTGTTAAATTACACCCTGATCCTGCAGCTGATCTATGCTGGCAGAGCCTTGTACCCCTCACAGTCAGTTATGTGGCTAGAGCCTCAGGCTAGAGCCTCTTATAGCGTGTGTGCTGCAGCACCTGGCACAATGCACCTCCAATCTTGATTAAGCCCTTTCTGCACTACTGGAATATAAAAATTATCTCTCCTAGCGCAGTGCATTGAGCTGAAGCCTTGAAAGAGCTCCGTGTGTGTATATAGGCCTCTAAGGGAGATCTGTAGAGGATGGATATATAGACTGGGGTGGTCAGTTATTTTGGCTGGGAGAACCACTTAATGAGTTTTTTGTGTCCTCTCAAGGTTCCTCCTCTCTCCCTCCCCCAAAAACCTGTCCAGAGCTGTAGCACACCCCGATCCCCACCCTCACCTGGAACCTGCTGATTGTATCTGCAGCTTATGCCATCACCCACCCAGCACAGGAGAGGCTGATGCAGGCGGATGCTGACATCAGCTGTGGATGCAGCCAGCAGATTTCAAGTGCAGAGTGGGGTGTCTGCCTGGGTCCAGAGCTGATGCTGTTGTGTTGGTGTTAGATGAAAGCAGTCCTGCCCGCCTGGTACCTCTTGGTAGCCAGAGCTGGGGCTGCCTGGAGGCTGGATCCCATGGGTTGGCGGCTGCCCACTCACAAGCCAGATACAATCAGTTGGTGGACTGGATCCAGCCTGCGAGCTGTGTTTTTCCCACTCCTGATATATACCTAGGTATCACTGTAATTGACGTTTGTAATTATTTCCAAGATACTTTCTGTGCGCCAATGACATGTCAAAGTGGACATGGGAGGAAGTAAGGTGTTTCCTTGTTGTATGCATGTATTGTATTGCTTTGGAGGAATCACTTATGCTAACAATGTGCTTCCTTTCTGCATGCTGCTGCGGTTCCCCGGAACACCCATGGCGCTTATCACTGAGGGATGGGTATACAGAATGTGGCTACCGCCCTTCTGTTAAAGGGATGAATCTGGCTTCCAGAGACTGGTAGTTCTTGTGGTAACCCTTATCTGAAGAAGCACTGTGCAGAGTCCATAGGTATGAATGAGCTGGTGGCTGCTGGTTCCTGCCATGCTGGTGAAAGTCATTGGTGAGACAGTCCGAGCATCCATAGTGTTGTATGCTCATCCACTGCCTTTCCTCCACACCTGCCTGGCTGGTCAGTGCATAAATTGGTACTAAGAGAGGAAAAGAGTGAAAAATGGTTTCTCTTTTTGCACCCTCTGGATGCTCTCCCGTTCTGGGCACATTCATTCTAAATGCTGGGGTTTCTTAATGGCTCACAGGAGTCTAGTCTTTATTTTGATCCATTTATTTTGCAAAGTGGCTAATAAAGTTGTCTAAATGCAGCCACTAAATAAAACATAAAACACGAGTACTGCAGACCTAGTTTTCTCAGTCTTGAAGGTTTCCTCTGAACTGTGCAGCCTCTTCCTTTGTGGAAGGCAACTTTTCTAGGAGGTCTTGAATTAGTTGAACCCTGCAAAGTCCATTCAGTCAGGTGGTTTCTTCCCTCTTACTGCTGCCCCAATTCTGTGTAGAAGCTGCTTCATCAGAGCCTTCTTGCTGTGTGCTGTCTGTCATTCAACAGCCCTCATGAAGGCAAACCCAACCAAGCCTGTTACCGGCTCAAATGGGCCTTGTGAATACACCCTTGACACCAGACAGTTTAGTCTAGGTGTGCACTTTTTCAAACATTGCATTATTTGTGTGCTGTCTGTATGCAGCCATTAAATCAGTCCTAAATATAGGAAGTCTGTTGGCTGAGGTCAGGCCCCTTGGCAGTGCGTGAGCGTAGGCAAGGTGTTACAAAAAGAGGCACCAGCTGATTCAGGAACCCGGTATAATTACAAAGGTTGAGTCAGGCACCAATTTGGGTTTCCTCAAATAGCCTATGAACAGATAAAAATACTAAGGAAATATTTAAAAAAATACTTCCAAGTTTGTTTGTTTGACTGCCAACAGCAAATGTGGGAAATGGGTCTTCCCACCAGCCTTTTGTCATTTAACTTCCAGGGCCCTGGCTGCTCTGTAGTTGCTGTCATAGAAGTGGACAGTGCAGTACTGAAGATGGGCCCTGAGCATGCAAGCACCATCTCTGCGTCCCTAACCCTTCCAAACACGGGCACTTGGTGCAGGAGGGAGTTATTTTGGGACTGCTGGGCTCCATTTTCAGGGATACAGTTTTGTTGCTATGACAGCAGCAAAGCACTCTGTGTCCTTGTAGAAATCAATGTGGAAAGGCCTGTTTTCCCCAGGACATGGAGCCTTTGCACTCTTTGGTCAGCATGGAAGGGAGGACCCTATCTCACAAAGCATCCGGAGCTATAGAAGCAGACTCGTATGGGCAGTTCCACACTGAAATAGTTACTCTTGCAGGTGGTCTTTATTGCAGTTGAGGGGATGGAGTACTTGCTTCTTGTCATCCTTGTTAGCTAATCATAGAAAATTAGAGTTGGAAGGGACCTACCTTCTAGGAGGTCACATCTAGTTCAACCTCCTGCTCAAAGCAGAACCAGTCCCAACACACCTCTGCTTCAGTAGGTCGTGTGCTGGTAATGAGAAAGCCAGGACCTACGCTCCAGACTTAAGAAAATAGTTTCTGATTTATTTATTTTTTTGTGGGGGAACACCAATTTTTTAATAACTTACTGTGAGACACCTGGGCTAGACTTCCCAAAATGCTGAGTGCCTGTAGAATCACAGAACCGTAGGCAATGAGGACTCGCTGGTTAAACAGAATAAGCAGTTCATGAATATACTTCACCAGAGTTCAGTTTTAATGTCCATCAACACATGCTGGTGTCTAAAAGTGCTGGTTCTTGAAGATTGCCTTTCCCCCAGCAGCCTGTTCAACCTCCACAGTGTACCTGACACAGCTCCTGCTGTTTCCCAGCCCACTTTGTTTTGCAAGGCTCTAGCTATTGGATTGCTAATCAATATAGCTCTGGTCATTAACTTCACCCTTTGGCAGGCTAGTTCAGCCAGCTTCAGAGAGAAACTCTGAGGAATTGTTAGAAGCTGGCCAAGCTCGGTTCTGTGAACCTTCTATGCTCTGGCTTAGCGCCTGTCACAGCTATTTATAGACTCGAAGGGGAAGCCAAGCTTTGAGGACAGCTTCTGATTTGAATACCGGTTGGATCTTCGACTGGCCTGAAACAGAACCATCTCTTGGGAGATGCCGAAGAGGACTGATGAGGAAATCCCTGTCTTGCAGGTCATCCGGTGCTAGCTACTTTATCATTGTCCCTGTTCAGCTTATCTAAAATCTGGCTGTGGTTTCAGACTTAAGCATTATTCTTCATTCTCCATTGAGAAATGCTGCTCAGAGGCAGCTGCTGTATTGTTGAAGGTGCATATGAACTGTAGGCTCTATTGGGGTAGGGGGAAGGTGGAACCAACAGCTTGATGTTCACATTGCTGCATCACTTCTGGGTGTGTCTGTGACTGAGATTCCTGTTCTGAAAAGCACCTTGCTGGTGCATGTTGGTTGCTTACAGGCTTCTCTAATTGCCCCCAGCAGAGAAATGTTGAATGAACTGAATTTTTCTTTATTGGCAGTCTGTGGCTGCAGGCTGGTGTAGCCCCCGTCAGACTCTTTAGCTGTGCCATCTGTGAAAACTTGGCAGTGGTGAGGCTGCAGGATGCTGAGACCACTGCTGATCCACTCTGCAACCTTCTGCTGTTTTCTTGTGCTCTTTAATTATAAGCTCCGTGGGGCAGGGCCTAACCTGTGCTTGCACTTAACTAGCACAGCAGAAGCCTGGTTAATGGTAGGACTGGAATAAACATTTCTGCCCTGCAGAAAGGGACCTGGGGGTAACAGTGGACAGGAAGCTGAATAGGAGCCAGCAGTGTGCCCTTGTTGCCAAGAAGGCTAATGGCAGCTTGGGCTGCATTGGCAGGAGCATTTCCAGTAGGTCAAGGGAAGTAATTCTTCCCCTCTATTCAGCACTGGTGAGGCCACATCTGGAGTCCTGCATCTAGTTTTGGGCCTCCCACTACAGAAAGGATGTGGATAAATTCGAGACGGTCCAGCAGAGGGTAATGAAAATAGTTGGGGAGCTGGGGGACATGATGTATGAGGAGAGGCCGTGGGAACTGGGCTGCTTTAGTCTGCAGAAGAGAAGGCCAAGGGGGGATTTGATAGCAGCCTTCAACTCCTTGCAGGGGGGTTGCAAAGAGAATGGAGCTGGACTGTTCTCGGTGGGGGCAGATGACAGGACAAGGAGCAATGGGCTCAAGCTGCAGCAAGGGAAGTTGAGGGTGGATATTAGGGAAAACTTTTTGACGAGGAGGGTGGTGAAGCACTGGAACAGGGTCCCCAGCGAGGTGGTGGAATCTCCATTCTTCGTGGTTTTGAAGACCCGGGCAGACAAATCCTTGGCTGGGATGATGTAGTTGGGGCTGGTCCTTTTTTGAACACGAAGTTGGACTAGATGTGACTTCCTGACATCCCTTCCCACCCTCATTTTCTCTGATTTCTATGATATGTATAAATGGGAATTTATACAAATTGAAGCTGGACTCAAACATACAACATGCATCTGTTGTTCGGCTTCTCTGGCCACAGGGATATTGTTCTTCTGCAGCCTACAGCATATTTGGACCATTTAAATAAAATCATGGGTGGCTTTTAAGTAAGGTTCAAAACCAAACAAGAAATTACCCTTCTCTTCATGCCTTAAGGTTGTGCTTAAGTGCTGTCCCGAACAGCAGTGGTTTCCTAACTGGGGGCATAAAAAGGGATGGGTGTTCGAACTGTGTCAAGCTGTGGGAGGGGAGCTGCATCTTGTGTTATTCAAATCGGGGGGGACACAACCTGTGGTGTGAGCACCGCTACTGGGACTGGCAGCCTCTGTGTGTGGCATGTGGCAGCCTGGGCAGCAGATATGGCAGAAAGCAGAGCAGGACATAAGGCAGGGAGCGCGGTGTGGGGAGCAGAAGCAGAGCAGCAGACAGGGTTGAGGGAGGGGATCTAAGTGGCATTTGGCAGCGATGTGGGGCTAATTTGTGGCTGACCTGCCAAAAAGGTTGCCCCCCTTCCAGTTTAGAGAACTGGAATCACATTGGCACTCCATGTTTTTCAGATTGAGTAGTGCCATCACCTAGCTCTTGTCTCTTCCTCCCTTCTCCATTAAACTGGGGAAGGGGGGTGAAGTTAAAATCTGAACTGTTTTTTTCCATCTACAAATCTGTTATCAAATAAATGGGGTTTCTCATAATTTGCCTCTCAGTAGTAGCCAGGAGACTCCTACTGTGCCAGGAGATTGTAGATGAGCACACACTCCTCTTGATAGTGTGAGCTACAATTTGTGGATTATGCAGCCTGGTTTCTCACATAGCTGCGAAGCTCTTGGTGATGCAGACTTTGACCTGTATAGGTGGAGAGGCAAGATGGAAACACAGCAGGCCTGAAACCCACAGCTCATTGTCTCTGGTTTGTTTTGCAGTTGGTATATCCTTTTGACTTCAGGTTGACGGAAAAAGAGGTAAGACTCATTTCTTTTGGCTGAAGGATTCTGGGCAGACACGGCAGCCCGGAGGTCTTACCCTGTGTGTTCTGATTCTTGCAGAAAACCAGCATTTGCTACTTATCCTTCCCGGACTCCTACTCAGGTAGGTAGCTTCTGTGGGTTCTGCCTGGAGGGTGCGGATGATTCTTGTCTCTTGTGACAGACATGAAGGTTTGTGTTGGAAAAAGTGAGTTGGTTTCGAATGCGGCAGCGAGACTGATAGGCTGCATCCTCCAAACACTGACCTCAGAGAGCCTGCAGGCTGAGTGCTGTGCACAGAGGCTTCCTATTTTGCTCCTTATCTAAATACAGACCCTGTGATCTTGTGGGTGACCAGAAAGTTTCTCCATTAGCGTGTGCACACTCATGGCTTACTGGGGCCAATCAAATAGTAAAAATAGTCAGGAGGTCCACCAGCTGTCTATCCTGTGTAGGTATGAGAAAAAGGCTGTGCATACAGGGCCAGGTATGGGCTTTTCTGGGGAAAGGGTGATTGGATTGCAAAAGGAAGCATGATTAAAAGCTGTGTTTACAAACCAGAGCAGTGGCAAGAAGGTGGGAAGCCATAGCAGGCCATATCCAGTCAATCCCTCGGGACTGGTATCTCGGTGTTCCTTGCTGCCTGCTATCTATGCATGGTACTTCCATCCATTCTTTTATGAGCACTGTCTCACAGATCTCTGATGCTCCTCCTAAAGTCTCTCTTTCTTGGTGTCGTCTTTTTACTTCTAGCTACACTCCCTCATAACCCACAAACTAATCCCTCTCCTTCCTTGGGTATTAAAGCAGCTACAAATATGTGGAGGGTGTATCATGTCTTTTCTTTCTGCATCTCGGTTAGCTGGGGTTTTTTTACTTCTGTTTGATGTATTTAGCTCTTTCTTTATAAGACAACACCTCTCACTTCCTGCCGCTATGGACTGTAGGTATATGATCCAGCATGCCTGGATTCTAGGACTCTGAACTGCATTGTGAACATGCTTGGATTATGGCTTGTTTTCCACAGCTCTGAACACTAGTGTCAGCTTAGCTTTCCTTTCATATACGTGGTGATTTGGAGTCTGGAGGAGGTGACCTCATTTTGCATATGTTCTCTCCAAGTTGCTGTCCATTCCATCCAGTTTATCATAGTATCAAGAGCATGAAATTCTCTCCTACGTGCAAAGTATTCTTAGATGGCAAGGGGAAGGATTCCCAGCTGTGCAGCTCACCCACTCCATCCACTTGCCAGAAGCAGTATGTACCGGCTTTCGGGCTATGGTGCACAGCTTACGTTTTTCACACAAACGTTTATGTGTTGGTTTGCCGTCTGGTGGGATAAAGGGGTGACGGTTGCAGCTGCTCTGTGTGGGTGGTACTAGCTGGCGTCTTTAATATACCCAGTAAGGGGCATGGATTAAATGCATTATTAATACAAAAACTTCTCCACTCTGCTACATCTTCTTTCTAATGGATGTTGCTGTTGCACAGATGTTGCTGTTGCATGCACTGTCAGTTTGAGTTTCTTATATTATAACATGCCTCTCGATTCTGAAATGCTTTTGATTAACAGCAAACCCTCTGCCTATTCCATACTGAACCTGCTTTCTGAGCGTGTGTGATTTTCTCTGTCTCAGGCGGCCTAGGGGATACCCAGTTTAGCTTCCGCCTTCGTCATTCGGGGGGGCAGAGGACCACTCATTTGGGGGATGATGGCGAGTATAACAGAGAAGCCCCCCTAACACTACAGGTCAGTTATCGCTCAGCACACAGGTTTCACCCACAACATGAGCATTATTATTTATGGGTTAAAATGGGGAAATATGTATACAAGTTTTAGTTTTGCTAGAAGTAACTCTTCTGCTCTTCCAGTGTTTGCCCCAGGCCCTAAGGACAATCACAGGGGGGGTAAGCTTTCTTTTCAGCACAGGAATTCCCCTTTATGATCAAGTTAGTAGCAGGGTACACTACAAAGGACTTTAACCTCTTGGAGAGCATAAAGCCTTGAGTGTTGGAAGGAGCCAGGCTAGAGTGGTGGTGCCATTACGCTATAAAGACTGATGTGCCTACATGCCACTCGGACCATTTTGCATAGAGAAGGCGAGCCTGTCCAGGTACTAACTTTCCTGCCAGAGCAGAATGCCAATGCACCAGCTTTTGTCCTCTCCTTCCTTGCTGTCTTGAGTAGCGGAGCACCTTGTAAAAGCCTCTTGAGTTTATAGAATCATAGAAAATGAGGGTTGGAAGGGAACTCAGGAGGTTACATCTAGTCCAACTCCCTGCTCAGAGCAGGACTAGTCCCAGCTAGATTATCCCAGCCAAGGCTTTGTTGAGCCTAGCCTTAACCTCCAAGGATGGAGACTCTACCATCTCTCTAGGTAACCTGTTCCAGTGCTTCATCACCTTCCTATTGAGAGAGTTTTTCCTAATATCTAACCTGTACTTCCATTGCTGCAACTGGAGCCCATTGCTCCTTGTTCTGTCATCTGTCACCACTGAGAACAGTCCAGCTCCATCCTCTTCGCAACCCCCCTGCAGGGAGTTGAAGGCTGCTATTAAATTCCCCCTCAGTCCTTTCTTCTCCAGACTAAATCAGTCCAGTTCCCTCACCCTCTCCTCACAAGTCATGTGCCTCAGCCCCTGAACTGTTTTCATTGCCTTCCATTGGACTGTCTCCAATTTGCATGCTTTCTGTAGTGGGGGGCCCACAGCTGGACACCGGACTCCAGATGTGGCTCCCCAGTGCTGAATGGAGGGAAGGAATCACTTCCCTCCATTTGCCAGCAGTTGCTCACTGCAAAAACAGAATAAGCAGTTGGTCCACTGTAACCCCCAGGTCCTTTTCTGCAGAGCTGCTGCCCAGGAGGTCAGCCCCCAGCTTGCACTGGTGCATGGGATTGTTCCGTCCTCAGTGCAGGACTTTGCACTTGGCCTTGTTGAACCTCATGAGATTTCTTTTGGCCCAATCCTCCAATTTGTCTAGGTCACTGAGTCCTAGCCCTACCTTCCACATGACATGTTTAAATATCACCCATTCAGGCTGTATTGTGGTTCCATCAGTAGGTGACCTGTGAGAGCATGCAGCCTGACCGCCTTGTCCCAGTAGTGACCATACAGACACAGGAATCTGTCTAGGGAAACATCACACTTTATCTTGCATACTTCACAGAGACTTGAGGTGGGGTGGTGGCCTTGTACATCCATAAGATCCCCGGACAAATACAGCTTCTATTTCCAACCTAAGAGCTTGTCTGGAGGGAGTGCTGCTGTTTGAGTGACAGAGTCCTCCTCTCACTGCCACAACACTCCAAACCTGTGTCTGCATGGCAGATGCAACTGATGATGTGATCAGGGTTTGTAGCACAAAGCACCAGGATTTGATCACTAGATTGCCACAGCTGGTTTAATTGAATGGAAACAGCAACTAACTCTTTAGATGAAGGTATTAATGATGGGGCAGTGCCAGGGGCTGGTGCTGTGATGGAGTGCAGATTGGATGCTGTTTTAGTTGAGATGAGTTCAGTGAGTCTGGTCCCTTCCTTAGCCACCCATTTAAAATAACCTGGCATTCAGTTTGACACTGATGGCTTCCACAAAACACAGACCAGATCTGGCATAGCAGCAGGTCCTGTCATTCACGAGTTGAAGTGCATTGGCAGATCTGTGGTTGGTGGCGGGAGGCTGAGAACCTGGCAAGGGGTGGTGATTGGATCCTTGATCATGGTATTGTTGGCCTCTCTCTTTGCAGCGAGAGACAGCTCATTACTTTGGCTACGTGTACTTCAGGCAAGTCAAGGACAGCTCAATGAAGAGAGGTTATTTTCAGAAGGTGAGTATTGAAACCAGATAGTGCACTGCTTTAAAGCAGCATGTAGTTGTAAAAGAGGCATCTGTCCATAAAAAAGACATCTGCATTCTCACCAGTCCCTACATGACACCAGAAATATTCCCATAGGAAACTCTAAGGGTCCCAGGGAGAAAAACTGCAACAGCTGGAATATGTAGAAAATGCAGGTCCAAACAAAACTGGAAGGGGTTGCCAGGCAGATGAATCGCATGACTGATGGCTGGGAGCCTGCTGCCATAAGTTTGGACACCTCCTTTTCTCACGTACTCCAGCTTCAGGGGCAGTCAGAGGGACTGTTGTATAGTAGCACCCAGAGCATGCTGAGCCCTATCTGAGCAGAGAGGAAGGTGCAGTCAGTGGGGGAAAGGGCACATGCCCCCCCAGATTTGTGCACCCACAGCAGGCATGGGGCTGCAGCCTGGCTGGACTAGCACAGGCAGGAGCTGCCTCTGCAAGCTGGCAGGTGGGACTTGGCGCAGGAAGGCAGAGTGGGGCAGTGAGACTCATTGCTGCTGCTGCTACTGCAACCTCCGCACCAGCCATGTGTGAGGAGTAACAGGAGGTCAAGGAAGCTGGGTGGCAGGCAGTGTCACTTGTGTCCCCCATCCCCCTGACGTTGCCTATGCTCCTGGCTCCTCTCCCCAAGTCCCATAGACTTACCTGTGGGGAGCTGCTCTCCTGGCTGCCCAATCACCTTCCTCTTGCTCCCCCCAGCCCCAAGCAGCCTGGAATTCTGCCAGCCTATAAGGGGAAACTTGTCATTTCCCATCTTTTTCTTCTTTAAAAGAGAATACATATTTAAAGTTTGTTTGCGACCCTTTCACATATTCTTGTGACCCACTTTTGGGTTGCGACCCACGTGTTGAAAACGATGCTGTAAAATCCTGAAACTTCAGGCCTTGTAATAGGTCATCCTGAGAATGTGACAGACATGGGGAGGCTGTTTTGTGCTCTTGCTCCCTTTGTGCTCTTCTCTGCTCACCCCCAGTGTAACTTCCAAAGAGCACTCCTAATGCACAAATCAGTCTCTTTACCACCAGATCAGATACCGAGGAAAAGAGCACTTAAGGTGTGGAGGATGATGGAAGACCAGACCTTTTTGGGGGTTTGTGAAGAACAGATTTTGCCAGGCTAATCTGCTTTTTTTTTGTCTGGCTAGAATAAGTGGGGAAACACAAAGGGGTTGAGTGTGATTGACAGTCATGCTTGGATCAGTAAAATAGAAGCACGTTGGAAAAGGTGCCAGTATGTACTCTAAGGCTCTGTCCTGGCTCTTTGTAACATCTTCATCAATAATTTGAAATGGAAAGTGAGCTGCTCCATTTTGAAATCTTGGGAGTGGGGGGGGCGGGGGTGGCACTGAACTGGAAAGAGATGTACACATTGACAGAAAGAGTGTAAAGGGAAGATTGGAATGTAGGCAGCAAAAGCAAAATGAAGCCAACTTGGAAAACTGGCCTGTTATCTCTCCTCTTTCTGTTCTCTTGCTGTAACCTTCCCTGTACCACCTCCCTACTTGGTCCCTGACTCCTTGACCCACTGGCCTGCTCCTATGCACCTGCTCTCCAGCTCTTCTAGGTTGCCTCCTGCTCAGGGAGCTCCCTGTGTGGTTGCACTAGTACCTTTGGACCTCTTGTGGCAGTTCCTTGTCATCTTTCTACTGGCTGATTTATTTATTTTTGGCTGGGCTACAGGGTCATTTCTTGTGCTTGCAGTGGCCTCTAGTGGAAGCTTGCAGCTGGAGTCTTTCATTTTTACAGCAGCTTCTGCAGGTATCCAGACTCTTCTGTGAGCCTGGGCAGCCTAGCAGTAGACCCTTGTAAGAGCAGCAGCAAGACTGTTCTTTCTTTACTGTAAATAGTTTATATAAGGTCCTGTAAGGAAAGGTGCATGTGGGGTTCAAGTAAATGCAATAGATACTGCGTTTGGCTTCAGGGCAAACGTGCACTGTAGCCTTTGGGTAGACAGAATCTGGGCACCTTGTGTGTACAGCACCATCGGTGGTGATGCTGCTGCCCTGACTCATAAATGTGCCTGTTACAGTCTCTAGTGCTGGTGTCACGCCTGCCCTACGTGAACCTGTTCCAGTCCCTGCTGCAGCTGATTGCTCCGGAGTACTTCGACAAGCTGGAGCCGTGCTTGGAGGCAGGTGAGAAGGCCGGGCAGCAGCAAGCGTTTGCATGTCTAAGTGCGTTAAGGATTTTTATATGGAGGTAGCTGAAAGATGCTCTTTGTCCAGGCTGTTTTGCCAAACCAGTCCCAGCTTCCCTTCTGCATCCATTTGTCAGATCTGTTTCAGTTCATGCCTAAGTCCAGTCTCAGTTTCCCTTCTCTCACCCCTCCTCCTCTGGTTTCTCTCCTTAGCCAGATTCAAAAATGGGATTGGACATGTGCTTAATGGAAAGGGGCATCAGGAGCTCTGAAGCATGGGAGGGAGGGGCATGGCCTCTGCATCAGACCTGCCTGGACCTTCAGTACTGGATGCTGCAAGGGAGAGAGGAACAGGGGAAAACCCTGCTTGGACCCAGTCACTCTCCCTTTCAGCCTCTGCTCTCTGCTGCTGTATGACACAGGAGACTGGGTAAGATGGACCTATGGTCTGACCCAGTCAGTGGCAATTCTTGGTCCTCTTTGCATTTGAATCAGGGAGCTCTCTCCTCCTGCCTGACCCAGTGCTGAGGGGAGCATTGGGAGCACATTCAGTTCTCAGTTCCAGTGCCTGGGCTGATCCACCCCACACCAGAGCTGCAGGGGCAGTACAATGGACACAGTCTTTCATTTGGCTTTATAGCGCTAACAAACCTCTACCGGAGATGTGCGAGTTGTGATTACACTTGTCATTTAGCCCAGTGGTGGTGGTGGTGGGGGGTGGGCATAAACAGTGGGTATCGGAGTGGTGGGTTTATGTAAACAGCTGGATGCCTACCTCTGCTTCACAGGTTTCTCTCTGAAAACTTTCCAGTCCCTTCTACATGCACTGCAGTCATGTCTGTAAGGAAAGGAGGCCAGGACTTTTACTTTTTTAACATGGGCAAAACTAGGTGTTATTTTAGAAACAGGGGGAACATTTGGGCTGAAATTTCCCCAAAGCACAAAGAATTCAGCCTGAAGGTTTGAAGAAATTATCAAAACTGGAGGAAAAGGGGATTTATAATGGGCAGTGTGCAGCAGCTGTAGTCAGTGGTGCCATCAGCCTCAGCTGAGATCTCTTTCTGAAAAGGAAGGAGTGTGGGTGCTTTGTTGCTACCGGTGGCTTTATTCTCTACTTGCCAACTGGACAGTCTTGATTCATTGCCAGTGCAGCTCAGCTGATTGGAGTGATAATTGCAGTAGACAGACTCCAGTGTTACTGCTCTGATCTAATCTTGGCCTAAGCAGAGTCACATGTGCTGAGAGGTAGCAAAAACTAGCTAGCATCCTGCCATAGGTCAGCAGGGGTTTGTGGGGACTGGAGTCGGCCTTTGGATTAACCCCTTCTTTGCCTGTATTTTTGCAGTGTGCAATGAAATCGATCAGTGGCCTGGGCCAGCACCAGGACAGACTTTGAACCTTCCAGTCATGGGAGTGGTCATTCAGGTGCTTACTGCTGTTTCTGCACTGAAATCCCCAAGCCCCAGTGCCAAGGCAGGATGGGAAGGTCTTCTGCATGTTTTATGCCACTGGGTGGGGATGTTGCTGCTGGCTCAGAGTTGTTTCCTTTAGCCTGATCATAGAATGATAGAAAATGAGGGTTGGAAGGGACCTCAGAAGGTCACATCTAGTTCAGCCTGCTGCTCAAAGCAAGACTAGCCTCAACTACATCATCCCAGACAAGGCTTTGCCTAGCCAGATCTTCAAAACCTCCAAGGATGGAGATTCCCCAGCCTCTCTGGGTAACCTGTTCTAGTGCTTTGCTACCCTTTGAGTGAGAGAGCTTTTCCTCATAGCCAACTTAAACTTCCCTTCCTGGAACTCGAGCCCATTGCTCCTTGTCCTGCCACCACCAAGACCAGCCCAGCTCCATCCTCTTTGCAACCCCCCTGCAGGGAGCTGAAGGCTTCTGTCAAATCCCACCACTGTCTTCCCTTTTGCAGACTCAGTAAGCCCAGTTCTCTCAGCCTCACAAGTCGTGTCCCCCAGCCCCCAACCCTTTTCATTGTGCTCTGCTGGACTCCCTCCAATGTGTCCACATACTTTCTATAGCGAAGGGCCCACAACTGGACACAGGACTCCAGATGTGGCTTCCCCAGTGCTGAACAGAGGGGAAGAATCACTTCCCTCGATTTGCTGGCATCGCTTCTACCAATGCAGCCCAGGATGCCATTAGCCTTCTTGGCAACGAGCCACACTGTTTCCTATTCAGTTTGTTGTCCACTCATAGATTTGTTGTACAAATGTAGATTTGTTCCATGAGCAATTTGCTTGTCTCTTACAGGGGCAGATGTCAGGGAAGTTAGTGTGTGCATGCCTGCCAGCTCAGCTTGTCTCCCCCAAATAACTTCTCTTTCTAAATGTAATCCAGATGAGAATCCCATCTCGGGTGGATAAACCTGGATCGAGCCCTGTGAAGCAGTTCAATCAGGAGGTAAGATGAAGGAAAGAGTGTGTTTTAAGTGAGAGAGATCCTGGAGCTTGTTCAATGCCCTGCCTGGACTGGTAGCTTCCTCTCCATTCCCCTCAAGTTAGTTCATTCACCAAACTCTTCAGGCTCCTACCTAGCTACACTGACACTGACTCCTGGCTGAGTACAGAAATCCCTGAGGTTGTCTGTACAGCAGCTCTCAGGAGAGGCGAGGTAAGTCAGCTGGAGGGGTGGAAACAGCGCGCGTAAGTTAAATCATGTTAAAACCCCTGTATGAAGGTTACCATATGGGAGACCCTTGTGTTGAACTACATCCTGTTCAACACGGACCACAGAGTACTTCCACACGGGGACCTCAGCACAGAGTGTTAATCCACTGTAACCAGTGTGCTGTCCTGTCTGCCTGTTCTCTCCTGAGAGTTCCCAAATCAGCTGGCCCCCAAGTTGATGCTGCGACGGTTTTGTGGGTCACTTTAGATCACCGATCTTGTTCACCCCTTCCCTTTATTTCCTTCTGGGACCAGACTTGATGATCTTATCGGTCCCTTCTGGTCCTTCTTTCTGTGATTGATTATGATTCTCATGCCTTCTGGACTGTTGGCATCCACCCGGTTCCCTTACCTCTTTCCCATGTTCCAGTGGAAGCTCGAGGGAATAAAGCGTCTTTGGGGAAGTCCACGGAGCTTGTAAGGCAGGGCTTTTGGCTGGCTTCTGAGGGGGAAATTCTGTGTGACCTTGGTTGGCTGAGTGGTTTGCCCCGGCGTTGGCCTCTGCAGGCATTATTCTTGTCTAGATTTTTGGGTGCTTTGGTACTCGCTCTAGAGGAGCTACTTTCTAGGACTGATGCATGTAGCTCAGAACGCTGCTTTCATTCACTCACTTTCTTCTCTCTTCCACTCAGAATCTGTTACCGGCCCCGTTAGTTCTGCCCACCATTCATGAACTAGATCTCTTCAGGTAAGAGTGAGCTTCTCTCAGCACAATCCCCCCTTCCCGCCTCCTTCCTCTCTGCTTTCAGTGTCACTAGCTGATTGGGAGGGTGGCAGTTATCAAATGTGATCACAAAGTTGTTGCTGGCAAAGAGCATCAGTCTGGTGGGGGCCCTGCAGTGTTTAAGGGACCTTCACAGGATGGAGAGGAGCATCTGACTGTCACAACATGGTCATCTTATTTTCTTTTAGGAGCGCGTCTCAAGCCTTACCCTGTGTCTTGCTTTTTCTGACTAACAGATGCTTTCAGCCACTGCTGATTCACATCCAGATGCTATGGGAGCTGATGCTACTGGGGGAGCCAGTTGTTGTAATGGCGCCATCTCCTACTGTTTCCTCAGAAATCGTTCTGGCCCTTACCAGGTACTTGGCATGAATTCTGGTTTGCAAGTGACTGAACTGAATGAGACTGTTAATCCTCCTTCCTGGAGAGTCATCACCCTGCGAAGTGATTTGCATATGATTAATGTGTACATGGAAGTACCATATTTTCTAGTGTACAGACACACTTTCCCCCCAAAACTGTCTGCTGAAAATATTGGTGTGCATTAAATGCAAGAAATATGGTAATAACAGTTTCTGCTGCTATCACAAAAAGTACAAGTAAAATCTGCAGGCTACGAACAGGGTGCAGACCAATAACCAGACTTTGCTCGTTAGCTACTGCTACTCAGTTACCACAGGGAAAGAGCTCTCTTTCTTTATTTAGCTTTTTAAAAGCAAGGTGTGTGTTTATATTCCAGGGCATGTTGTATGCGAGAAAATATGGTATATTTGTAAGATGGGAAACAGCATCATTATTTTGTTTGAAAGAGACTTGTTTCTGTTTTCAGAGAATTGTAGAAAATAAGGGTTGATGGGATCTGGGAGGTCACATCTAGTTCAACCCCCTGCTCAAAGCAGGATCAGCCCCAACTCCATCATCCCAATGTCAGAACCAGGAAGAGAACGGTGACTCGGCTTGCCTGTTGGTGGGCGAGGTGTTGGTTTTGAAACCAAATGCAAGTTCTCCTCTTCCCAGTTTTAAAAGCTGCCTCAATTTGGAGAGCAAAGCCTGTCCCAACTGTCTCCTTTGACAGTACGCATGACCTAGTTCCTCTCTAGGGTTGAGCTGCTGTAAAAGGGAGGGTCACCTGGTTCACCACCTTTTCCTTCACTGTTATTCTTGCAGCTGTCTGGCTCCTCTAAAATATTGCTGTGACTACCGCCCATATTTCACCATCCACGACAGTGAGTTTAGAGAGTACACCACCAGGACGCAAGCCCCGTGAGTACCCTAATAGTCCCTTGTGACAGAGACTGCTCATTTATCACAAATACATTATGGGTCCCTTGGCAGTAGTGTTGCTCAAGCTTTCCCCTTTTCCCTATAGGCCAAACATCGTTGTGGGAGTAACCAATCCTTTCTTTATCAAAACACTACAGCACTGGCCACACATCCTCCGGGTTGGAGAGCTCAAAATGTCAGGTAAGGGGCATCCCACAAGGCAGTTACTTTATACATTTTTTTTCTATAGGGAAGTGGCTTTTATAGATTCAGGACACTCCCAGTCAGGTGCATATATCTCTATCCTTTTGAAGATCAGGGCATCAGAAAGGGTAGACCAGGCTTCTAGATCTCCCACTTGGTTGATGTGCTGAGTTTGAACAGTCACTCATTCATGAGTAAATTGGAACAAGCTTAGTGTTTCTTTCCTTCTGCACCTTAAGGAAGTGAAAGGCTTTTCTTGGGAGAGAAGGTACAGGGGAGCAGGAGAGACGGGCCTGGAAGGGAGGACCAGGTGTTATTACTTGGAAAGCTGAGTTTGGCTGTAGCATGGACTGAGGCATTCTTTTCTGCAAGACCCTCTCATCCTTGGTTTCCTGTGCGCACCCTTGACTTGCAGGATCAGGTCGGAGAGCTCCCTTGGCCCCTGAGATGCCAGCACTAGCTCAGGGCTCGCATCACAAGAGAATACAGTCTTGATTCTGTAGTGTGAGCCCTCCCTTACATTCCCTGCTGAAGAAGAGGGCTCTGGAGCTTTTATAACCTGCTGCTCGCCGGCGTGTGTCTTTCCACAGGTGACTTACCCAAGCAAGTCAAGGTGAAGAAACTAGCCAAACTGAAAACTCTGGACACTAAGCCGGGTAACTGCTGTTCTGTGTCAGATATGGTTTGACTGCATTTATGCTTGTTTTTCAGTTGAGGCGTGGGTCTTGCAACAGTGTAGGCATCATGGGTGTTACCTGCCATCCCTTAACAGATGGGAGCTCCAGGGTCTCTGGGCTGCTTCCAGCCACAACGCAGTAATTCTGAGGATCCTTGGCTTCCTCTTTCCCTCGCTTGAGCCGGGTCTGCTTCCTAGCCTGGGCTCTTCTAAGCCCTCCGCTATTATAACTTAGCTCTCTAAAGGCTTCTGATATAGAGAAAAGTCTCAGGAAACGAAAAGGCTTTTCCTGTCTTGGTCTGGAAATCCCATTAGTGTGACTGAGAAAAGAGAAACCTTGGAGAATGATAGAAGCAGCTTCATAGGCTTCCCCAAGTTGTCATAGTAAACCGGTGGTGATTTGAGTGGCTCTCCTTTATTTTGGGCTCTCTAGGTAGATTGAATCGCCCACCTGTTTTCCTTTCCCTGGCATGCCTACTCTTTTGCCCCCCTCTAGCAGTACAGCTGAGTTTTGGCTTCAGTTCTCCTTGGCTCACTCAGCCATACTGCAGCATTGCCCCTCATGCTGTGTGAGAGCTGGGAGCCTCAGGCTAAGACAAGTCCTGGAAGTGGGAGAAAGCACCCGCTTCCATCACCTGGCCAGAAGACACTTGCTTGTCCTTCAGAGAGCCACATGTTGGGGACTGAAGCCAGTTATATTTCCTATGGTAGCACTGTAGAACCTGGTTTGCATAACAGCAAAGATCACAGAAGTATGTCACACCAGCGTGCTCCTCCCTGCACTGCCTCTCCCTTGGTAGTGGAGCTCAGTTTCTCCTCATGCTCTGAGTGACCTTCATCCTCAGAGCCTGGCTGCCTCATCACTAGGACCTCCCAGGACAGCTTTATTCCACTGAAGAAATGGAAAAACTGTAGGGCAGTATGAAAAGGCTCATGAATGCAGGGGACAGGACTTCTGGGGAGGCCAGGCCTGGAGTAGGGAAGTCCCTTATGGAGGAGCCAAGACCATGGGTTGTACATGCTTCCAACTCATCCCTGAGACTTTTAACTAGGTCTCATGAGGTGTGCAGCACATCTCCTCCTCTGCAGACAATCACCAGGAGAGGTGTGTCGGATTTTCTGTCTGACAGGTTGAGGGAGAATTGAGAGTTTTATTTTTGTTTTGTGTATCTGAGGTGGGGGGCGTTATATTGTGATGAGAGCCCGTATTAGCCAGCTGGGGAGATGCACCTGTGTGCCCATAAACTAGTCAGCTTGGGCTTCATCCAGGGCTAACTCCATTGGTTACACGACAGGGGAGCCTTGGGGTGCTGAGAAATGCTCGAGCTTAGTCCAGTTCTGAGTGTCACTTGCAGCAGCAGCTCTGGTGATCTCAGGAGTCTTTTCAGTTCGATTTCTCCTAACAGTTTATGCCCCTTGCTGGAAAATTCTCCTTTGCTCACAACTGAGACCCTACTATATTAATCCATTCACTTACTAGATGTATATACCACCCTCCCCAAAATAGGCCCATGGGAGGGTCTTACAATATAAAACAAGTTAAATTATACAAATATTTAAAAATATATGATTTTACTACCTTTTAAAAATGGTGCATGATGGATGGTGATTTCTCTGTCTAGGAATCTACACATCTTACAAGACTTTTCTGCACAAAGACAAAACTCTGATAAAGAGGCTGTTGAAGGTAGGCGCTTCCTGTCCGTCTCCTGCATCTCCTGATGGGGAAGTAGGGAACATAGGGCAGTCAGTCTTATCTCGGTCCTGTGGAAGGTTTTTGAGAGAATTATCCTGGCACATGTCCACGAGGGGCCAGCAGGGGAGATTTATGCTTAGGGGCAACCAACACGGGTTCATTAGAGGCAGGTCCTGTCAGACCAACCTGGTGGCCTTCTACGACCAGGTCACCAAATCCTTAGACACAGGTGTCATGGTGGACATAGTCTTTTTGGACTTCAGAAAGGCCTTTGACACTGTCTCTCACCCTAATCTCATTAAAAAACTGGGGGGCTGTGGTGTCAACACCTGCAGAGTCAAGTGGGTCACTAACTGGCTGGAGGGCTGCACCCAGAGAGTGGTGGTGAACAGGTCTTATTGGCCCTGGAGGGATGTGGGCAGTGGGGTCCCCCGGGGCTCGGTCCGCACTGTTCAACATCTTCATCAGCGACTTGGACGAGGGGGTAAAAAGCGCCCTGTTCAAATTTGCAGACGACACTAAGATGTGGGGGGGAATGTGGGCACGCTAGAAGGGAGGAATAGGCTGCAGTCGCACCTAGACAGGTTACAGGGGTGGGTGGATGAGAACAGGACGGGATTCAACACTGACAAGTGTAAGGTGCTGCACCTGGGGATGAAGAGCCAGCACCATACCTACAGGCTGGGGAACTCCCTTCTTGTCAGTGCAGAGGTGGAAAAGGATCTTGGAGTCATCACTGATGCCAAGATGAACATGGGCCGGCAGTGTGGGGACGCGGTCAGGAAGGCCGACCGCACCTTGTCATGCATTCACAGATGCATCTCGAGCAGGTCCGGGGGGGTGATCCTCCCCTCTACGCGGCACTGGTCAGGCCGCAGCTGGAGTCCTGCGTCCAGTTCTGGGCGCTGCACTTCAGGAGGGATGTGGACAGCATGGAGAGGGTCCAGAGGAGGCCACTTGCGTGATCAGGGGGCAGCAGGGCAGGCCCAATGAGGAGAGGCTACGGGCCCTGAACCTGTTCAGCCTCCACAAGAGAAGGCTGAGGGGGGGACCTAGTGGCCTGTTACAAACTAGTCAGAGGGGACCAGCCGGCACTGGGGGAGTTCCTGTTCCCCTGAGCACAACCAGGAGTGACCAGGAATAACGGTCACAAGCTGGCAGAGGGTAGATTCAGACTAGACCTCAGGAGGCGTGACTTCACTGTCAGGGCGGCTAGGATCTGGAACCAACTTCCAAGCAAAGTGGTGCAGGCTCCTACCCTGGGTGTCTTTAGGAGGCGGTTAGATGAACACCTTGCTGGGGTTGTTTGACCCCAGTACTTTTTCTGCCATGGCAGAGGGTCGGACTTGATGATCTGCTTAGGTCCCTTCCGACCCTACCTAATATGAAACAAGAGGCTGTATTTAACTGCTGAAGCCCATGATTTCTATATCTCATGGGTCAGCCTATATTATACGACCATGGGTTTACATTGCCCCAGAACACTCTTCTTGTCCTGCTGCGCTAGGATTTTTCACCTAAATTTAATCCTGGTGCCTATTTAGCAGGGGAAATGAGAGCTGATCATATTCTGAAGAGTTAAGCCATATAATGTGAACAAGATCTCATGTTAGCATCATATGTGGGTGGATCTTTCACTTTGGGCAGTACATGAGAGCATGCACAAAATTGATTTATCCAGCTGGGTCCTCCACTGCCAGTAGTCACAGCATTCAGGTTGAGAACGCTGCACGCACTTGCATGACCTCCGTACTTAGCTGTCAAAGCTGCTGACTGAAAAATGTTGTTACCTTGTGCTCCCTGCTTTGCTGTAATGTCTCTGTCTGCAGGGGATTCAGAGGAAGCGCCCGTCAGAAGTCCAGAGCGCCCTTCTGAGGCGTCATCTCTTGGAGCTGACCCAGAGTTTCATCATCCCCCTGGTGAGTTCAGGGTGGTCTGTCAAATGGAGGAATGTGGGGGGGGGGATGAACAGGAATGCTTCTGTCCACCCTTCCGTAGTGTCTGAACAGCCACCATGGATTCAGATACGTCACACCAGTGTGCTCTTAGTGGGTCACATTGCTCTTGGAGAGGAACAGATTGTCATAAAATCATCATAGAGAAGTTGGGCTGGCAGGGACCTCCAGCAGTCTCTTCTAGTTCAGTTCCCTGTCTGAGGCAGGATTATCCATATCCAAACCATCCTATACAAACCATCATCTAATCTCTTAATAAAACTACTGTCAAGTCTGTTACAATATGAGATGTAACACCCAGACCTGCCCCAGGTAAAGCAGAGAGACCGTGGCAGCCAGTGTCCTGCTCTTATAAAAGGTAATTAATATAAACTCAAGAGATCCTAGGCAGAGGCTGTGCCCCTGCTATAGAGGAAGGCAAAAAGCTTTCCATTCTGTACCAATTTGACCAGGGGGTAAAATTCCTTCCTGCCCTCACTGCAGCATCAGTCTGACCCTATGTGGAAGGGCAAGACTCTCAAGCCAGGACTCTGTGGGGTTGATTCCAGTAGGAGCATTGGCACAGCCCGGTCCCTGTCCCCAGCCTGGGCTGCAGTGCCTCTGAGGGAGGCTTAAAAACCCCTTGACAAAGAGAGCAAAAAGGGCAGGGGGTAGCAGTCAGCACCGCCCAGAAGCCTGGGAAATTCCCATAGCAGAGCACAGACATCGCTACTCCTAGATCATCTCTGCTCAGTGGCTGCCCACCCTCTCCTTGAGCACCTCCAGGGATGGGGAGTCCACAACTTCTCTGTCTGTTGATAGGCAGGTTCTAGGGCAGACCTGTCTGGTCCCAAGAGTTGATGAGTGGCATGGGGCTGGTCTGCAGGCCAGATCCTTGCAAGATTGGCACCCAAAGTTGGTTTGCAGGTGCGATCAGGAATTGCCAGGACAGCCCCATGGTGCCTGGGGCTGCGTCATCCCAAACACGGGATGATCCATGGACCAGGAAATTTGCTGGTGAGGGACTGGTGGCAGCAATGATTGCTGCAGCTGTGGGAGTAATTAGCACTGCCACTGCTCCCCTGCTGCCATGTTTCCAGCCGTATGGGAAGCCCTGTGGCCCAGATGACGCATCTGTGCAGGCTAGATCCGGCCCATGGGCCAGAGGCTGCGCCCCACTGTTCTAGTGGGTTTGGTCATTACTGTGCCTGGCAAAAAGATCTGTGATCCTGCTCCTAACATCAGGTACCAGGAAAAAAAAAAAACCTTTTCCCCTTGTGCAGGTTTTCCTTGCAGTTGGCTTCTTGTACCTACTTGTGGTCTCAGTCAGTGTCCAAGGCAAATGTTTACAGTGGGGGCCGGGAAGCTAGTCCTGTGAAAACTAGGCTAGATAAATCCCATTGCCATCATCCTCTCTTGGAAAAATGTGGTTAAGATCGATACACGAGTTTGAGAACTTCAAGATCCTGAAGGCCCCTGCTGTGGCCCTGAGCTTGTGGTAGGTGTCACCAGGGTGGTAGTGCTTTCTCATTTCCAGCCCCACCATCCTCTCCCATGCTGGAAAGCTGCTGACTCCCAATGCCAGCCTGTCCCATTAGAAACATGGTGATTTCTCAGCCTTCCTTCCCTGGGAGTATGCCAGCAGTGTCTTAGAGTCCTGGTGTGGATCTCAGCCTGTGTTACCCCCAGTGCTCCCACTGCAGCCAGTTCTGATGTCCTGGCAATGGATGGGAAACCAGCCAGCAGGAACAACTGCACGTGTGCAGACACACAGCAAAATGAAAAGGGAGGGGAGCGGTACCCAGGGTGTCCTTCTAGCACCTGGAGCACAGTGTGGAAGTGAGTGGCCTTGCAGCAGACTCCAGTTCTTCTAACTGGTGTCCACTGTTGTTCCACAGGAGCACTACATTGCCAGCCTGATGCCTTTGCAGAGGGCCATCACACCGTGGAAGGTAGGGACAGTGTGGGCTGCTGGGACTTGATTTCCAGACATGGGTTGGGAATGGCTGCACACTTGTGCTGATGGTTTTCTTTGCGAATGGCCCCAGTGGCCCAAATTGCAACAAACTGCTCGTGTATGGGGAAAACAACTCCAGGCCCAGACCTGCCAAAATCTTGGTGTCAAGGTGTTAAGATTTACTCTCCCACCAAGCAGGTGGGACTGCTATAGGAAGGATGTAGTTGTCTGTGGCCCACCGTGCACAAGGACAGGGTGGTTGTCCCTGGAAAAAGGAGTTTGGATGAACGTTGGAAATGGAGGCTTGCTGTCTGCAGTGATTTTTCAGCTCAGCAAGGTTGTTAACAGGTCTGCAGATAGGACTGTCCTAGCAGAACTGCAGGAGATGTATGCTTTTGGGTATTGCTAGCTCTCATGGGTTTTGGATGCATCCTGCATAGACTGCTCCTAGCAAGTCTGAACTCCATGCCTGATGCACCTAGCTGCCTAGTGACATGTTTTCTCTGTTGCACAGAATCCTCCCCAGATCCGGCCTTTCCGACAGGAAGATTTCATGAAGACCCTTGAGCATGCTGGCCCCCAGCTCACCTGTGTCCTGAAGGGGGACTGGTTAGGTCTCTATCGGTAAGAATGTAGGGTCAGTTGCCTTTTTCTCAGAGTGGGGACTGGTTTATAATGGATGTACCTGCCAGATCCTGATTCAGTTGTGGTGAAAGGAGAGGGCAGCACAAGCACAAGCCTGGTCACTTGGGAAGCTTGATGCCAGGAAGAAATTGGCTAACTAATACTGGCCAAGGGCAGCAGCAGAGCTTATTCCCTGTTACTGATTCAAAAACACTGAAAAGAGTTGGAACTGGCAGGCTTTCAGCCTGTAAAACCTCCTGCTTTGAGGCTGGTGTTAATTAGTGACTGATAGAACTGAGGAGAAACTTCCCCCATAGGCACACTTACTCCATTACTGCCCACCTGGCTCCTGTCACTGGCAGGACACTGCCCTATACAGGCCCTGGGTCTGGTCCAGCATGACAGTCGTTGTGCCTTCGCTGCCTAGCCCCAGCCCTGCGTGACTAAGGTGCTACAGGATCTTTAGGAAACAATGGGATGGGAGGGTCCCCCTCACTCTTATAAGAAAATTAAGCTGTGAGCAGAGAGGGGAAGCCTTCACCAGAACTAGGAAGGAGAAGAAAAGAATCTGAAACCTGGTATTCAATGAGAAGAGAGGCAAGGGAGGCTTGGTGCCGGAGGAGACCGAGAGAGCAGACAGTGGTGGCACTCATAAATTTGGGTGTGAAGTGGCTGCCATGAAGTTGATTCACTTTTGAGTTGCCTGCCCTGGAGGAAGGTGAATACTTCCCTGTACAGCTTAGGGGTGACAGTGACGGGCACTAATTTCTGGGCACGTAACCAGTAGTAAGATACTAACAAGCAGGAGGGTTTTCAGAGGAAATGATGGGGATCTGGAAGGCACTGGCCTGCATCCAGCGATCCCGTCTGCTGTAGTCCTTAGCTGTGGCATTTGTCCACAGTGTGTTCATCTGTTGATCCACAGCTGGGATGGGCAGGGGCAGACAATTGCTGTCCGTCTGTGTCCATTATGATACTGAACCAGGAAGTGTGTAGCCTCCAGGCCCAGTGCTGGAAACACCTTTTTAGTAGGACGTGAGATCAGAATGCAGCAGAGAAACCCCCCTGCCATTTGCCAGGGCCCTGTGTCCTTTCCTCTGTCTCGTCTCAGCTCCATCTCTCCCCTCAGGCGTTTTTTCAAGTCTCCCAACTTCGATGGCTGGTACCGTCAGAGGCACAAGGAGATGACCCAGAAGCTGGAGGCTCTGCACTTGGAGGCCATCTGCGAGGCGGTACGTTCCAGCGGCAAGAACACTTACTGGGTTTCTAGTGTTTAATACCTGCAGGGAGGGGCTGGCACATCTGGGACCAGGGCTTTCAGAGGTGCAGTTTCGTTTGTGTCCCTGGGGAGCAACTTGGCCTCCAAGGGAGGAAGGAGGACCCAGGAAATTATAGGCCTGTTAGTCTTACCTTAGTCCTGGGGAAGCTCTTTGAAAAAAATATCCAGGAGCACATCTGCAAGGGGCAAGCAGGGGAGGTTATGCTTAGGGGCAACCAACATGGGTTCATTAGAGGCAGATTCTGTCAGACCAACCTGGTGGCCTTCTACGACCAGGTCACCAAATCCTTGGACGCAGGTGTTGTGGTGGACGTAGTCTTTCTGGACTTTAGGAAGGCCTTCAACACTGTCTTTCACCCTATTTTTGTTTTAAAAAAAAAAAATTAGGTGGCTGTGGTGGGTTGCAGTCAGATGGGTTGCAAACTGGCTAGAGGCCTGCACCCAGAGTGGTGGTGGGCGGGTCATTTTTGACCTGAAGGGATGTGGGCAGTGGGGTCTCCCAGGGCTTGGTCCTCGGGCCCGCACTGTTCAACATCTTCATCAGCAACTTGGATGAGGAGGTAAAAATCACCCTGCTCAAATTTGCAGATGACACTAAGATCTGGGGGGGATGTGGGCACGCTAGAAGGGAGGGACAGGCTACATCTAGATCTGTACAGGTTACAGGGGTGGGCAGATGAGAATAGGATGGGTTTCAATACTGAGAAGAGCAAGGTATTGCACCGGGGAGGAAGAACCAGCAGCAGACCTACAGGCTGGGGAGCTCCCTTCTCGTCAGTGCAGAGGCAGAAAGAGATCTTGGAGTCATTATTGATTCCAGGATGAACATGGGCTGCCAATGTGAGGACATGGTCAGTAGGGCTAACCACACCTTGTCACGCATCCACAGATGCATCTCGAGCAGGTCCAAGGAGGTGATCCTCCCCCTTTATGCAGCTCTGATCAGGCCGCAGCTGGAGTACTGCGTCCAGTTCTGGGCGCTGCACTTCAGGAGGGATGCGGACAACTTGGAGAGAGTGAGAGGAGGGCCATCCGCATAATCGGGTTAGCAGGGCTCTCCTATGAGGAGAGGCAACAGGACCTGAACCTGTTCAGCCTCCATGAGAAGGCTGAGAGGGGATCTGGTGACCGTCTATAAATTTACCGGGGGGACCAACGGGGAACAGGAGAGTCCCTGTTCCCCCGAGCACTACCAGGAGTGACTAGGAATAACGGCCATAAGTTGATTAAGAGTAAATTCTGGCTGGACATCATGAAGTGCTACTTCACAGTCAGGGCAGCTAGGGGCTGGAACCAGCTTCCAAGGGAAGTGATGTTTGCTTCTACCCTGGGGGTCTTCAGAAGGAGGCTAGACAATCATCTTGCTGGGGTTGTTTGACCCCAGCATTCATTCCTGCCCATGGCAGGGGATCAGACTTGGTGATCCTCTCAGGTCCCTTCTGACCCAACTACCAAGCATGGCCATGATGGCATGACTTGGGGCTTGGATCAGCCCAGCCTTCCCAGCAGCCAGCATACATCCTGTGGGCAGCTGCTGCTCATTTGTTGTAAGACCATAGGAGCTGCCATCAACTGGGGCAGACCCTAGGTTCATCTTGCCCAGTCTCCTGTTTCACACAACTGCAGGGAAGGGAGGCTGGAAGAGAGAGTGACTGGGTCTGACCAGGGTTTTTTCCCCCTTTCTTCCCTCTTGCAGCCTCCAGCATGTAAAGCATGGGAAGCTCTGATGCAGAGGCTGTGCTGCTCACCCCCGTGCTCCATAGCTCCTGCTGCCCCTTTTCCTCCAAGCATGTGTCTAATCCCTTTTGGAATCCGACGAAACCGTCAGCTTCCACAACATCCCTTGGCAATGAGTTCCATACTTCAGCGAGTTTCCATGCTGTGTGAAAAAAGCTTCCCTTAAACTGTGGCCTGCTCATTCCATGCTGTCACCTGTCGTCCTTATCTCGGGAAGAGACGGGCAATGATCGATCCCCAGGGACTTTCTTTTGGCCATTTGGTGCTTTGTGAACCCTTCTCCTGCCCCTCCAGCGTCTCTCCTGCTCTGCTGAGGCCTGGCCTCATGAGTCTCCTCCTAGGAAAACCCATCCATAGTGCTTCTCATCCTTGCTGCCCTTCTCTGGACCTGCTGTAGCTCTTCTGTCTCCTCTTGGACGTACAGGGGCCAGAACTGGGCACAGCATTCAAGGTGTGGCCACCCCATGGATTTATAAAGGGGCATCGTGATACTTTCTGTTTTGTTACAATTCCCTTCATAATCGTCCCTAAGAAGCAGGCTTTTCAGGCCCTTCCAGAGCCGAGCGAGCCCCAGGTGGGATCTGCCTCCTGTTGCTCAACCCCTTCCTGCCCGAAGCCCCTGCAACGATTCCCTGCAGCGTGCATGTTCAGCTGTGCGGCCTGACGGGACAGTCCTGGTGCTGCTGGCCCCCACCCGAGTGGCTCCTACCTCTGCACTGTCTGGTGCTCCACTGCACAGGGCAGGGCTGCAGGGACACCTGAGCTGCCTCCTTAAGCAGCCCTGTCAGGTAGGGGCACACCCTGAGCAGAGCTTGGCTTAGTGTGTGTGTGTGTGTGTGACGGGACCCTGAGGCAGCCAAGGCCATGAGGGTACAAACTCCCTTCAAGGCAAGATCCTCAATTACAGGACAGCCAAGTTGAGATGTTAACCCCCCCCCCCCCCGACTTCCATAATTAGGGAAAATGCTACCACGGGACTAGGGAAGACAGAGCACAAAATAAACATTTTAAAACACGCTCCTAAGACTCTTCACCCTCATCCCTGGCCAGTGCTTTCTTCGCCGTTCCTGGCTGGCTCCAGGGACCTTCCCCTGGGGATGTCCCTGTCTGCAGCAAACTCCTCGTCCCTGGAGGGTCTTGGCTTTTCTGCTGCTATCTGCCCCACAGCTCCAGCCTTTTCACCTGCCAGCCTCGCATGGCAGGTCCTTTCCGTCTCCACTCTCTGGGGCTTCTTACCAGCTGGCTCGGACTGCAGGCTTTGGGCTGGCCAGCACCCATGTAGGTCTGTGCACATTCCAGCTCCCCAGCTTGCAACTCTTTCCCCAACCCCAGCATCTAAAAAGAGCCAGACGTGTATCTCAGGATATAGGACTTCCAGCACCATATGAGGTCAAGTTATTAGCTAGGCCCCCTCCAGCCCCTCTGCCTTCCAGGTATTAACCCTTTCCCTCTCAGAACAATCCCGCTCCCGCGCCCCCCCCAAAAACAAACAAACAAACAAACAAACAAAATCCTTTCAATGTGTGCTGTCGGGCGCTGGTCGGGGCATAGCTCTGCCAGGGCCTGCCCCGTTCTCCTCCCATGACTTCCCTTCTCTTCCTGCAGAACATTGTGGCCTGGATGAAAGACAAGTCAGAGGTGGAGATTGTGGACCTGGTTCTGAAGCTGCGTGAGAAGCTGGTCAGTTTTTCCTACCTGTTTGGATTCCAAGTGGAGACCCCTGGATCACACCTTCCCTTTAGATGAGTGGGCTCCTTCTGGGCTGGAGGGACTGGATGAAGGGCAGAATCTGCCAGGACTGGCCGTGAGACCCTCTTACATAGGCTGAAGGGACCCTGTCACTCTCCTCAGCCCCACAAAGGCAGCAGTTCCCAAGGCCTGTAGATCACACCCACATGAAGTGATAGCATGGGGCTTGCTTAGGTTAACTGCACAAGTGGAACGGGGTGCTTGGCCCCGTGATATAGAACAGGTGGCTAACGTGTAGCCCATGGCAGATTGTGTAGGGGACGGGCAGCGCAGTGGGAGATGGAGCAGAAAGCAGAGCAGCAAATTGGGCAAGTAGCAGAAAGAAGGAAGCAGAGCAGCAGATCAGGCAGGGGAGGGTCTGGGGCTAATTTGTGGCACACCTGCCAAAAAAAGTTGGCCCTTATTAATGGCAACACCCACACAGTGATTACCGTTACAGGTATTTAGAATTGCAGAATCCCAGAGCCGCGGGGAGCTGCGGCCGTCAACCCTGGTCCAACCCCTGCCTGAGGCAGGACCAGTCCTGTCAAACACTATAACAAACCATTATGTAAACTTGTTTGATCAAAATACTTATAAGTGGCTTACCGAGGAAGATCCTAGCTGTCTGGCTTCGGCAGATCAGCTCATGCTAGCCAAGCATCCATTTTTCTTTCCTCTCCTTTATCGCCCTGCATTTCTCATTGCGTTATATTCTTCTGAGTTCAGACCTAGCTGAAAACTGTTCTCAGTGGGGGCAGATGACAGAACAAGGAGCAATGGGCTCAAGTTGCAGCAAGGGAAGTTGAGGTTGGATAGTAGGCAAATCTTTCTCGCAAGCAGGGTGGTGAAGTGCTGGGATGGGCTCCCCAGAGAGGTTGTGAAGCCAGGGGGTCCCCCATCTCTCATCTCAACCATGGATGCCTGCAATTGTGCTTGTACCTGACCAAACAACCCATCACCTCTAACTGCATTTCCCACTTCCTACAGGCCCCCATGGTTACAGACTCTCCCTCCTCTCCTTCCCCCTGCAGGTGAGAGCCAGGTGCCATCACCTCCCTGTGAAGGAGGAAACACTGCAGCGGGTGGGCCTCTACATTGAGACCATCATCGGCTCCTTGCCCGAGGACCTCCAGACAGTGCTGCACCACCCCTAAGCCCAGGCACCAGGACTCTGTGGGGAGGAAAGGACCCCGCTGAGAGTTGTGGGCAGCTGCCGCTAGGCTCGGTAAGCGAGCAGTTTTCAAAAGCCAGCTAGTGCCACTGACCTGGACTCTGCCCGCTACTGCGTGCGGGTTCAAGTGCAGAGTGCGAGGGCTGGGACTGATGGGACCGCACAAGCCTTATGAGCGCAGCATTTCCTGGCCACTCCTGCTCCCCCAAGAAGCCAGAGTTGGGGTGTGGGGGGCCTCACGAGCAGCCAGGCCATCTGCATTGCAGCAGGGCCGAGGGAAGGCAGCCAGGCTCCCACGACTTTGCTAGGCCGTGTAGACCATACATCTTGCTGACAACATACTATCCTTGTGATCACACTACTGCATTACTGCTGTCACCTCCATTGTGCCCGCCGCCCTAGGGACAGGACCTGCTGCGGACAAGGACCCACCGGACACACCTGCAGTTCCAGCTTCCAGTGAGAGAGGCAGTTCCAGTCCCCTGCTATGCCTGGTCTATGGCAGCCTGGCTCTTCTGTAGCTGTGTGGACCTGGCCTAGTGTCTTGTGCAGAACTGATGGCCTTGCTGCTGTCAAAAGCAGGACTGAAGGGACGAAGACGGGGTGAGTGCCTGGAGGAACAGGCGTGCACTGCCCTTGCACTGCTCAGGTCATCCCTCTCCTCTCTGCTCTTCTCAATGCTTCAGGAGCTGCATTGTGAGACCTTGGTATCCAGCGGCGTTTTGCTGTCGCCTAGTCTGGTGCAGTCCCTGGACCATAGCTTGCCTGTGTAGCGGGGACCTTCAGCCCGGCCCTGGCGGCAGGTGCCCTGGGGTTGTGCTCCGGGAGGCAGGGGCGAACCCTGCCACCTTTCATGGTCCCCTGTCCATCTCTGCCCTCCATTAGACTGTTTCTGATGTGGGTTGGGGGAGCTGGCCAAGCACAAGCCTGCCTGCCCCTTCCTGGCAGCTCCCCTTCCAAATCGGGACCTGGAGACACTGGAAGAAAGCAGAGCAGGGGAGTGGAGGCAGCTGCTTCTTCCTCTAGCCCTGTGCTCGTCTTTGGTTCTGCAGCGCTGCCCCCTCCGCAGCTGGGCCAGGGCAGTGCTGTTGAAATGACTCCTGTATAGTAATAAAGGGTAGTTTAAAAAAACCTGTCTCCTGTCTCAGGACCTTGCTGAGAAAGGTGGGGCCTGCGGCAGGGATGGCTGGGATAGCCAGGGCCCCAGGTCCCTGGGCAGTTGTGCCACCCCCCAGTGCCATGCTGATCCCCTTCCCTTGCAGCTTGCTGTTCTGTTTTCTACTCCTAGCCCTGTGCTCTCAGCCTGATCTACCGCTCAGCTTTCTGCTCCTTCCTGGGAACAGCCCAGGAAAAATTGCGGTACCCCTGGGTGACAGGCACGTGCCCTGCTGCAGCTGCTGTTGAAGAGACTGGAAAGGAAACCAGATGTCAGACTCTGTTGAGGCAGCTGGGCATGGGGACCTGCCAGCCTAAGCCCCCTGTGCCTCATCCATTGGTCCTGGGGAAGGCGGTCTCTGGCTTGTCCCCACCGCTGGGGGACCAGCCTGCAGCCACGTTACTGTGCCCAAGGCCAGACTGTCCTGGTATTGCCTGCCACACTGGGCACTTGGGGAACAGGGGAGACATCAGTTGCTGTCCCTGGCAGGACGTGGACTAGCCTGGGCCATGCCACTGCCGGGCATAGCAGCAGTGGCCCATGTACCACACCTGGGCCCCATCCTGCCCTCCTGGGAAGCAGGGACTCACCTGAGTGATGAGGCCACCAGCTAGGTGTAGGTCAGCATGGACACGTAGGAGTGAGCCCACATCTTGCACTTACCTCCTGTCCTGGGCAGTAGTGGGGAGCTTGGCCCAGCTGGGACAGCAGCTGGCAATGGAGCAGAGCAAGAGCCAGAGGGGAACTGTGTCCTAATGCCCCAAAGAGCTGCCCTACTTCCCTGCCCCCCCCCCCAAGCCAGCACCAGGTCTCAGCTGGAGCAAAGAGCTCATGTCCCAGTCTTTGAAGCAAAGCTGGTGCGTGCACCTCCCAGTCCACCCCAAGACACAACTGGGTGTTTTGCCTCATGCCCCCAGTGTGCGTGGCTCTACCAGCACAGGTGCCAGGCCAGAGGCTGCAGGCATGGGAAGAAAGCCTGGGGATCAGGCCACACCTGCAGCACAGGCTGTGGTCTATCTCCAAACCTGTCCCTGGGAGCGGCTGGGACTGTGGCTCCAGCCTATCCTGCTGGGACCGTAGCAGGGATTTTGCTGCCTGGGAGGGAGAGGAGAGGAGAGGCGCATGCACTGCTCAACGTCCTTTGGGGCCTGCCTCCTGCCCATCTGTCCTGGATGGGGTTGACTGGGGGGCCTCCAGCCAGGTAGGTAGAACAGGCCCAAAGGCACCTGGTGACCCCTGCCTGGGGCAGGCCCAAGCCCAGCAGGCATGTGGTACCCAGGCTACCCACAGTGGCTATCTGGCTGTCAAGCAGTGCTGCCCACTGGTCTTGCCATGGCTGTGGCCTCCACAGCCACCTCCACTGAGTTGGGAGTCCGGCTCTGCTGGGGAAGGTGCCCAAGCAGTACCAGGCTGGGGCCCCCAGCCTGGTGTGAGTGTGCATGGCTCTGCCAGACATGGCTGGAGGAACTGGCCTGGTGAGACCCTGCTGGCTGTGGGAGGACCAAAGCTGGTGCCTCCCTGCAGTGCACAGGAGTTGTGAACACCATGACATACACAGATGGGACCCAGGGTCCTTGCTGGAGGGATGAGCAAGACCCCTGCTCGGGGTCACTGCTGTCCCCCTGCATCTGGCCTGGGGCAGCTGAGATGGGGGCTGGATGCTTCACCTCCCTGCTCTGCAGGACCCTTTCCAGGGCCTGGCTCCCTCCCTCCACAGGTGTGGATACAAGCAAGGCACAAGGGAGGGGGCTGATCTTCCCTCCCAGCTTTAGCAGACTTTTTGCTGCCCCTGGTCCAGCCCTGCTCTGGGCTTTCTACCCCCTTGGCCCCCACAGCTCTTGGCAAGGTGGGGGACAGGCATTATCACTATGTTCCAGATGGGAGAAACTGAGGCACAGACCTGCAGAGGGGTTTCCCCACCCAAATAAGGGATTCCGGGTCCCAGGCTGAGGGCTGGCAACGTCCCTGCTCTGCTGCAGGGGTGTGTGGAGACAAGGCAGCACGGAGTGGGGGTTGATCATGGTGTGTGGAAGGAGGCCTGGGGCCAGGCACCGACTGCGAGTGCCTCCTGCAGCCCCTGCAGGTGGGTGATGCACAGAAGGACGCTTGTTCGCTGCAGCCGGGACCACAATGCACCTTTAATGAGACCCATGTATGACCACTGGAGCTCATCACAACATGTGCACCCGGCAAATCAGCCAGCCCAGATCTCCTGGTGCTGCTGGCAGACCTGTCCGAGGGAGGGCAGGAGCTTTGCTGTTCACTGGCCTAAATTTTGGCCTGTGGAAACTTCAAAGCTCAGCGTTGGACACCAGCCCTGGGAAAGGGGCTATGGGGATGGCCAGATACATTACGCTGAAAGGGGCAGGGCAGAGAACCTGGATAGGCCCTACTAATACTGCTCACCAGCAGCACCGGGATGCCCCAGTGGCAGGAAACCCGCTATAGTGCCTGAGAGCAGCGCCTGACCCCCTCCTGATCGGAGGAATGAGGTGGCAGCACTCGGCAGGTCCCAGCACGGATACCCCGTGCTGCTGGGGGATGGCAGAGCCAGTAGCGCCATTCACCCCTGCTTCACGTGCCGACCTGCTGCAGCAACACCATCCTGCCCTGGCGGCTCGAGGGGCCTTACTGTGCAACCGTGCAGCAGGCAGTCCTGGCTCGGCAGTGCCAGTCCTCGAGTGGGAAGAGGGGCAGGGAGCAAGAGCACTGCAGAGGCAGCAGATGGAAATGCTGCTGCTTGTGGGTGGGAGACAAAAAAAGTGGGGGGGACAAGCTGAAGCACAGGAGGGGCAGGGGCAAGGGAGACCTCGACCCCAGGCACGAACACTGACTTCAGAGTGGGACTGGACCATCCCAGCTTGGTTCATTACCCAACCAGAGCGGAGGGGGCTCTCATGGCCTGTGTGCCCCACTCCACTAGCCATGCTGCACGGCTGGCACCATGATCCTGCCCCAGAAAGGCAGCAGTGCTGCTGGAAAGGGAGCAGGACCAACTGGAATTCCCCACTACTTTTGCTCCTGTTTCCTGGCAGGATCTTCCTTCCCACGACCCCGTGAGGAGGCAGCCATAGCCTATCTCCCCAGGGACTCTGCTCCTGACCAGGCTGGCGCATGGGCCCTTCACCACAGGGCACAGCCAGCCCCAGCAGGCTCTCAGGATGACAGCAGTGAGGCCTGAAGCATGCACAGGCACTCCAGAGCTACAAGACTCCCTGGTATTGGGAGGAACCACTTCTCCTGCCCTCCCCTTTTTGGACTGGCTCTGGGCCCCATCCAAGCTGTCACAAAATAAATCAAGTAAAATTACACTTAGAAGCAGCCAGGACATGGCAAAAGTCTCGGCAGCCTGCGAATGGCTGCCAAGGGCCAGAGCATCCCCTTAGCTTTGTCCCCTCGGCCTCCTTCCCAGGACAGCCCATCTCCTCCCAGAAGGCTGGGGACAGAGCAGTGACTGGTCTACTGCAGCACATACAAGGGATGTGGCCCAGAGCCACCCCTCGCTCCTCCGTTGCTATAAAGTGCCAGTCAGTGAAAAAGCTGGGAAAGCGTTTCCCTCCACATGAGCCCACGTCCGGCTCTGTGGAGAATCCCTGCTGCAGAGGGGACTTCTTGCTACGTTTCCCCAACCTTCCCCCCAGCAGACCTTGGCTGTTCCCACTGAAAACCAGGAGCCGTTTACTTCTCATGTGATTTTGGCCATCCCGCAAAGCTGCCCAGGATTTCCCATGCCCAGACAGTGGGAATTACATTTCACCCGTCACCATCACCCTGTTGCTTTTCCTCACACCAAATGTCACGAGCATTGTGTCTCCCCATCTCCAAAGGGCTGCTTCCTTCACTGCTCAATTGCAGGCCCACCTGGAAAGCCCACACACAAGCAAGTGACAGGGTCCCCCTATTCCTTGCATGCACGGAGGGTTGGCACAACAGGGAGAGGAGATTTAACACAGCTGGTGCCCTCAGTCAGGGTCTCCTCCCCACCCACCTGTGGATGCCTGTAGCAAAGAAATCTGCAGTCCTGGCAAATGACCAGAGCGATTCCGCCGTTAGAGTAGTGCTAAAGGCACTAGTGTAAAAGCTCAGCTCTCTGCTGAAGGCTCCCCAAGCCCCTCAGCGTTTGCCAGGACACACGCTGCACTGTAAGAAGGGGAAGGGCAGCTGGGTCTTTCAGGACAGACAGAAGCCAGGAATGTGTCATTACAGGGGAGGAGGAGTTCAAGTGAGAATGAGGTCTCACCTCTTCCCAGGCAGCCACCAGCTGCCATAGGCCGAGTGTCTCATAACCACTTGCTTCTCTTCCGGACTAAAGTGCAGAATAGTCAATATGGCTGTGAGCGTCTGCTGACGGCCTAGAGAGTCTGTCAAGGTCAAGAACCGGTAGACGATGTTTTTGAGATACTCCAGGTTGGCTCCCTCCCTGCTCTGGTCCCGGACGGTCTTCTGGATACGGTCCTGAAGGGCAGACACCTCTTCCCTGTGCTTCTCCCCCTCGACCAGGATCTTCTCCTGCAGCTGGTGGACTTCCGTCTCCAGCTGGTGCTTCTGCTTCCGCAGGGCTGTGATCTCCACCTCCTTGCGAGCCAGCTGCTCTGCGTACAGGAAAAAGGTGGGCTCACTGGCCGCGGCGATGTGCAGGGCCTGTGTGAGGTTCTCAGAGATGTCACCCGCTAAGCTGTCATCACCCACGTTACCTCCTGGTCCCAGGTAGCTCTTGGAGCCGTGGAGCCCATGTGGGAAGGCCACAGCTCTCAGCTGTTCCAGCTCCTGATCCTTCTCCGCCAGCATGGCTAGCGCGCGGTCCCGCTGCTTGTGCATCTCCTCCTCCAGCATGAGGCTCCTCTCGCGGTACTCCAGCTGGCATCTCTCCAGCTCCTGCCGGTGACCCTGCTGCAGGTGGCACAGCTCCTGCTTCCTGGCTTCCAGCTCTTGCTGATGCTGCTTCTCCATCTCCTCGCAGGACAGCCGCAGCGCAACATACTTCTCCTTTAGCTCTGCCAGTTGCTCCTGAGCCTCCTCCAGCTCCTTTGCTGTGCTGCCATCTTTGGCCGACTTGTTTTTGAAGACCACTTGGGCCCTCATCTTGTACCGTTCAAACTCCTCCTTCAGCTGCTTTAGTTCCTGCTGGTAGTAAAGGGCAGTGGCCTTCTCCCCATCCCCTGCCTCATGGCCCTTTGGCAGCTCCAGTTCACACAGCTTCTCGATGTCCAGAGCTGGCTGGCTCTTCTTAGCTGCTGCCTGCAGAAGCCTCTTCAGCATCTCCATTTTGTCCTTCAGGACGTTGAAGTCAAGGTTGGCCTCCTCCACGTGTAGGTCCGTGGGGGACCGGCTGGACACCGCAATAGCCAGGGTCTTGTTCTCCAGGTCCAGCTGCATGATGCGGTCTTTCAGCTTCTGAATCACCAGCTGGTCTTTCTGCTTGGCTTTCTCATAAGTGCCCAGCAGCTCCGATGCCTCGGAGACCTGCCCCTCCAAGCTGGCCACGCGCCGCTCCTCCATCTGGGCTTGCTGCCGGAGCTGCTCTTCTGCCTGGGCTGCCTGGAAAGAAGAGCACAGATGGGTTTCGTTACTGCCTCATTATACGCAGGGAGCCTCTGTGTTCAAGTGCCAGAGCAGCTCCCTCCTCTCTGCTACCACATCTGCTGTTTCAAGCCTTCTCTCTCCCCACCCGCAGAAACAAGGAAGCTACTTAACTCAGGGGTGCTCAACCCCTAGCCAGTGGGCCAAATCCAGCCCATGGGGACTCTGCAGAAAAGGTGACAGTGGACAATAAGCTGAACAGGAGCCAGCAGTGTGTGCTTGTTGCCAAGGCTCCCAGCATCCTGGGCTGCATTGGTAGGAGCGCTGCCAGTAGGTCCGGGGCAGTGATTCTTCCCCTCTATTCAGCACTGAGGAGGCCACATCCGGAGTCCTGTTTCCAGTTGTGGGCCCCCCAGCAGCTGAATCCAGCCCTACCCACCTGCCCCCCATGCTGGATTGAGCCCAGCAGGTAGATATGGCCCACGGATGGACCGGGCACCGCCCGTCCAGCCCACAGGGCGAAAGGTTGGGCACTCCTGGTTTAACCTGCTATTTGCCTGTCCCTCCCCAGAGCCCCTCCAACTTCACAGAGAATGCCCACTGCAGCTCCCCACAGCACGTCTTTGCTGAGCACACCACGACTCTCGCTTGTAGGGCACTGGACACATCACTTCTGGGATGTTTCCGCCAGCACGGATGAACCGTCACCAACAGAAGTGCAGGACCTCTCACTGTGGCACGGCCACTGGCCCCCACAGCCTGATCTGCTGCTGCCACAGGAAGGCTAACACACTCAAAGTGCATCTCACAGCCCGTTCTGCACAGAGCCAGGGAAAAGGGGAGCTGCTGAGGCCCAGAAGCCGAAGTGAGCCAACCCCTTATCTTTTCCCCTTCTCTTCCGAGTTGTTCAATCTTGACGTCACTGACGGAGAATTCTGCTGATCTACAGAAAACTACATTAAAAGTAGCTTCCCCTTAACAGTGGTACCCGCACTCAACTTTCTGCCCAAGGATTTTACAAAGGCAAGATGCGAGGTGCTGCCCCATGGCCACGGGACAACGCATCATCTGGACCGGGTGGGTGACTAGAATGGAGTGCCACGGGGAAGTGCCAAGACAGTACGTTACAGCACAAGAGAATTGCTTTCCCACCCTCATCTCCATCCGACCACTGGGGACCTACTCGTGCCTGGTGCTTCGGCTTGTGCGGGACTTGTTAGCTTCACAGGACAGAGGAGGTCCTTCTCACTTGGCACGGTGGGGGGCCAGCCTTTTCAGCCACAAGTTAGCCCTGCACCTTCCCCGAGTGCTGCTCCGATCCCCTTCCCATGCCTGTTCTACTGCTCTGCTTTCTGCTTCCTCCCTTGCGCTCCCTGACCAATCCAGTGCTCTAATTACTGCATCATTATTAGGGGCTGGAAGAGACCTTAAAGATCACTGGGTCCAGCCCCCTGCATATAGGCAGGAAAGACCACTGGGAGCATATTTGCCCCCAGACCAATCCACTGTTCTTCAGTGTCCTCCCTGCCCAATTTGCTGCTTTGCTTTCTGCTCCCAGCCCTGTGCTTCCTGTCTGATCTGCTGCTCTGCCACCTTTTCCCTGTTCTGCGTCCAGGTGGTCTGTACCACAGGGTGGCCACCGCTAACACAGAAAATGTTTTTTTTTTTAAATCTCTTACTCATAATATCGTAGTACTTGGGGTCGGAAGGGACCTAAACAGGTCACCAGGTCCAACCCCCTGCCCCAGGCAGGAACGGGTGCCGGGATCATATCACCCCAGCCAAACATCTGCCCAGCCTCCTCTTGAAGACCCCCAAGGTAGGAGAGAGCACCACCTTGCTTGGGAGGCGCGAGATGCAGGGTCTCTACTGCCTGAACTGCGCCGCAACCCCCCGGGGTCCCCGCTGCTGCTCCCTTCCTATAAACGGGCTGCCGAAGCACGAGCGACAGAACCACCTTTCTCATCTCTTGTAGCAGTTGCGCTTGGAAGTGATGCTTGAGGCCGCCCATCTCCTCCCGCAAGGTCTGCAGCCGGGGGTCCGGCTTGTTGCTCTCCTCCTGCGCAGCCTGCAGCTCCCTCTGGAGCTCCTCCACCTCCTGCCTCAGCTGCCTGATGTGCAGCTCGTAAGTCTCGGCGCGGTCAGCCGCGCACGCCCGCCCAGCCAGCGCCTCCCTGGCCTCCTCCAGCTTCAGCTCCGCCTCCTGGCGCGCGGTCCTCTCACTCTGCAGCAGCCTCTGCAGCTCCCGCAGCATCACTGCGTGGTCGCCCTGCTCCTGTGCCCGGTCGTGCTGCTGGGCGATGAGGCGGGCTTTGACCTCAGCCAGCTGCTCCTGGGCGCCCGCCAGCTCCGCCTCCAGCCTGCTCCTCTCCTCCTCGGCCTTTCTGGCGGCATCGTCCAGGTCCTGCTTCATCTTCTTCTTGTCCGCTTGGTAGGAGGCCTCCATGCGGGACTTCTCCTGCGCGACGGTGGCCAGGGAGCTGGTCAAGGTTGCCAGCTGAGTCTTCAGCTGCAGCAACCGTTTGTCGGCCTCTGGCGCCTCGGCACTGCCCGTGCTGATGCCGCTCTCCGACCCGCTGGCCTCTTCTGATTTCAGCGGGGAGGCCCCCGCGGCTGCCCTCTCCTCCTCCGCGCCCAGTTCACCCTTGGTACTGGTTAAACTGGCAGCCGTGTCCATGCTGGTCGCCGTACCCCCACTGTCCTCGCTGTGGACTGAGCTCCCATCGTCTGCTGCGTCGGGCAAGGGGGGGCCGGAGCCGGAGCCGGCAGCTGGGCAGCTCGGGCCAACGTCCGCCTCGTGGGACGCCGACAGCACCGTGACGCTGGCCTCCAGCGCGTCCTTCTCCTTCAGGAGGCTCTTGTAGGCCTGTACCACGTCCTTCAGGCGCGCCTGGTACTGCAGCAGCTGCTTCTTCTGCGACTCGATCGTCTCCACCAGGTCCCGCTTGCTCGGGCCGCCCCCAAAGTTCATGCCGAACTTCTCCATCACGCTGCGGCTCCGCTCAGGGGCCCTGGGACAGGACAGGGGAGGGGGACACGTGTGTCACTGTCTGCACAACCAACAGCACGGCAGGGCCCAATCCTGGCACGCACGGGGGGCCGATCCTCGCACACAAGGGGCGGGGGGGGCCAATCCCCGGGGGCAGGCTACTGCCAGGGCACGTGCCCCTCGGAGGGGCCTGGTGCCACCCCAGAGGCCTCAGCCCCCGGAGGCAGAGCAGGAGAGGAGGCAGGGGTCAAGGTTCAGGGGTCGCCCGACCCCGGAAGTGCCCCCCCGGTGGAACTAGCCCCGACGCGGCCCGGTCCCCACCTGCAGATTCACAGACGGCCCAGTTGCACTGCGCATGCGCACCTCCCACCCGGGCCCGCCCGCGCCTGTGCAGAGTGCGCGCTCGCGGGGGAGGGGGGCGGTTGATGCGCATGCGCAGCACATCCCCTCAATCGGGTCTCGGACTACGCATGCGTTGAGAGCGCGGGACGCTTTATCGAAGCGGCGTGGCGTGGCGTGCGCATGCGCACTGCCGGACCCGGAAGTGTGGCTGTGTTCAGGCTGCTAATAAAATGTGAACAAGGAGGGAGGCAGGAGCCGTGTGGTGGGCGCTGGGGCCACTGAAGTTATGGAGCATTGGGGTTATGGGGCAGGAGGGCATGGGGCTTGGTCAATGGAGCTACAGGGTAATAGGGTATACACTGTGGGGCTCTCGAGCTGCGGAGCACTGGGTCTGTGGGGCACGAAGCCAGTGAGGCCTGGTGTATGGGGCAGTGGAGCAGAGCTCTGTGGCGCGTGGCACATGGACAAGGGGCCACGCACTGTAGGAGAGGGCGGCGGGCAGACACGCCGAGGCCCTGGGGTGGGTCTGGATGGGATGGTGGGGGTGGCAGGGTGGGCTGGAGGGTTATAGTGTCGGCGATGATTGTCCAACATCAGTTTGGCTGGACCAGTGGCGTCATCTCGGTGTCTGACTCCAGCCCCCCAGAGCAAGTCTTAATTCCCCCAGCTCAGCCACGGCGCACGTGCAAGAGAAAGCACTTCAAGGACGTCCTCGAGGCCAGCTTGAAACAAGGCAGCATCGACATCAGCTCGTGAGAGACAATTGATTGCCCAGGACTGCCCCAAATGGAGGAAGAGGCGGCTGCAGGGAGCTCAGTGCTTTGAAGCCTCACGACAACAGCAGATAGAAAAACAGGAGCGGCAGAAACTGCGCATCAAGAACCGAGCCAAGAGCCCAGAGCCGCCCGCCCTGCGTGGAAACATGTCCGAGCTGCGGCAGAGCCTTTCGCTCCTGGATCAGCCTCATCAGCCATCTTCAGACCCACAGATGATGCCCTACCCTTGATCTGGCATCTCTACTGAGTCCAGTAGGATTCGCGCTTCTCTGCTGGAGTGCCATAAAAGCCTTGGTGCCAAAGGAAACTCGGCTATAGTTTGATTGTGGGATTAATAAACTGACCAACAACATTATAAGCCGTAGCTCTAGGACTGCCGCGCTGCTCGAGGAGGGACAACAGTGGCGCCCACGCACAGAGCCCTCATTGTCCCAGCCCAATTGGGGGGGTTGGGGAGCGTGGCCAGCTCACAAGACTGGAGGCTTGTGCGCCAGGATGTTGACCTCACACGGGTTCTGAAAAGCAAGAAGTGTTTGAAGAACCAGTCCCACCACATTAAACGCTCACCACATACGAAGATCTTCATCTTTAATAGCAAACTCAATTACCAAAAGATATAAAAGCCCAAACCGCACAGATAAGGCCTGGCAAGTGAAGATTAGAAGTTACAAGAAGCGTGTTTTTCTGGAGGCACAATAAGCTTATCAAGATTTGAAGGCAATTTAATTTTAACACATCTAAGTCCTAAAGTCTTAAAGCAGGTGGCCGGCCCGAGGGAAAGGACCTTCTTACCTAGGGCTCCAAATGAAGTCTCTAAATAGCGCTAACCAGGTACACTTGCAAGTGGGCAGTTCAGCAAGAACCGTAGCTCAAAATTGAGGAGCAAGAACTCCAAAGTGGACCTGGCTTTTATACTCTGGCTTGGTTAAAATATACAAAAACTTACTACAGAAGGTAAATTATAAAAGCATTCCTAACAGGTGCTTCCCTAATTAATACTTGGATGCCTGTTCTTGTTCCCTGTATTAGCTGGTCTGAAATTAGGCTGGAGACCTGCCTGCTGCTTGCACCAATCATATGTACCAGCCTGCGGGGCAAAATCAATTATCTGCTGTTTAAAATGGGGTTTTGGTGGGAGCAAGAAGGAATGTGTTCTGGGACCTGCACTGTTGTATGGACCTAGCAGGTGCCCAGGGAGGACCTGGCTTTCCAAAGCCTTCACTCACTGCAGAGCGGAGCGTGAACTAGAAGGACCCTGGGCAAGTTTCCGGACCAGCAGTTGCGGGAGGGAGGAAGGGAGTGAAGCATCTTACAGTTGGCAGCTAATGAGCGGGCAACTGTATGGCGGTACTTGGAATCAGAGTCCAAGAGCTGCGGGACCGGCAGGGAGCTGCAGGGTCACATCTAGTCCAAGCCCTGCCTGAGGCAGGATCAGCCCTGTACAACCCCACTGCAAACAAACCTGATGTGCAAACACAGAGCTACACGACACAGTTGCCCCTGACAGCCCCAGGCATCGCCTCCACCCCTGCCCTGGGATAAAGGGGGGCCGCAGCTGCCAACATCCCACTGCTGCTGGGGGATCATGGACGCTGCAGACAGCCCAGGATGAGGCCATGCTCCTGCTGCAGAGGAAGGCAAAACCCCACCAGTGCGACCAGTCTGGGCAGGGGGAAATCCTTTCCTGCCCCAGTGCAGGATGAGGTCAAGCCTGAGCGCAGGAGCAAGATCCTCCAGCCAGGACCCTGCGGGGTTGGTGTCAGCAGGAGTATTGGCCCAGCCCCAGCCTCAGCTGCACCCAGCACCTCTCGGGAACACGTGGAACAGCAGAAAGAGGAAAATTCCTTCCTGGACCCATGTAGCAACCAGTAAAGGCCAGAAGCTGGGAAATCCCCACTGGGGAGCCAAGATCCCCATGATCATCCCTGATATGGGGGAGATGCCCCTGTCCCTGTGTATCCCAGCCGACCCCTAGGAATGCTGTGGGGGTGCCCCTGGAGGAGCCTCCTCAATGCAGCTCTGGGAAAGGGGGTGCATGGGGTGGGGGCAGCAGCGACAGGGGCCCAGTCCAGCTACACCCTGATCTGCCTCATGCACAAGACCTGTCCTGGGGCTGAGCACCCTGCAGGCAGGAGAGGATTCCCAGCAGGATCCCAGCTACATGATGGTCCCATCTAGAGGCTGTGAGGGTTTTGCTCTCCTCTTTCCTTCCCCGTGCCCACAGAAGGCTGGTGGTTTCCTTCATTCTGCTTTTCAAATACAAGGTGAATCTTATGGGGGGCAGGATGTTGTACGCTAGAAAATACAGTATTTTTTCCCATAGTCAGGAAAGGAGTGAAAGCCAAGAGCTCTCCAGGCATTTTCCAAGGGGTCCTGGAATCAAATGAGGTTGAGAGCCCCTAGGCAGCAGGCCCCTAACTAGCAAAGCACGCTGGGAGTGGGCCAAACCTCCTGCTGGGATGCGCCCTGGGGCTCCAGCAGGAGGTGCTGCTGCCATAGGGACCCTGGGGGCAGCAGAGGGGCTGGGTGACCCCTGCAACCTGCCCCTATCCCAGACCCCCCCAACCCAGCCCAGGTGGTGCAAGGGGCCTGCTCATGTCCTGCCACCGCAAAGATGGGTTTAGGTGCTATACCGTAATTTCCAGCATGCAACGCCCTGGAGTGAGAGCCACAGCCGGTTTTTGAGAGGCAGAAGGAAACAGCTGGAAGTAAAGGAGCAGCAGCGCGAGGGCGACAAGTGGGCAGGGCTCTTTGTGCTTTCACCCAGCAGAAACAGCTGTTACCATATTCCCTCACGTATAATACGCCCGTGTTTGCAGCAGTTGGGTTTTGTAGAAAGGGTGCATGCTACCTATGAGAAAATGCGGTCTATTGGCGGTGAGGCTGGGCCTACATGGAATTGCCAGCCCGCACCTCCACACCTGGAGGACAGCAACAAATACCACGGACAATGTGCAGGGGACAGGCTAATAACCAGGGGTCCCAGGGGATGCAGAGCAGAGAGCTCCAGCCAGCACCCCCTGAATGCATCCACGGAGGCAGAAGATGCCAGGGGCTTCCTCTGTTTGCAGAAAGGGCAGGGCAGCCCACTGCGCACCAGGAACCAGCCCGTGCTTCTGGCTCGGTACAGGAGACACCAATATAGATCCCCGGTGGGGCTCGGGTGGAACAGGCTGGTCCCCAGGGTCAACATGGCCTGTGAGTGGGGCCCAGAGTGGTGGAGGTGGGTGCAGGGGGTTCATACCAGGGACAGTACCCTTTCTTCCCCGATCGTGTACGTGCCTCAAGGGGTTGCAAACAGGCTGGGCATGCAGTGCCCCCTCCACAGGCATGTAAAACCCAAAGCTGCTGGCCTGAAGGTCCTGCCGCAATATATTTATGATGCTCGGGATTCTCAGACAGGAGCTACAAGTCTTAGCTGCTGCCATGTCAGCCTAGTCCTTGTGCTAACCCCAGCCGGACTGCCTGGAGCCAAGGCCTGTCCACTACCGCTGGCCCACGGCGATGAGGCTGCTGAGCCGGGAGAGCGGCAGGAGCCCGGATGGAGTCTCACGCTCCCAGAACCCGTGGCGCGTGGTCTCACCCTTCGGTTTGGCCTCCTCGTCCGCATAGCTCGGGTCAGGCTCGGGGAGCTGCCCGAGGCACCTCTCACACACCATCAGCTTCCCTGGAAGGCATAATGTGGAGGCAAGGTGTGAACTCCAAGCAGCCCTCATCTTGGCCAATTCCTTTATAACTCTTGGGTTCTGGCTAGCTACAGCTGCCGTGTTGGGAATGCTTATCTTTATGACTATTGTCCAGCACCCATCTAGCTACTACTGGAACAGCAGGGGCTTTCTGTTGCAGGACATCCAGACTCTTGCCAGTGAGCAAAGAAAGATTTTAATGAATATTTCTGCTGTTTCTCCCTTGTGACTGAAAATGTTACTATCCCTCAGACCTCAGTAATGGCTGGGATTTCTTTTGTACCACATCACGGAGAAGATTCTGCCTTATTTTACTTAATATCGCTGCCTGACTTCTCCCGTCCCTGCAAAAACGATTCCTTCAGTTTCCCTTATCAACGGCTTGCGCTGCATGAAGGTGAAGCTCTTGCGGCTGCTGGCAGTGCTCTTTCTACTGGTCGTATCTCGTCTCTAATGACACGCCAGGCTTCGTGGGGCTTTAACCGTGCCCTGCGCAGCCCTCAGCGTCCCCGCCTGGTCTGTCTGCCCCGGGGTTTCCCTGGCTCTCAGCGATTCATTGCACGGAGAAGAATATCCAGAACCAGCACCGAGATCTTTCTGGTCAACTCCAGCACCCAGGAGAGGTTGGTGCTGGGGGCCTGGCACTGTCTGTGCATGCTGGGAAACACAGCCCAAAAATGCTCTGTCCCTACCAGCCCCTTCCTTGCCCAGGAGAGGGGGCAATTGCCGGCCCTGCCAGTCTCCTACCTCCTGGAGGGCCGGGGGCACCTGGGGCCTTGTCCCTGGCTGGAGGTTTGGCCTTGGTGGCGAGAGTCCAGAAGGAGGAGAGCCTGGGGGGAGGAAGGGAGAGGCAGGACTTACGGACCTTGCTGCCCACCCCAGACAGGGGCGGGGGCTGTGGGGTGGAGCAGGCAGGAGTGCCTGGCTCCTCCCTTGTCCGGGGGGGTGCTTCAAGGGATGGGGGATCCAGGGCCTCCGGCACTGAGGGGCGGCTGGCGGAGCAGGAAGGGATGGTACGAAGGGGTCTGGCTGGATCTTCCCCCCACCTCCCCTTGGACTCCAGGGCATCTCAGCTCATCCAGCAGCTGTGGGGAGAGGGTCCTCATAGCAGCATGTCTCACTCAGGGATCCCAGGACAGCAGCTAGGATCACTGTCCCCATTTCACGGATGGGGAAACTGAGGCACAGAGTAGGGAAGGAATTTACCCCAATGGAGCCCCTCATGGCCAAGTGACCTCCTTGGTGCAACCCTGGGCAGGGAGGACACCCCGCAGGGGGGTGGCTGGTCCCTGCCCCGGAGTCAAGAGGGACCCAAAAGCCCCTTGCTGCACAGGGGGGTTTGCCCCGATGCTCTCTCCTGCCTGGAGCCACCTGGGAGCCCCCTAGGCTGGGAAGCTCCCAGGAACCAGGGGGGAAAGACGGGAGGGGTCCAGGTCTCTGGCTGGGGCAGGAGCCCAGGTGCTCTTTACCTTCTCCAGACCAGGCTGTCCTCTGCCGCTCGGCCCAGTGCCATCCTGGACAGCCGCGACAGCCTCCTGCCCAGGCGGGCACTGGCGGGCGTCTGAAGTTCAGGTGCCGGCTGCAGGGAAAGGCTGCGAAGTTCCTTCCTGCCCGGGCGCACCCAGGAACCTGATAGATCCCCCCCATGACCAAGTGGGGGGCTCCATGGGGGCACCATGATGCTTGGGCTCTCAGGCAAGACCCCAGCTCAGCCCGGGCTTGACCTCCCAGGCTCTGCCCGCGCCCTCTCCCCTCACTCCCCCTGCCTTAGGCAATGCACCTCGGAGCTGCTGGAGGAGCCGGCAGGGCTGGGCACGAGGCTGTGGGACAGGCGCACGGCGGGGTCCTTGCAGGTGATGGAGAGGCCGTGGCGCAGGATGGCGGCCAGGCGGCCCCATAGCCGGAAGACGGTGTCGGGGTGCTCCGGCCGCAGGCACAGGTAGTACACGGGGCCCGTGGCCACCTGCAGCCGCAGCAGCCGCTGCATTGTGTCCTGCACCGACAGCCGCACGTAGCGCAGGGGCAGCAGCCTGGGCAAGGCGGGGGACAGTCACATGTGGTGCCCAGCGCAGGGGTCACCAGTGCCTGTTGCAGAGACCCTCCTGGTCCCCGCCCCGCTACCTGCTGAGCGCCACGGGGGTCTCCTCCAGCAGCCCCTGGGGTGCATCCTCCCACCGGGCCATGAGCAGCACGTTGGGCAGCGGCAAGCAGGGGTCAGAGGACGTCACGCCCAGCGTCACAGCCGTGGGGCAGTTGTGGATGTCCACCCAGTTCCCCTGCTTGGTCACCTGCAAGCGGTGGCAGGATATGGCTGGGGGCGCCGCCTTCTCCCCCTACCCCGCCACTGCACAGCTGTGCCCATTGGGAGGGGTGCCCAGCTCGGGGCCACAGAGCGGCCAGGGATAAAGGCTTTGGTGACCCTAACACAACCCCTTCATCAACCCTGCTGTGTCCTACAATTGCCCCCAACTCGGCTGCGGGGGGGGGGGGGGGGGGGGTCTCAATCCCTACCCCCACCCAGGCCTGAGGGAAGGAGGATGCTGGAGCTTGCCCAGGCAAGTGGGATCTGATTCCTGGCTTCCCATGAGGCTCATGGAGCAGCTCCAGCTCCAGGCCCGGGGGGCACGTAGCTGCTTGGGTGGGAGGTCTCCGAGCCCAGGCAGCACTTTGCCCCCCCCGGGGAAAGTACCTGGATGAAGTTGCTCTCGAACACGGCTGACCGGGGGAAGAGGTCGTAGTCCGGAGACCGCAGGAGCTGGCACAGCAGCCCCCCCTCCACCTCCAGGGCTGTCTCTCCCCTGTGGGCAGCATCGCCCTCTGCCCCAGCCGTGCGGACCCTCATCACAGCATCAGGCCACCCCTGGTGGCCAGGGCCACGTCGCTCTCGTCCCTCTGCTCCGAGCCTACCATGCTTGGAGACAGGCCTGGAGCTGTGGGGTGCCCCCCACCGGGCCCCACTGCCCTGGAGCTGTGGTGTCACAATGGCTGACAGGTGACCGTCTCCATGGTCAAGGCTGGGTGACCTGGGGTAGCTGTGGACCCCCCACCCTGCCCAACACCTCTGGATTGCAGCATGCGACACCCCCCCCCGTGCAGCTCAGGTAGCCTGGGGCACCAGCAGGGTGGTCCGCGGTGCTTGGAGAAAGGGGACATTGGGGTGGGGTGCGACCCCCCTGGATACAGCAGGACTGTAACATCTGCGCTCTACCCAGTGCTCCAAGGACAGCAGCAGCATTGCACCCAGCTCCGCATCTCCCCCAGCCCTATTCCCTGCGTCCTGGCCCTTGCAGGCAGCAGAGGTGGGTCTGGCAGCCCCAGGCCTCGAAGGAGCTCCTGGCACATCCAGAGCCAGCCCCACGATGAACCCCAAAGGTGGCAGGTTGGGAAAATCCCCCCCTCCGCCATGCTGCCCATGCCCCACCCGGGAGGCGGTGCAGCCCCTTTCCCCATCCTCTCCCCCTGCCCGAGGGGGATGGCCATAATGTTGTCAAGTACAAATTAATAACGGTGCTGTATGCACACCCTTGTCTGTGCCCCATCCAAATCATTTGAGACCCCCACACGGGAGAAACTAACCTTGAATTGTATATAACCCAGTATTATGACGTCAAAAAAAGATACCGTACCTATGGTAACAAGATAAAAATGAGGCTCCAAATTAGCTGACTTTAATGAAATTGTAAAATCAGAATAATGTGCCGCGCTCGCCCTCTTGTGACCAAACAGGCTCAGTACCACCCAAACAAAAAGACCCCCCGCAAAAGCTGAGCTGACAGGAAAGAAGAGCCTGTATTGAAACCTGAGCAGACAAAGGAAACCCGTTCATAGTCATGATTGGCAACTTGTTAAATTATTCATGCCTGGCATGCAGTGATAGGCCACCCTGCCAACTACAACTTTAAAAAGGTTTCTGCCCAAAGCAGGGAGCTCCAGGCATGCCCAGGAGACACAGTCAGCCAAGGGGCCATTGGCAGACACCGACGGCATACCCCATCCTTGCTAGCATGACTGTGCTCCTCGTCAAAAGCTCTTGGCGGTCTGCAGACCACAGTAGCTTGCGTGAGTCGCTCGAAACCTGTACCAAGCAAGTTCCTAAGCTACGCTACAATGGGTAGTGTAAGTAAAATGAATCTTCTGTGTAAGCAATATGCTTCGAGTCACCTGACTCCTGCTCGCCGTTAGCACCCACCTGTCCGGTCACCGGTCCCTTCCGCGCCAAGCCGGTCGCGCCGACCCAGGCTCGCGGGTTTCTCGGGCACGACGTGGCGTCACGAGCAGGATCTCGGGGAGGCAAGATGGAGTCGGCGCTGATACGCCACTGCCCGTGGCGCACAGGGGACCGTGGCTGTGCAGACTCGGACGACCTGTGGGCGCACATCGCTTACCACCAGGCGGACGGCCCTAGCGGCCCATTAATCACCGGGTATTTGTCTCTGGCCGGGGACAAAGGGGGCAAGGAGTGGGCCATCCGACTGGCATCGAGCTCTTTCGGATGCGTTATGAGCCGGAAGGGAGTGGCCTTTCGGCCCAGCGACGAGGTGGGCAGCCTGCCTCTGGCGCGGGGGAAGCCCCGCGGCGCGGGGAACCCCACACCCGCCCAGGAGTTCGCTCGCTGCATCCGGCACGTGCGGGAAGCGGGAGAGGCCACCCCGGCCGATAAGTTTAATTGCCCGAACCTGCCTCCCGATTCGCGCGGACACGAACTACTGACGCGACTCCGCGAGAGCTTAGAGTCGGAAGGCCGGACGGCGGCGAAGTGGACCGGGCCCAAGTGGGACAAGGGCAAAATGATGAACGTCCTGTTCCGCGCCGTGTCGGTCTTGCTGCGCGAGAACGCGAACTTGGAGGCGCAGCTGCGCACGGCCAGCGAACACGCCGCGGCCCTGGCGCTGAGGGGCAGCCCGCCGCCGCCGCCCCAAGATGGCGCCCGCCGGGAGCAGCCGCTGCGCAGGCGCTACCCCAGCCTGGAGGCGCTGGCGGAAGGGACGTCACGGCCGGACCGCCCCCCCGCCACGGCGCCGCCCCCTCCGTACGCGGAAGACGCTCCCGCGGCCCCGGCGCCGGCAGCCGGAGCGCCTGCTGGCGGGGGCGGCGCGGCCTCACGCGGCCCCCGCACGCGCGCCGAGATGGCCGGGCTCCGGGAGGAGACAGGCATCCGGCCGGGAGAGACGCCTGTCGTCTGGCTGGGCCGCTTAGTAGTAGAGGCAGGATACGAAACCCTCGACGCAGGGGAAGCGGTGCAGCTAGCCCGCAGCGCGGCGTGGAGCCGCGGGATAGTCACCGGCTCCGATGCCGTCCTCCAGAACCGACACTGGCCGATTCCCCTCCCGGCTCTCGCGGTGGAAGCCCTCTTCCAAAAGCCGCATGTCTGGCACAAAGGGCGAAATGATGGTGACACCAGCTCCGCCGAAACCCTCCTTTTCGCTGTAGTCGGGTGCTCGTACGCCACGTGGTACCCAGGAACCAGCCCCATGGGGTTGGCCCAAGCACGCCAAAACGGGCGCTGGCCTCACCGATTCCTCTTCAGCCCAGGCGCGGTCCCGTGTACCGCAGAAGCCATCGAAAGTGCCACCGAGCTCTACGGAGGGCCCCAAGGGTTACTGAGTAAACTCCTCCTAAACTTGAACATCGGACAACCGGTATTGTCCGTCCTCAGTCACCAAGGCCAGTTACAAGCAACTATGGGCCAGGGCCCCGGCAAGCGAGCGCAAGTCCAAGTCGCCACCTCTACCTACCTGCCGCAAAAGGGGGGCGGCGTAGGCGCCCGCTACCCCCGACGACAGCCGCCTCAACGATCGGCAGAGGAGAGGGCCATGTTCGGATTCCTGCTAAACCACTCCAAGCTCAGCAAAGCCCAGCTGCGGATGCTAGGAGATGAAGGTCAGTGCCATCTCGCCGAATGTTTCGGATTCAAGTGGACGTCTGACCACCAACAAAAGAAACTAAGTGCAGCCGACGACTTGCGACCCTACAGCCGCCTCGCCGTCGCAGACATCATAACTGACTTACCCTATAGGCACTTAGAACAAATACAGTAAAGCTAATGTCAGTGTACAGTTACTTGCTGTTTTTTTCTCTCTCTCTTCTTTTTTTTTAGGTCCGTAACGCCCTAACTACCAGTAACTCGATGAGCAACTTTTCGTGGTCCCTTTTGTGATGTATGTTTGCCGTGAATTGCCCGTCACCACCAACAACACCTTCCTTGATGCCCTATTGCTCTTCACTGCCAAGTTTCTACTATCAGCTGATAAAAGTCACGCCAACCACACTGACTATAGACTATGTTTTCCATGTTTAAGTAGTGTTAATTGTTTTTCTTTGTTTTTAACTGTCTCTTATACTAAGTTGACTAAAACAATTTGTAGTTAGTAGCTTAATTTTTTTAGTAAGTTTTAGTATTAGCATTTGTTGTTTATGTTGTATTTTGCAATAACTTAAGCGCAAAATAATGCATTTATCAGCTTTGTCTATACCCGCTTGCCAATAGTAGAAGAAACGGGAGACGACAACGGTGAACTTTAGTGTGTGCATACAGCAAGGGGGCTTGTCGAGTACAAATTAATAACGGTGCTGTATGCACACCCTTGTCTGTGCCCCATCCAAATCACTTGAGACCCCCACACGGGAGAAACTAACCTTGAATTGTATATAACCCAGTATTATGACGTCAAAAAAAGATACCGTACCTATGGTAACAAGATAAAAATGAGGCTCTAAATTAGCTGACTTTAATGAAATTGTAAAATCAGAATAATGTGCCACGCTCGCCCTCTTGTGACCAAACAGGCTCAGTACCACCCAAACAAAAAGAACCCCCCCTCCCCCCGTCCTAACAGTATCACAACAAATGTATCGCACTTATTAGGCTAGAAGGTGCACGTCTGCCTGGAACCAGCACATCAATTTTGACCCACACGTGTGCACATCCACCCTGCATGAAGATGCCCGACGGGGCAGGACAGGTAAAGCTCCTGTGCTGTTGGCTAAAATAGCCGTGGATATGCACGAGGAACTCACTACCTGGGGTCAGCGGGGCCTTTTGGCTCCGTGGACCAGAGGAGCGGCTCGGGGGCAGGTCCGCAGGCCGGACTGGGCTCCACATGCCAGGATTGTGCCCTCCCGTGTGCCGTAGAGCAGCCTCAGTGCCACGCTGGTGCTGCCCCCCCATCCTGGCGATGGGGGGAATGGGACCTTGCAGACGTGCCCAACATCTGGAGGGGCCATCCTGTGTCACCCTGGCACCAAATGGCAAGACAGAGGGGCGCAGGCCTGCGGACACCACTGCTTCCCCAGCTGAAAGAAAACCCAGGTGTCCTGGCGCCCGGCGCTTCCCCCCCCCACGCTAACCACTAGGCCCTAATCTCCTCCTGGAAAGGACCCCAGGCATCCTAGCTCTGCACCCCCCCTCCAGCTGGGCACAGGATGGCACCGGGGCAGGGGACAGGAGCCTCCTTGTTTCCCACCCCCGCTGCCTTGCACTCATCCCTGGGCCCTCCAAGGAGCCCCCAGAGCCCATCCACATGCCCCCCAGCTCCAGGGAAGGTGTTTACCCTCATGTGCATGGCCCTGTACAGACTCTGGACCTGGCTCAAGACACAGCTGTGCCAGGGCAGGGGGGACAGTGCCCCCCGCGCCTGGCTGAGACCCAGTGAGACACAGAGCGGGTGCAAAGAGGCTCTGAGCCCCCCCCCCTACTTTATTCAGAGACTGGATTCCTGCTGGTGGCAGCTCAGGGCACCCCTGGGCCTTGGCCACACATGGCGGAGGCCTGTCTACACTACGGCACCCTCCCTGGGCAGCTGGGTAAATGCAGGAGGATAGATGGGCTGAGCCCATGGGGCTCGGGGTGGGGGGGGCAGCCTGTCAAGAGCCCCCATAGCTGCCCCAGGTCCCGGCTTCTTGCTCCTGCCCTGGCTTGTGCCTGCATTGGCCCCTGGCTCCTTGACTGGCCCCGTCCCAGCTGTGGGGTGACTGCGGGGTGCTGGGGAGACAGGAGCATCTTGCAGGGGGGAAGGGGCTGGGGCTCAAGCCCTCTAGCTGCACTGGAGCCTGGCACCTCCCTTCCTCCTGGGGGGCGAGGTGCAGGACCACAGGGCACCAGGAGGGGCCCAGAGGCAGGTGGGGCGGGGGGACTGGATCCAGCACGGAGTTAGCTCGGTGCCCTCACCCTGGCCTGGAGCCTCCAGGGGGCTGCTTGACCCCCACTTCTGGCTGTGCCCCCCACCGCACCGTGGGCCTTTGGGGTCCCTGGGGTCATGACCCTGCTCCCCCTGCCCTGGGAGAACTGCCCCCCCCCCCCGCTCTGGAGCACAGGGGCAGGGGTTGTGGCTGGGGGATTCCCCTCTCCCTGCTCCCCCCCAACACCCCCTAACCCATAAGGGTGGGGGGGCAGCTGGGTCTTAAAGGGCCAGCACTGAGTTTCCAGCAGAGACCTACCTACTTGCAGATCGGAGGTGTGCGCAGATTGGATGTGTAATGGGGTGAGCGTAGAGGTAGGTCTGCAAGAGTGTGGTGCGTCCGGGGTGGGCGTGCAAGAAGTCAGTGTGTGTAGAGTGATTGTGCAATGGGGTGTGTGCAGTGTGGGCATGTAAAGGGAAGGTGTGCAGGGGTGGCTGTGCAAGAGGGAAGAGCATGCAAAGGAGGGGCGTGTAGGAGTGCACGTGCAAGGGGCAAGCCTGTGAGGAGCAGGCTGCAGCATGTGGGTTGCACACACACACACACGCGCGCGCGCGCGTTCAGCTTGGATGCCCCTTCACTCCTGGTGGCTGCATGGACAGATGCTGGATCCTGGCCCCGATCCTGCCCGGGGGGGAGTCCAGGCTGCGCTCAAGGGCCCCGCTCCCCCGTGGCACCCACCACCCCTTGCCCCTGGGCGGGGCTGGGCATGGCTGGGGGGGCGATGCCCGGGGAGAAGGGAGCAGCGCAGCAGGCCAGCCCGGCGATGCCGCGGTGCCAGAGCCGGGGCCGTGCCAGGCTGCGAGTGGCTGCGGCACCCGGATGGCAGCTAAGAGGCTTGGCCCGGCAGCCGCCTCTGTACGTCTAATCCCCCCGCTGCTCCCTCCCCCGGGGTGTCGCCCAGGCAGCGCGGCCCTGGGTGCCGTTACCAGGCTGCGGGTGCAGCAGGGGACCCGCTCCCCGGGAAACAGGCCGAGGGGCAGGAGCCGGGCCCTGCGGCTCTGGTGGAGCGTGCCGCCTGGGGAGGGCCTGCGCCATTGTCCCCTGGCACCACGGTGTTGACAGCCCCGGGCAGCAGAAATGCATTGCATCCTGCCACGGCTCCGGGGGGAGGAGGCCTGGGGAGGGGGCACAGGGCGGCTCTGGACCCCTGCCCCAGCTGGGGCTTTGCTCCTGGGACATGGTTGCAGAGGCAGTGACAGAGCCGGGTGACTAGCCTGGGTGTGGGGTGCTGGGACCAGGGGACTGCTTGCCCCCGTGCTGTGCCACCGCCCGGCTGCTCCGCACCGGGGCGACCTGCGCCCCCGTTTCGGGGGGAGGCAGGGCCGTGGCGGCCCTCAAGACCCAGAGCCGAGGCTCCCGCCCGCGGGGCTGGGATATTCCTGCTAATCGCTGCTCAGCACCGGCAGATGGAGAAGCCTCTAATACCCCACGACCTTGGCAGCTTGGCTCAGCCGGGGCTGGGGAGGCGTGGGTGGTTTCCGGGCTCCCCAGAGATCACCTAGTCCGGCCCCCCGGCCCCCCGTGGCAACAGCTCCAGCCCACGGCCCTGGGCCCAGGTCACGGCCTCCGTGGCGGGGAACCCACTCACCCCACACAGGGGCCCCCGGCTCCTGCCCTGCAGGGTGCAAGCCCGCGCTGTGTCGCTGGAGGTGTCGCCGTCACCGGAGAATTGTCCCGTCCCGCCCGCTGGCCAGGGCAGGGGGCGTGGGGGGGCATCCCTGCCGCTCCCACGGGCGTCGCGGGGCTGCGGGAGCAGGGCAGGACCCCCCGGGTCGGCCCGTGTCCCGCTCGGCCCCGGCCCGGGGCACGCCCGGAACCCTGCACACCAGCACCTAGAACCGCGCACAGCAGACAGATCCAGCAAACACCTAGCGCCCAGCGGCGCAACACCCCCAGCGCCCCGCACACCGACACGCCTCGAGCCCCGCCCCACAAACGCATCTGGGGGCCGCACAGGGCGCACCCGGGGCCACGGACACACGCCACGCACGTGGCCAGGCCCGGGGCGGGGACCGCGCTCGGCCGTGCCACCCCCGCTGCCTGCCCCGAAGTGCGGGGGGGGGGCGGGGGGCTGAGCCAGCTGCTGTTGCGGGCGCGCGGGGCCCCGCTCCGCGCCGGAGCCTGGGCGGCGAGGGGCTGCGGTCGGGCCCCCCGGGCCCCCTCCGCGCCTCAGCTTCCCTCCTTCCGGAGCGGGGGCGCAGCCCCGCCCCGCCCCCACGCGCCCGGGCCCTGCCTCAGCGCGGGCGGCCGCCGCCTCAGTTTCCCCCCGGCCGCGAGCGCGGCGGGGCGGGGTCCGGCCTCGCCCCGCCCCGCCCCGCACCTGCGGGACCCGCCGCCAGCCCGGCGCGGCCCGGCCCGGCCGCTCGCCTCGCCTCGCCTCGCCTCGCCTCGCCTCATGGAGGGCCCGCCGCAGGCCGGCGACGCGGCCGAGCCCCCCTGCGCCCCGCGCCCCGCCGCGCCCGCTCTGCGGGGGCCGGGCCCGGGGGTCCCCGCGGGGCACGAGACTGCGGCGCAGAGGGGCCGCTCCCGCCGGCTGCGGGCGGGGCTGGAGCCCGGCAGGTCAGCGGGGGGTCCCGGGGGAAGGGGCTGTTGTTGCCGGCGCCGCTTCCGCGTCATCCCGGGGGGGGGTCCCACGGGTGCCCCCTCCCCTCCCCCCCGAGGCGCCGGGCGGGGTGGCAGAGCTGCGCGTGTGCGTGTGCGTGTGCCCTCGTCCACACACTGAGGGTCCGGCTATTTTCTGTCTCCTGTGCACACACAGGGAGCCCAGGACATGGGCGCACACATGCGCGCATGCCTAGAGACCCCATGTGTCCAGGATACGCGTGCCTAAGGCGCACCTTGCACGCACGCAGGCATATGCACACACACAACCCAGGTGTCTGGGACACACAAAGTGCACTAGCAAACACACGCACACATGCCCATCCGCACACACAACCCAGGTGTATTGGACACATATGTGAAAACAAGTGGGCGACACACACAAGCACAGAGAACCCAGATGCCTGGGACATGCACATGCATGTGCACTCACGTGCATGCACACGCACACACGTGCATTACCTCTGTGTTCCTTGCACCCTTGCATGACTTTATCTCCCTCCCACACATACATGTGCACACAGCCCAGGTACCTGGGACATGTGCACGTACATACACACACAGAGCAGGTGCCCTGGATTGTGTGTGTGCATGCACACCCATATGCACAGAGAACCCAGGTGTCTGGGACACACACATGCAAACGCGCA